>NC_051187.1:71993438-72293438 GCF_015220075.1 Falco rusticolus | reverse complement strand
ATCAATAGCTATATTGCTATGCTCAAAATATGCTCATTTAGGCTCTTCCCAAGTTCTCCATTCATAAGGTTTTAAGATGTAGATTTTTATTAGCAAATGCTGTGCTTTGTTGTTTTTTTTTTTAATAACTTCATACATGTACACAAGAGAGGCAGCTATGTCTGTATTAAATCAAAAAGTTTCTTAATTTAATCTTGAATTGGAAGGAAATTTTCCTACAGGACATCACACACAATTACACTGCCAAATGGCTACATTTACACTTCAATACAAAAAAGTCAAACTACAGAAATTAGTACGTTGCTGCAATATTGCAGTCAGCAGTAATATACCCAGTACATTGCTACTATTTTCACTGAAATACCATCTTAGAACAGACCTGACAGCAGCTGTTAGCAGATGCTCTAAAAGGAGGCAACAAAATTTACCTTAAAAAAAACACCATTTAACATCAAAATTAACGTTCTCTCACCTTAGCTCACTTATACCCTTGCCATTTCTGGGTATGAATTAAAACTTCCTGCCATCTCCTTGCTTTAACTAAGGCCTTGATTCCAGAGAATTAGATTAAATGATTTTCCCCCAGTACGCTGAATTTTTTCCAACTCATGCAGAACCGTCCTTGCCAGTAAGAAACCAAGGGGCATCATACATCACCACAGCAAGAGGGATCTCATCGCTCAACACTACACTCCCAAATGGAATTTACCATAGAATGAGACATCACCCCCCACCACAAACAAGAAAAAGATTGCCCTGAATCCTGGATAGGCGTTGCAGTGCTTTGTCCCAGCGCCCCTGAACTCTCAACACACCCACTTATGGTGTACCAAGAATGCCAGCTATGTTTAGCATTTTGCTTGGAGGTACTGCAGGAATCTAGAGTCAGCAGTAGCCACAGGCAGTCAGATTTACTCAAAACAGTTAAGTTAATCAATACAGCAAAAAAAAAAGTAACCTCTTCAACAGAGACAGTGGGGCTTGATGGCTTCTTAAATGAGTACTAATAATGACTAGAAACTCGAGAGTGATGCTGGCTTGAACAGGAAAGTTCTGGAGCTGTCTGTGTATTGATCCACTCCGGCTAAACTGTGACAAAAGATGCAAAGTATTATGAAATTAAAAATTAAAAAGAAGGCGGTCTACAACAAGAAGCAAAGCATGTAATAGAACAAATTGAACTAAGTACTGATGGAGAAGTCTTGAGGAAGCCTCCAGTAAATCAATGGGATTTTAGCCACTAATTTCACTGAACCTAGACTGAGGTGTATGCCACAACTGAAAAATAAAATTCAAAACTCTTTGGGAGTTTACAAATATTCTTCCTCACATACACCACCTCCAAGAGGTCTTGGAGTACAAGTGCTGAGTTAGCACTCTAGGAACAAAATCACTGACCAGTCACACCTCAGTCAAACACAGACAGCCGAAGTGGGACCACCTGAAAGTCACAACATTAAAACTCTCTACCAGACTCTTCAAAACACAAATGATGCCAGAAGTTGCTAGAAGGCAGTATGACAAGTGAACATGCACAACCTCAGCTGAAGTCCACAGAAGCCAAGAAGAGCAATTCCCATCATTTCCAGTTTACCTGCCCAGGAAGCTGACTGCTCAGAGCTACTGGGGGAGAACTAGTAGCTCCAAGACTCCTTTAGAAATGTAAGGATGAGTGTCTGTGTGTACATACATACATATAGCTATGCATGTAGTTAGACACAGTATACATTTTAGATGCCTGCAAGGCCAGCCAATTCAGAGTCTTCATTTAAAATCAACTTATTCCCACAGTCAAAAGCAACAGTGAAATTTAGTATTGCTATTAAGCACAGTATAAACTTGAAATATGCATAAACAAGAGCTGGAACTGTCTTTAACTTTATGCAGGCAGAACTTAAATGGAATACAAAGTCCTGGACTCAATAGGTTAAACTGAGTACAAACAGGCAGTGTTCACCTCAGCTTACGGAATCATTTCATGTACCTTTAGCTGCAAAAAGTAAAAGTCAAAGTTGCTGTTCCCCAGCCAGCAGAGTGAAACGCTTCATGCAATGGTACAGTTTTACATCTACACTGATTTAAGCCAACTGTCCCTTTCAGCAGCAGCTGGCCTTTAGACTGGCTTAGCTGCCTCATCACAGTGACACTGTCACAAGGATGCATCTTCTTTGAGGGGTTAGTTTTCAGCTGGGTTCTCAAACTGACCAGCTTGGACAGGGGGCCACAATGGTGCCAAGGAGGAGGAAAAGGCACGTTGTAATAGCTTGAAGAAGATGGACGGACACCCTTTAACAGCTGCTGTCAGCAACAGCTTTTAAAACATTAATTTTGGAGCAGTGATACAAAAAAGCGATACGAAACCATGCCCATCTTCCACCATGACTTTAAACTTAATTGAAAGATGTCACATCCAGCACATGCGACAGGTCAGGAGCACTGCCAGCACTAATGACTCAGATGATACACAACCTCACCAGTGTTTTCAACTCCTATACTGTCCACTCTGTTTTCAGTGTCATTTAAAAATAGAAGGGGGGTGGGGGGTGGGGAGAAGAAATCTCACTGGGGTCATACCTGAAGCTTACAGAAATCCACACATGATTTCATATAAATTTCAGACAGGAGCCTGATCCAATTTCAGCACAGACGAATACGTCCTCCTTCACCTCTGAAGGTCCAGAAGGAGGATGAAGTAGCTGACACAGGGACAGCCCTTCTCACTCCTTGCCATCCGAGAAAGAAGGGAAAGGTGAGCCCATCATCAGTCAAGCAAAAGCACCCCTGAAGGACCTAGAACTATCCGGTGCACACTGCCCACAGCAACAAGCATTTTTAAAGAGATGCCTTTTATCGGAAACATGAGCCAGGCTGGTTGATATGCAGAAGCCCTGGAAGCTTCAGCAGATGCAGGAGGCAGCATGCAACAAGCAGGGATGGGGTCTAACTTAAGAGAAACATCACAAAGTCCCTATACACTGGATACCTGGTCAGTGAAACATTTACCTGACAAAGAGATGCTAGTGCTCCTTCAAGTCAAACAGTTTGCAATAGTCGTAATGGTATCAGAGTAAAAATAAAGCTTGAGAAAGCACCAACACTATAGTTGAAAGGCAGGTGATGTTTAGAAAATGTAACAGAAACCAGGGAATGTTCTGCATCCCTTCCCAAGGGAGGGAGACAGCCCACAGGCAAAGGTACTTTCAGGCACAGTAATTTAAGCATGGTCTTAAATCAAGGAAGAATGCTTTGGTGTGAGGGGAAAACTTTGTTCATAGCAGTGATTAGCAGACAGAACCTGTTCCCAGTGAAATCAGTGGGGCTAGGATTCTGCACCCCATTTCCATAATTAACGGTTTTTAATATTCCTTTTCAATTACATATAAATTTGGCCGGATCTTTAACAAATCTTTAGAGAAATCAATGCATTAAATAAAAAACTATTTTAAAAATCACCATACACCTTCCATATGATATGCCAAGACAGATGCGTGTTTAAAAACCTGACTTGAGAGGACATCTTAAAATTCTCAGTGTGTGCATGCCAGTTGTGATCTGCCACCTGATCTTCTGGGGTATTTATTACTGATGATCTTTCCAATTAATCCTGTCTCTTGTCTGTACTTCTAACAAGCAGCTTGTGAACTCACCTAAAGATAGTCTGCTAAAAGAAATAAAAAAATCAAGTCTTATTTCTAGTTACCAAAAATATTCCATAATTAGCATAGCACTGGCATACTGCTCTATGTTTAAACCTTAACACAGAGGATTATTAAAAAACCTAGTTACTGCCATTTAGCAAGTATTCCTAAGACACAGGCTTTGCTCCATCTTTTTGTGAGCTTATTGTGTCAAACCAGCAGAAAATATGTATCTTTGAAAGCTCACCATACTCAATGAAATACTGCTCTAGAAGATAAAGTCTCAGTTTGGGATACCTGTATGCAAAATGTACACCGCAGAGGTTGCTGATTGACAGCAGACCATGAGATTACAAACGACATCCTTCTTTGTTGGTCATCGTACAGGCACACAAAGATTTAAGATTTAAATTTAAGGCAATCCTAATGTGGCTGGTACAGTCAGCAAAACCAGAGCCTTTCAAACATAACAGCATAGGGTAGCTAAGTTGTGGCAACAGCAAGTTACCTATTGCACTGCATTAGCTCAAAATTGGGTAGTCCACCTTGCAGCTAACAAATACTGGACACAACCCAAAGAGGCATTTCAGAGGGTTGACTGACCAAAAAGCAACAGCAGCTTCTCTTGCCACTTCTGTATAAGAAACCAGTGATAAGGAAGAGGAGAATAATTAAAAACCCACAAGCACCTTTTTCACAAGAAGGCTTTCAAAAATGCTGTAAAGCCAAAAAATCCATCACTGGGCTAATTCTGTGGATCCTGACAATGAGGAAAGGAAGTGACTGTGCTTTGTATAAGTCAAGCAAAGATTTCTGTTATGATAGCTTAAATAAAACAGACCTTAAGAGAGGAAATAATTGTTACCCAAGTCATCTGGCATGTTTCTACTGTCTCAGGTGCAACAGACATCAAACCCTCCCAGACCGGGGACAGCATTTCCTTGCCACTTCCCTCTCAGTAAAGAACACTTTAAAGCAATTTCAATTCTGCACTTATGTTCTGATGGCTTTTTTGTAATTGCTTATGCTTCTCAAAGAAAGAGAGGCTGTCAAAGTAAAGGGGGTGGGGGGGGAAGACCTCAAGCCACCTTCTCACTTTACTAATTTTGGGACACATCAATACTGACATTAAAATGGATAAAAAGACTTCTGATGCGATACTTTGTAAAGAAAACAACAATCTTTTCCTTCAAATTAGGTGTTTTTTTCCCAAAGCCAGGTCACTGTGGTGGCTTGACCCTGGCTGGACACCAGGTGCCCACCAAGCTGCTCTATCACTCCCCTCCTCAACTGGACAGAGGAAAGAAAATTAAACCGAAGGCTTAAGGGTCAAGATAAGGACAGGGAAAGATCACTTACCAATGAAATTAATTTTCTGCCAATCAATTCAGAGTAGGGTAATAAGAAATAAAACCAAACCTTAAAAAAACCTTCCCCCCACCCCTCCCCTTCACTCCCAATTGTCTCTCATCCCCTCAAGCAGCACAGAGGGACAGGAAATAGGCATTATGGTCAGCTCATCGCAGCTTGTCTCTGCCGCTCCTTCTTCCTCACTCTGTTCCCCTGCTCCAGTGTGGGGTCCCTCTCATAGGAGACTGTCCTCCATAAACTTCTCCAACATGAGTTCTTCCCACAGGCTACAGTTTTTAATTAACTGCTCCAGCGTGGGTCCCCCACAGGTCACAAGCCCTGCCAGCAATCCTGCTCCAGCCTGGGCTCCTCTCTCCATGGATCCACAGGCCCTGCCAGGCCCCTGCTCCAGCACAGGCTTCCCACGGGGTCACAGCCTCCTTCAGGCACCCACCTGCTCTGGTGTGGGTCCCTCCCCGGGCTGCAGGTGGGTATCTGCCCCACCGTCAGCCTCCATGGGCCGAGGGGCACAGCCTGCCCCACCGTGGGCTTCAGCATGGGCTGGGGGGGAACCCCTGCTCTGGCGCCTGGAGCCCCCCTGCCCCTCCTGCCCTGACCCGGGGGCTGCAGGGCTGTTGCTCTCACACAGCCTCCTCCCCACTTTGGCTGCAGTTGCTGTTGTGCAGCAGCTTTCCCCCATCTCTACATACGCTGTCCCAGAGGCGCTACCACCGTCACCGATGGGCTCGGCCAGCGGCGGGTCCGTCCCGGAGCACTGGCACTGGCTCCATCGGGCACAGGGGCAGCTTCCCACAGAAGCCACCTCTGTAGCCCACACTACCAAAATCCTGCCACGCAAATCCAGTAGAGTCAAGAGAGGCCCATTAGACCAAGGTGCAACCAGGCTGCAGCCAGTGCCACACCTGCCTTCCCCTGTCCTGTATGAACCCCAGCACCCAACCATGCTTATACTGTAAATAGTCTAACCAGCTACTTCAGAACTTTATTCTTAGAGTTTAATCTATACATCAAAGTGAAACAGAGGGCATCTGCCTGTAAATACAAATACACAGCGTAGCAGTCTGCCTTTTTCAAACATATGCTGCACTCTCTCTCCATCTGTGAGGAAAGGTTTGGTTTTAAATAGTGAACTAAAAATTCTGTTGTTTACCATTTTTCATTAAAAAAGTACAACTGTTACTTTGAAATTAACATCAATTTTCTGGTGCACGAAAAATGACCAATGGTATAATTTAACTCAACTTAGACAAAGCCTTACTTTGCCTGATGAAGATACAAGGGATGTTTAAAAGTTTAAAATACTGTACTGCCTGCACATATTTACAACAAATGCAATTCCATTAAAAATAAATGTGGAAAACACTTCTCTTCTAATTTGTCTATTACAAAGCAAAGCTTTTTCTAAGTTTTACTAAATAAAATAACAGCTAGAAACTAAATCTAAAGAAATCACACAAACACCTTTTTACTGCAGACCCTCCTCATGACACAAAACGTAGCTTATCCACTTGTATATAGATACAATAGGGCCCTGTTCAGAGTAAAGGTGGCAGTAAATTTTTATGCAAAAAGAATACTCCAGTGATTACTGGAGGTAATGAAACGTAGGAACAGTGATTACAGTTGAAAAAGAGACAGATACTATAGCAGCTTTAAACAATTGATTTTATTTCACCTGGTAGCGCGAAAAGATCAGATGCTTCTTTTGCATTTAAAACTTTTTTCTAAAGCTTCCATCTCTTCTTCAGAGATGCAGCTAAGCAAGGATAAAGTTTCCTTTATTTGCACAGTAAGGGAACACACCTGGAATGCCAATAAACCTCAGCCCTCCTTACACTGAATCACCCTCTCAAGTACCGTAAAAGGTAAATACCTGCAACCATGGAGCCATGTGAGGTGTATTCCTATTACTTAGCTACAATTTACCTAATACTTACAGGCATCTGTATTTTTTTCTTTTTCTTTTTTTTTTTAACGTATCAGTTGATCCAGCATCACTTACAAGACTTCTTTTAAATATTAAGCTAATGAAAAATCATAGCTGAGGCTAAACACAGAGTAAGCTCCTTAGAGACCCTCCATTGAGGTGTATCCTGCGCACAAATCACAGAGTCAGAGGAGCTCTCCCCTCCACAATTTCCAAACCAGACCACCACTGCAAGGTACAAGGCAGTGATAAACCAGTAAATGAGACAAGAGCCATATAAAACCAAAGTCACCTATTACTCACAAATGATACCTCATCAGTCAGCAGAGCCTCAGAATAACCATTCTTACACCAAAGCCCCTGCAAGATAAGATGGATCTTCAGGAATTCAGCGAAACCTGCCCACACAAGGCAGACAAGATGAGTGAAGAGCCAACTGTCACCTACTGCTATAATGCAGCTCACTGCCTAGAATCACACATCTGATATTCTTAACTCCTAATTTCCAGGGCAGGAGAGGCTTGCAAATGTTTGCAAAACAGCTCCAGAGCCACAGACAAAAGATAGCATTCAAGTACACATTACCATCAGTAAATCTAAGCTATACTATTATTTTGTGCTCTTACTCTTTGTTGCCTTTGGAGATAGTTATGATCCCTTGGGAGATAGTTCTGAAGGGCCAAGGGGTCCAGAAAGACTGGACATTCTTCAAAAAGTAGTCTTACAGGCACAGGAGCAGGCCATCCCCATGAGCTGAAAGAAGAGCCATTGAGGGAGAAAACTGGCCTGGCTGAACTGAGTGCTTTGTCTGGAACTCAGGGGGAAAAAAGGAGAGTTTACTACCTTTGGAAGAAGGGGCCAACAACTCAGGAGAACTGTAAAGATGTGAGGTTATGCAAGGCAAAGATTAGAGAGGTGAAAGCCCACCTAGAATTCTGGCTGGACACTGCCATAAAAAGATAACAACAAAAGTTTTTAAAAATACATTATCTTTGGCCCTCCTTTTGCTTCTAACCTGCATCCCTTATTAGAGGACGCGGGGATCATTGATACAAAGGATGGAGACACAGCTGAGGTACTCAATGCTTTTTTTTATCTCAGTCTTTAATAGCAAGACCAGCTTCCCTCTGTATACTCAGCCACCTGAGCTGGAAGACAGGGATAAGGGGAGCAGAACAAAGCCCTCACAGTCCAGCAGGAAACAGTCAGTGACCAGCTGCTCCACTTAGATGTGCACAAGTCTGCAGGGCCAGATAGGATCCACCAAAGGGTACCGAGGGAGCTGGCAGAAGTGCTCACTGAGCCACTCTCCACCAACAGTCCTGGGTAACTGGGAAGGTCCCAGTTGACATGAAAGTAGCCAACGGGACACCCATCTACAAGAAGGCCCAGGAAACCACAGGCCTGTCAGCCTGACCTCGGTGCCAACAAACGTTACGGAGTAGATCATCCTGAGTGCCATCACGTGGCACGTGCAAGGACAACTGGGGGATCAGGCCCAGCCAGCATGGGGTTATGAAAGGCAGGTCCTGCTTGATGAACCTGATCTCCGGCTATGACAAGGTGACCCACTTGGTGGATGAAGAAAAGGCTGTGGATGTTGTCTACCTGGACCTCAGCGCAGCACTGGACAACATCTCCCGCAGCACTCTCCTGGAGAAACCGGCTCCTCGTGGCTTGGATGGGTGTACTCTTTGCTGGGTAAAAAGCTGGCTGGATGGCTGAGACCAAAGAGCAGTGGTGGATGGAGTTACATCCAGCTGGTGGCCAGTCACAAGTGGTTTCCCCCACGCCTCAGTACTGGGGGGGCCAGCCCTGTTCAATACCCTTATCAACCATCTGGACAAGGGGATCAAGCGCACCCTCAGTCGGTCTGCAGAGGACACCAAGCTGAAGGGGGGAACATTCATCTCCTTCAGGGTAGGAAGGGTCTGCTCCACACGGGGAGCTGGACAGGCTGGATCCATGGGCCAAGGCCAGCGTATGAGGCTCAACAAGGCCCCGTCCCGGCTCCTGCACTTGGGCCACAACAACCCCCGTAACGCTACGGGCTTGGGGCAGAGCGGCTGGAAGGCTGCCTGGAGGGAAAGGACCTGGGGGTGCTGGTTGATGGCTGGCTGAGCGTGAGCCGGCAGTGTGCCCAGGGGGCCAAGGCGGCCAACAGCATCCTGGCTTGTATCCAAAACACTGTGCCCAGCACGACCTGGGCAGTGACTGTCCTCCTGTACTCACCACTGGTGAGGCCCCACCTCAAATCCTGCGTTCAGCTTTGGGCCCCTCGCTGCAAGAGGGTCACAGAGGTGCTGCAGCGTGTCCAGAGACGGGCAACAAAGCTGGTGAAGGGGCTGGAGCACAAGTCTGATGAGGAGCAGCTGAGGGAACTGGGGGTGTTGAGGAGGAGGATCAGGGGGTTCTTCCTGCTCTCTACAACTCCCTGAAAGGGGGCTATCGCGAGGTGGGGGTCAGTCTCTTCCCCCAGGTAACAAGTGACAGGACAAGTGGAAACGGCCTCAAGTTGAGCCAGGGGAGGTTTACATTGGATATTCGGAAAAATTTCTTCACCGAAAGGGTGGTCAAGCATTGGAACAGGCTGCCCAGGGAGATGTTGGAATCACCAGCCCTGGGGGCATTTAAATATCAAGTAGATGCGGTGCTCATGGTTTAGTGATGGACTTGGCAGTCCTGGGTTAACAGTTAGACTTGATGATCTCAAAGGTCTTTTCCAAACTAAATGATTCTACGATTCATTTCAGATAAAGGTAAGGCAGTTTAAAACCAAAACAAACAAAAAAAGTAGCTATACAAAGCTTGTTCATTTTAAGTGATAAATGAAGCAGCCATTGATGCCAGCTAATAAGTCAAATCTACTGTATCACTTTAACATTCCAAGTGATAAAAATAAAGAGGTAACAAATACCCACACTTGAAAGCTAATGTTAGGATTCATCTTAACTCACAGAAAACTCAAAGGTCTGTAAACGATCCTGACCCAACAACATTTCTTCTAAAGCAATCCATTTAGTTGCTCTGGTGGAATACAACTGTGAACAACAATAAACCTGAGACTAAACAATTTGCAAACTACAGGATAATGTACATATCTAAGCCCATGACTGGAGCATGTAAGGAGCTACTGCTTTCCTAACAGAGCCAGTCTTACATGAGTAACTACCGCACCAGCTCACTAGTGCTCAACTAGTGCTCAACTGCAATCCGCCAAAGCAATTTCCAACAGCAAGATGTCTCAAAATATGGTAGTTTTAATTGTCACTCATTTTACTACACTATGGTTGTGTTGTGAAAAAACGTGCGGCAAATTAAGTCAACTTCTTGTTTTAGATCAAGAAATAGTAAAAGCAGCTCAAGACTAACCAACTGTTAAGGCATTATGAATCACAATTTTCACTTAGCAATCACGAGAGATGATGCCCAGGGTTGTACAAGATAAAACCAGATCCTTACAGGACAGTATCTATGACAAGTAAGTAAACATTATCAAAATGCATCTACTTACATAGGCTTTGGAAAAACATCTAACAGTGCTGCAAAGTTCCATGAAAGGATAAATCTTACATGGTGAAAGGGAGAGGCCTGAGCTCATGCACAACATCTTAGCTTTCCCTACAGATTATGCTGCTGCAACATATCCAACTGTGAGTACCAGCTGTCAGAATAGCTGTCAAACGCAATGACTGATTTAAACCTGATACCAGCTGCAGCAGACTTCCACAACACAAAAGCTTTATACTGCTGATGCTTACACCAGAGAAGTATTAGAAACGTAGTCTATTCATGTTTTGCAGCACTCTCTCTTCTGACAGATTACTACAGTATAGTAAGTATCCGACTCTGCAAAACTCAAGGCCAAAGTGGTGTTAAAGGTCCTTACGCTGGTAGTGGCACAGAACTGCTGCAATTTAAAATGAACAAGGAAATTGCACCATGTAATCAACAGGATAATTAGCGTATATTTACTTTGTCAGGGGAAGACAAACAGGGTGAGTACAAAAGGCTCAGTAACCACTTTGCTGCTGGAGGAGAAGCCAGGTTCTGTACAGGCAAAAGGCAATTTCTCACTATTGCAAGCATTCAGCAGAGGTCAGCCTCCTCCTCCTCACACCTGAAAGGAAACTCACAGGTTTAATACCTCTAGGAATTCACACTCACCAACACAGGCATAAAAAGCAATAGGATTACCATCCAATCAGGAGTACAGATCAGAAACAGCAGCAGTGGCAATATACAGCAAGATACTAAGGATTCAAGAGTACAAAGCTGAGTTTTTACCTACTATGAAGTGCTGAATGGAGATGAATACCTACTGCATTTCAATGTCTGTCTTCAATTTTGGTAATTCCAGTTTGCAAGAGCCCTGACAAATCATCTCTCCTCTATCCCGAGAAGCTTCTGATGTTTCTGAAAAAATAAAATCCAGTGCACCCAAAATCTGACTCTGCTGTGCCCAGTGAAACAACAGACTATGCAAGTTTTGCTTCTCTGCAACAGGTCCTTCTCCCCTTTCTTAAGAAATGCTTTACTTTGCATTTCCATTTCAATTGGGTTCCCACTTACCTGGTGGGCTCAGCACACCCTGATCCTCCCAGACCATGTGGGGGCTAAGGCAAGGTTTCTCATACCTCCTGGTCCTCCTGTGCCCATTCTGGCACCATTTAATTGGGCAGGGAGCCTACACAAGGAACTAATGCAGCAGAACACACAGCTGGGGCAGAGGGAGTAGGACAAAACCAAACATTTAACTCCTAGTTACCGATATATAAAAGAACCAAAAGCCCAAGAGCTGGCTGAAACAAAGGCGAAGGGGTCACAGAGAACATGCAAAAAAAACCCCAAACGAACAAAAAAACAGAACAAAGGATAGCCTCTTCCAGCAGTAGCTCAATGGCTTAGCTGTAATATTAATTTTCATTCTACTCAAAGCCATTTGGCTAAAAGGATGCTCTTCGGTCTGTGAGAACTCCTTTCCCAGAAAACCTTCTGTAGCCATACACACTCATCCTTTCTCAGTCTTACTTCTAACTGAAGAAATTCAGTTGAAGCTCTTACTCCTGCAGCTCTCAAAACTGAAAGGCTTATACACCTACATGCAGTTCTAAAACCACAGGGCTGCAGTTTGGTGATTTCACTTGACACTTCAAGTTATGATAATTAGAAAATTTAAAAATACAAAATAAAGCAGTAGTTTCTCTGAAAGCAGCATAATTCCATCTTCTTATTCATCACCATGCTAAGACATGTCCTGTGTACCTGGACATGGCTGGCTTGTGAGTAGTGCAGGCAGATCTCGCATTGACCTCCCTGCTCTCACTGAAGTCAGAAGCTGGGGACTTTTAAAAATTTCACCTTTATTTCCTAACTTTCAGTTTAGCAACCCTGTGATGTTTTGTGAATCTTTTCCTTTGAAGAGGGGAACACGGAAGAGCCCTTAACTTAAAAATGTTTGAATTTTGGTAACTGTTGGAGAAAAATGAAAAAGCATTAATAAATTTATTAAGTAATTAAATATTACATGAGAAATTTCTTTATCATGATGACAGAAAGAAAAAGAACCAATAGCTACAAGCAAACACCATGTATAAACCAGAAGTCAAGAAAAGCATGCTATTAGTTTGCAGCTGAAATTGTCCCAAATGCACTTAACTGTATTTCAAGCTACATTTATACTAGTGCACTAGACTATAATTACTTGTCAGTGTTGTATCTACATTCAACTTTTCTTTATCATATTATGCCTTAGTGAGAACTGCCTTCAATTTTGATGAGTTAGTGCAGGAAAAGAAATGCAACACCATATTTGCACAAGTCTAAGAAAATAATTGCTTGGATAAAATTCCACCATCTACTATTTTTGCAAGCATCTAAAACCACAGCCAACCATCAACTCATATAATGGTTGCCAGATTTGTGGAGTAGGCTTTTTATAAAGCGGGACACTGAAAAAAAACCAGAGTAAAATTACAGATCCATTAAATAAAAACACTGAGTTCAGATTAGTTTCTTATAACAAAACTTTGGTAAAATTGTTAGTGAAACAACTATTTCTCTTTTGGCAGGACATCAAGAAAACACACTTGAAACATTATAAAATACCCATTAAATAATAAATGTGTCCCCCAGATTCTTTTGACCTCAAAAAGAAATGGTCTCAGCCATGATGAATGATGTCTATATTATTCCTCCTCGCTTTCAGAGGTATGTTCAGGCACCAGTATCCACAGGAAGGGATCTGATTTCTCTGTGGAGGCACCTCAAGGTAGGCACATTGGTCAGACCAGGCGAGAATGCCACAAAGGTGAAGGACCTTCCACGGTCATTTCTGCAGCATGCACAGCATGAGCCAAAGGACAGCAACAGACCAGCACCAACCTCACCAAATCACGACACGGTCACTAAGAAAGAAGAGCAGACCTCCTAGCACTGTCCTCATGCAACATAATCTCATTCGTTAAAAATGTGCCTGCATTTTCTGGACAAATACAGCAAAATCAAGAACGTCTGTAAAAGCCTTGGTGCTCCCCAAATGAGTAGTGGCAACCACCTCACCCAGCTAGAGCTGCCAGGGCAAGGTGAGAAGTAGGAGCAGTGAGAAGAAAAAAAAAAAGGGGGGGGGGGGGGGGGGAGGGGAGGGTCGGTGCAGGAAAGAACTCAAGAAAGTGGCATTAACCTTCCCATCCAGTACTGATGCCTGGGTCTTCTCCAAATCTGCACCAGGATGTTAAGTAGCTGTTGGAATGCCAACACCCAAAAAAGGACTACACAGAATTATCCAGACCAACACCTGAATGTGATGCAGGCCCACGGACTGTATTTGGTTTCATTACAGATGACTAGTTGGGAAGCCATACCAGCTCAGATTTGCCCATAAAAATTCCCAGCTTGCCCACCCATCACATCATGCAGATACTTTTTGGTTTCCCTCAGATGTGTGCTGATGTCAGGGCATAGCTCAGTGACCTGGCTCTTAAAATCTGTAAATTTCCAGTTTGCTTTTTAGATTCAGTTTTTAATTACCAGGAGGAAAAAAAAAAATCTCTACTTTGTCAAAATGCAAAACATTTTTATGGCTGTTACCAAGCCAAAAACACCACCAGATGGAAACTCATTTAAAATTCTTAAATACATAGCTCTCTTTCTTCTAACTACTTACCAGCCAGCCAGCCTCATGATTTACATCATATGAGGTGACTAGAAACAGATGAAAACTGATGAAACCACAGTGACTGCTTTAAAAAAACCAAAACAAAACACAACCAACCCCAAAAAAGTCTTAATATTTACTTTGAAAACAATGAAAAGTGGTGAAAATACCACCAGGTCCCACCAGATAAGACATAAGACGTGCGTGATATGCGTGCCTAAGGACAGCAGGGGAAACCTGGGGTAGCTTTACTCTGCAACAACTCTCAGCTCCCAAAAGGGTATTAGGTCACAAACCAACATGCCCTGAAGTCAGACCATACCATTTGCAGAAGCCAAAGACACTCAAAAGCCAGCTCACCTCCGTTCCCCATTCCTGGGCTATGCAATGAGCTGAGTGAGAAAGCTGGACCAGGGGAGAGTCTCAGTGGTCCCCAGAACAGCAGCCCACTTCCAGACAAGACATACTGCTGCCTCCTGAGTTTTCTAGCTGCAGCTTTAAGCTGGCTGCTCTGCGTGTCACCAGGTTGCATTTCCTGTTGGAATTACAGGAACAGTTCTGTATGACTCTCTGACTCACTTATAATCCATAAAAACTTGAGCATTTTGCAGCTCTTTAAAGAATGCAAAGCAGCCTTTTCCGGTCTCCCTTACTATGGCCAGTCTAAAGAAAAACTGATGTTAAAAATCAGTAATGGCATTCTCTGATACTGAGAATACTTTGCAAATAGTGTAAATACAGCAGTTTTACAGCAATTTTATTCAGACCACATGCAGTAGCCCCTACTGATCAGTTAATACAGAAATCTGAACAATGGCATGTCTTCTTAAGAAAGGGAGAGCTATGGCAGTTAAGTGCTATATTTACAGTATTTGCAGAGCATTCTTTATTTAGATTTCTATGGTAACCAGTAAGAGGACGACAGTTCATATTTTGAATGTTTTCATTCCCCATGGTCTGAAACACCACAATCACTACAATATTTTTTTAAGCAGGAAAGAGCTATAAGCAAGCATATTACTAAACAGAGCAGTCTTTACTGATTAACTTGAGATGGAGTTATTCTCTGACACAGCAACAATATATTTATTTAAGTTACTCTCCTTAATGTGACTTAGTAACAAAACCAGCCTGGTATGCATTACCCACCAAGCAAAACTTGTCAAAATTGCATTTCTGCCGTTACATCATCTTACCTGTCAAATGCAACATGTGCAGAGGAACAGGAACAACTTTGTTGTCCCTCTGACCCATAAGGAATCTGGGACCGAGTAATTGCAAGAATCAGTACCTGCTGCAGGGATATGGTACTGTTACCACAGGAGGAAGCATTGTTCATTATTAAACCCCACCAATTAATTTGAAAAGAGTGTCAGACAACGTACTGCAGTATACAGTCACCCGACACCTCCAGAACAGCCTATAGCCAGGCTGGTCCCAATTCAACTTCTGCTTGCTGTAAACCCTACAGGGCCAGCACAAGCAGCACCAGCTCCTTCACCCACACCGCCTGTTTACACATTTTCCCATCAAGCTCTCCTACATACATACCTCTGGACTAATTTTGGGATAAAAAAACATTAGGGAGGACAACGTAATTCTTCTGTTTCGCAAATAAATAATCAAAGCTCAAAGATAGTGTAATATTTTAAGGAAGAACTGCAAAGCAGAACAAAAATCTACCTCTCACAATGTAGAAAATACGTCCATTTTAACATCAGAAATGTATGTAACCTCAGGTACTCACTTTCCTCCTGCTGCTAATCTTTATTTCTGAAGAGTATACCAGCCCCACATATCAGTTAGCAGTTAGTCTTCAGCCCCAAATATCCCAAGACTGATCTCCAAAACTCTCAGAGAAATTAATCCACAGCCAATGACAACTGATTCCTATGGAATATCCCACTCCCATGCCCCACATATGGCTACCCTACTCTCAGCATCTCCGCTGTCAGAGATGGTAGAACTCACACCTACCCTCTGGGAGCCCAGAAGCAAGTCTGCACCAGGCGCTTCCCAGCAGGCCAATTTCTGCCCAGTTTCACATTTCACATTTCAGGATCACATCCATCCCTAAAACCCTCCCTCCTGACCCCACCCCACCCCACTGTGAAGTTTCTGGGAATTGCAATTCCTCCTTAGCCAAAGACTATTTTTATCAAGGAGAGAGGAAATCCTCCTGCTGCAAGTTTTATCATACATCCACAATTTCAAAGTGAAACCACACAGGACACTGAGAACTACCGTGCTGCAGCAAGGCTACTGGGGGTTTAGTAGCAAGACAGCACAAAAATACCCAGAGGAAAGCAATCACTGAACACGGCACAGTGAGAGCCCTCCATTGCCACATTCCCCTCCCCACTGCCCAAAAGCCAGCTGCAGCAGACGACAGACAAGGTAATCACGCTGTGCCTACCTAGAGCCATGGCTGAGGACCACCCGGTCTCAAAAGCTATCTTCTGCTGAACCTATTTACCATGAGACTACAAGGCTCCTATTACCGAAGCTTGATCAGTACAGGGTCAGGCTGGATTCAGCAATGCTTGCAATGGGACAAGCAGGACTTCATCCACGGCCCCACATCACAGGACCTCCGTGCCCTTATTGCTGCCCAGAGACCACAAGGAAGATGGTGGAGGCACTCCACCTTCAACTGCCCAAAAGATCCTTAGGCATTGAGAGACAGGAGCTCTTCGCAGCTTGGGCAACTCATAGAGACAAAATAAAACTGCAAGGAAACACTGGGGAAGGTACTCTTTACTACTAGGGCCCCATGAACAGGCACCATTTTGCCTGGTTCCTCCAGGGGCCTGTAAACACCAGCCACCCGCTTCCTCCCACCAACACCCCCCACCCAAAGTGGCAGCACTTGGGCATGGACAAAGGCACCCTGTTTTAACGCACCACTTTATGGCAACAGCATGAAATGGCAGCACTAGGCAGCAGTCCAAAAAAAAGAAAGGAAACCTAAGTTCTGTGGAACAGAAAGCACTTGCAAAGCATGGAGTTTCAGTGGGACGTGGGATTCCAGTGAATGAGCACTCAGTTTCACTAAAATGCTTACTTCAGACTAGCAAAGCATAACATTACACAGTATAATATATTTGAAAAATAAGAGCTTATTAGATACAGCAAAACTGGAATACATTTTCCACCTGTGGCTTATATTTCTCCCTTGATGTCATAAATCCAATTAATTTCAATATCACTGAAGGAAAAATGAGTACTCCAACTTCCCCCTTACCAATCTAATGCAACTACTTTAAACATGGAGAAATCACAAGTGCCCACCATGAGATATATGTCAGCCAGAGGCATGCTCCTTGCCAACAGAACTGCAGCATGTTCACCTCCGCACCTTCAAACCAAGCCTCCTGGAACACTCTTCACAACAAATCTTCCCTTAGAGACTTAGCTGAAATATCTACTATCTTCTGAAAAGCACACTGTAAAGCTCTCAAATATTTCCTACCTCTGCACTTGGGACATCTTAAGACATGTCTGAAAGAACCACAACTCCTCACCATCTAGGTGGTACACTTTACTGCAGCCTCTCCAGGAGTTACTCTGAGGCATCTCCCTCCACTCAAACTACTTCTCTGCTTGGTTACACTAGCTTAAAAACACACCTCCTGTGCACTCACCATGCTGCATGCTGGATAAGGTTTTGAAGCAATAGCAAACTTCAGTCCACAAGCACTATTATACATGCTTCGACAAACATCTCTAGGGAGACAAGTTATTATCTCCAGGTTAATTCCTTTTTGTACTTAGTGAGTGATTCCCAGCCTGTCTCACTGACCTTGGCTACTGCATCCTCAAGAAACATGCCACAATAGAAACATCTCTATTCATCCCACACTTGGTGACTGGACCCAAACTGTTCCTGCTGGAGCTCAGAAAAGGCCAGAGTAGCAAGGACATAAGAACTGAAAGAGGCTAAAAAAGGAAGAGATACATCCAAATGCATATTCATATTTTGATCTGAAACACAGAAGTCAGCAGCTACCCCACAGTGAAGAAAAGTTGCTTCTAGACAGCTGATACACTTACCCTACTTCATCCAGAATAGTCCCAAGGACAATAACCAAGAGAAGTAGTTTGGAGAGCTACTGCACAGCAGGATATGAGGCCACATTAGCACCTTACACCTTCGGGGTTTTGTTATAAACATCAAGGTTCTGTTTTGTGAAAGCCCAGACCAACTTCCATCACAAGAACGACACGAATCCTCCAGGGCATCAGCACCCTTACCATTAACAGAGAAAACACTGCATTTTACATGCATTTTAAAAAAAATATTATAATAATAATAATGAGTGGCCCAGCTGTCATCCTGGCCACCTTGAGGTGTAGCCTCATGGTGTAGTAGCACTGTAATCCATGCTACTGAAAGAAGTGCAGCCAGCTACAGAGCAAAATCCTCACAGGAGCAAGGGAATAAGGAGGCAGGACTTTGGATGGCTTTTGCTCTAAATGTTTCTAAAAGGACCAAGTTCCTTAAAACAACTTGGTTCCTTTTCTTCCATTTGCAGCATAAATTAGCTAGCTCCTTCATTTGTTTTGATTGAGCTGATATTCCTGCTGTTCACCCAAGTAATCCAACAACTTGATTCCTGAACTGCTCAGTACTCCTTCTAACATGGAATATGTTACTGATAACCAGGTTTAGAGTTCACAGACACACCAAAAGTCCCTGCGCAGTTCCAGTGACCCCACACCATAAATGACCCAAAACTTCCCTGGAAAAATATCCCTGCCTTCCAGGTACAATGATAGGAGAGCACATATGCACAGAGTTCAGCTGACCCAAATAACAAAGGATAGGCCTCTGTAAGGGAGGTGTGGGGGTGGTAAAAGCCAGATTTGATTAACCGCAAAAAAAACAGGCTACGACTGACACACTCCACACTCCCTCTCCACTCCCGAACATTCCCAGACCAAAAAAACAAACCCCCACATGAACACAGCTATTCATAAGGAACACCATAAAAATGTTTTCCTACATTTTCTCCACGAAGGGTTTGGATGTCAAGGTTGTATCTAACCATCCACAAAGTCTCCCAGTGAAAGGGGAACTGCATGGCAGTGAAAGGGACTGCAATGGTCCCTCTATGTTTGTGCTGGCTTTAAAACAAACAACAATAAAACCAAAAGTTCATGGAAGGCAGCGTGAAGGCACTAGAGTTATATACTAGCATTACAAAAATTTAGATTGTCCCACAGTATGCTCTTTAAAGCATAACTATTCTGCTTTTATGAACTATTTTGTCAGCACTCCTGCAGGAGTGTAAACTTGCTAGAAAGAAACATACATCCATTGCTAGGGATGGGTCAGTTGGGAAATGCAACAGCAACAAGTACAGTATCAGTCACTCAGTCTGATCCTCTGCAGGGAAACAGACTGAGCTGAGGAGAAAATGCTCAGCAGTACTGCACAAACCATGTAACTGAGGTGCCCAGCCTCTCCAAGGCACAAGGGGGAACAGGGAGCCTCCCCTGTCAGGCACTATTTCCTATTACCAGATAAGAGCTGGCTTTTAGAAAGTTAAAAGTCTGACAATTAATCAAGGAAATTCACCCCAGGGAACTGAATGGTTACTTTCTTCAGAAATCACAAAGCCCATCCAGTTGCTTCCAACGTAAAAGTCCGATTACGCAGCAACCCATACCGCTAACATTGTAGACCAACACTTGAAGCTAGCCTACAAAGGCATCATCACCAAAACCACCAGCGTATGCTGCCTTACATGCTGTTGAACACCTTAATAGCGTACCGCAGCAGTATTTTTTTTATGTTAAAAGCTGCAGAGTACAGAAATACATCAAAGATACACTTTGAAAAGGTAGTCAGGTACTTTCTTCTAGACACAGGTTTCAAACAGATCACTGACAAAAGACGCAGGAACACCACAGGACTGTGTTCTCCAAATATTTTGTTCATAGGATTACCACAAAAAATGCAAAAGACCTCCAAAAAACCCCTACTTGGATCTAGCCAGAAATGCATACCACACAAGCACAGTCCTTCCACTAAGAAAGCAGCCTTTGGGGTGGTTTTGTCTATGCGCCAATTAGGCCGTTAAAAGCATTCAGAGGTACCCCACCTACAAAGGAGCACATTCCTCAGGGTGTGCAAAAACAAAAAAGCCCTTTTTCACTGAAGATCTCTCACACTGTAACAGAGAACAGATTGTTTCCTAACATCTTTCATGCAACCTTGTTTGTGTTTCTGCAATTCAAAACACTTTTCACTGTATTTAACTTCCTCCTCACCTTAATCCCTTAAACTTGATTAATATATCAGCATTCTTTTACTCATAGAAACCAAACCCAATTTATAAAACAGTGAGGCTTAAAGACCTCCAGTTATAGTGCTATAAAACAATATTATAAGAGTCCAAGTGTTGTTGTTTACATTATTATAATTTCAATCACATTACAACATAAAGACGCAAAGGACAGAATGTCTGGACAGGCGACTGTTGTCACAAGCGGTAATTATTTTTATTTAACCTACAAGCATTTCCTTTTAAGTATAGTCTTGCAAATGTAAATCAGAAGTATTACAATTTACATCAACTAAGGTACAGGAGCACATCAGAAACATCAGCAATGCTGATTCGAAAGCACTGATATCCCTCCCGGAGATGGCACCAGCCCAAACTGCCAAGGCTGCATGCTGCTACCCAAGCTCCAGCACATGGCTTCTGGCAGAGCTAAATCGCATGGAAGCAGCTCAGATGTCTGTAGCCACAGCACATTTATGTGCAATGCAGATAATCCTCCTACAGTAACCAAGTGCGGGGAGAACTATTCAATAAAAGAAAAATTCCAACAACACTTGACTGAACAAGACACGAGCATTTGCTTGCATTAGTGCATTTTTATCTTCATAAACACCACTGCCTAAAGTCAGCTAGCTTCCAAGTTTTAAATTCAACAAATAAAACCTACTTGAGAAATTATACTCATTTACATATCCAATACTAATGACCACTATTTTTAACCCTTTCCTTATGCCTTCACTGCTGTTAAAACTTAAGCTTAATTTACTCCCTTCCCATGCTTTTGCTGCATGTTGGCTACAATTTTTTTTGAAACCTGTCCTACCGTAAAATTGTAGTCATATTTTGGAAGACTGCAAGTTGAGCTACTTCTTTTCAAGAGTATAGCACAGGAGGGACTTCAGATTTGAAAACTCAAGACTAAAGATACTGCAGAGTAAGGGTTTGCTTGCAAGACTCCACTTTTTCTAATTTAGCATATACTATTACAATACAAAATTGAAGCAATCCTCATTTTCCTGACACCTTCATCTTCACTACAACCTGGCACTAAACGCCAAACAGGATGTGGAAAGTTTTTCAAGCACTATAAGGAAAAGAAATTACTACCCTAAATGAACACCACTTGGGCATCTCTGCACTTAAGATGCTATTAGGAGCATCACAAATACAAGCCAGAATGAATCTGATGCAACAGATCAAGTTTTTAATGCTTCTAAAGTAATGAGATTTCTTGAGGAGGGAAAAAAAAAATAGACAAATTAGGAAGAAACTGGCTACAGTCCTGGACAGGAGAAATAATCCTCCATAACCCAAGGGGAAACGGTTAGGAACCAGCTACTCCACTTAGACACACACAGGTCTGCGGGGCCAGATAGGATCCACCAAAGGGTACCGAGGGAGCTGGCAGAAGTGCTCACTGAGCCACTCTCCACCAACAGTCCTGGGTAACTGGGAAGGTCCCAGTTGACATGAAAGTAGCCAACGGGACACCCATCTACAAGAAGGCCCAGGAAACCACAGGCCTGTCAGCCTGACCTCGGTGCCAACAAACGTTACGGAGTAGATCATCCTGAGTGCCATCACGTGGCACGTGCAAGGACAACTGGGGGATCAGGCCCAGCCAGCATGGGGTTATGAAAGGCAGGTCCTGCTTGATGAACCCGATCTCTGGCTATGACAAGGTGACCCACTTGGTGGATGAAGAAAAGGCTGTGGATGTTGTCTACCTGGACCTCAGCGCAGCATTGGACAACATCTCCCGCAGCACTCTCCTGGAGAAACCGGCTCCTCGTGGCTTGGATGGGTGTACTCTTTGCTGGGTAAAAAGCTGGCTGGATGGCTGAGACCAAAGAGCAGTGGTGGATGGAGTTACATCCAGCTGGTGGCCAGTCACAAGTGGTTTCCCCCACGCCTCAGTACTGGGGGGGCCACCAGCCCTGTTCAATACCCTTATCAACCATCTGGACAAGGGGATCAAGCGCACCCTCAGTCGGTCTGCAGAGGACACCAAGCTGAAGGGGGGAACATTCATCTCCTTCAGGGTAGGAAGGGTCTGCTCCACACGGGGAGCTGGACAGGCTGGATCCATGGGCCAAGGCCAGCGTATGAGGCTCAACAAGGCCCCGTGCCGGCTCCTGCACTTGGGCCACAACAACCCCCGTAACGCTACGGGCTTGGGGCAGAGCGGCTGGAAGGCTGCCTGGAGGGAAAGGACCTGGGGGTGCTGGTTGACGGCTGGCTGAGCATGAGCCGGCAGTGTGCCCAGGGGGCCAAGGCGGCCAACAGCATCCTGGCTTGTATCCAAAACACTGTGCCCAGCACGACCTGGGCAGTGACTGTCCTCCTGTACTCACCACTGGTGAGGCCCCACCTCAAATCCTGCGTTCAGCTTTGGGCCCCTCGCTGCAAGAGGGTCACAGAGGTGCTGCAGCGTGTCCAGAGACGGGCAACAAAGCTGGTGAAGGGGCTGGAGCACAAGTCTGATGAGGAGCAGCTGAGGGAACTGGGGGTGTTGAGGAGGAGGATCAGGGGGTTCTTCCTGCTCTCTACAACTCCCTGAAAGGGGGCTATCGCGAGGTGGGGGTCAGTCTCTTCCCCCAGGTAACAAGTGACAGGACAAGTGGAAACGGCCTCAAGTTGAGCCAGGGGAGGTTTACATTGGATATTCGGAAAAATTTCTTCACCGGAAGGGTGGTCAAGCATTGGAACAGGGAAGCAGTTGAGTCACCATCTCTGGAGGTAATTAAAAGATGCGTAGATATGTCGCTTAGGGACATGGTTTAGTGATGGACTTGGCAGTGTTAGGTTAATGGTTGGATTCAATCTTAAAGGTCTTTTCCAAACTAAAAGAATTCTATGATTCCATGATAACAGGTATCAACAGCACACTGGTATAAAGTAACAGGCAGTAAAAAAATATTCGACCCACATATATAGAATTATTGGCTAACACTCGATCACCATTCAATCTCAGCAGCTGGGCCTACATTAAGAAGAGCAAGGCAGGATTCACACGCTGCTTGATAAATTCCCCCAAAGAAACCATTATCCAGTCTAATCTTCCAACTATTCAAATAAATTATTGTTTTCCAGAAAATTTGTCTTTATTCAGTTGCTTGTTTTTCCCACAAACTCATTTCTTCCTTTCTCTCTCTGTATATACCTATACATCTATGCCCTGAGATCTAAATACATGGAATTAGAGGCATGCATAGAAGCACCTTTTATATAAAACCAATGACAGAAACCAGAAGCTCTAACCATTGTCACTTGAAAACAAAGCAATCATGATGATTTTTTGGATTTTTATTTATTACTGTTACAGTACTTCTTTTCTTTCACATTCTGGCCCAAATCAGAAGTGGAAATGACAGAAGAAAGGGTGGTTTTTTAACACCATTAATTTTAAGCCAGAACAGAAGCAGGAAGTACCGGATGTCTCACAGGAAAGCTGGTCAGTTTAGTTTTATTGCCGGAAGCTACTCCAACATTTCTTTTAACATTTGAATAAAGTATAGATAAGAATCTCTAAAAATCAAGGTTCATGTGCAGCAAAACCAATGAATGGCTTCTGTTATCAAACTGAACTTTAACCATCATTAAATTGAGTTCACCATACACACGGACACTGGCATGACGTTTTATTTAATAAAGCAATAAAGCCTTAGTTCCTCAGGATAGGGCTACACATTTTGAGTTAAAACAGCCATTGTGAGCCATTAAAAATTAGTTCTGAACTATCCCCTTAGCTCTCATGAGAAGTTTGACTACTACACAGAAGTACTTGGAAAGCTGTATTTCAAAGTTTACGCTTTTCAGTCATGTACTTAAGAGATGCTTAAATCATGTTGGATTGGCGGGATGGGTGTAGAAATCAGCTGAAAAACCTGAGCTAAGAGCAGTTCTGAGCACCCAACAGCATCTGCCAGCTGCCCAGCTGTGCACCCACGTCTCACCGCACATGGGCCACCCTCTCCAAAAGTTTTAACTACTCTAAGTTTTTACACAGTGGAATCAAACACACACTTTCACCATTACTGCTTAGCGTTAATTCCAAACAGTGGCTTTTTCAAAGTTAATAGGATATAAATATGTATATAAAAGGCGGGCTAAAAAATTAAAGGAAATAAGAATTCTCATGTCTGAGTAATTAGAGTTGGTGTATTTCTTGACATAAAGCTAAATAAGGAGGGGCAAGAACAAGAAAGGCTGGAACACAGCCAAGTTTTCAGTGCTTCTAAAGCAACTGACACTTAGTGGCCAAAGAAGAAAAGACTTTAGATCATTTCAGCCAAAACATTTTTTTTTTCCTAATTCTTAAATAGCTATAGATACTAAGGCAAGATTCTGTCTTATTTACCTGAACTAGCCTTCATTCATGTGTGTTACACATAAGACTACCAATGTGCCTATATTTTACTAAATTAATTCAATGCAAAAAGAACTCACACCGGACTGCTCGAAGGGCACCAGTAACTGCCACACAAGCCCGAACTTCTCTCATCACCATGCAAAGCAACCCTGGCCAACCATCACACACCGCTGTCTAACGGCACCTTGGACATTCAGTAGTTCCTGGAGCATTCGAACGAGGCACACTTTGTGTTACCTACCCAGCCAAGGAGGAGGGAAACAAGGACTGTCACATGCACCCCCAGGCAGCATGGGCTTGTCAAGAGAGGCAGGTGGAGGGATGCACGCCTATCAGACCTTGCTTGGGAGACCAGCAAGGGTAAGAATAAGGGCTCGGTGTCGGTAACAGCAAAGCTGAGCAGCAACCTGTCTCCCATTGTCTTGAGTTTTAAAGCATTTCCTAGTCCAACAAACTGAAAGGGAGAGATGAAAAGTACGAACATCAACAGATGACAATTTCTGATGTAAAGCATTATCTGACAGGACCATAACAAGTCTACAGAAAGAAGTGACATGGATGGACAAGAAATGTAACGCCAGTGGAATTCTGTATTAACAAATGTGCACTGAATGCAAGCTTTTATGCTAGTTATAAAAAAATCACAGGATTTTTAATTAAACCATTAATTAAAGGCTCTAGAAAGGCACTTGGAACAGCTCAGCAGAAGTCTGGGCTCAAGATACAGCCACAATTTAAAAAGCAGGAAAACATAACCACAAATTCCATAGACTTGCATGAACAGAATTGAGATGATGAATGACATTAATTAATGTCTTCTAGAAGGCAATAGTGATGACTCCTCTATAATGGCATGCTGTGCTAGTCACCCCAAAAGATGCTACTAAACCAGCCAGGGTTACCTGTTTGAGAAAGAGATAACATGTCTGGCTCTGGGAATGGAAACCCCCTCAAAACAGACTGTCTTCCTGAACAATCCCAATCTGCTGAAATACACCAAAGTATGATAAGACAGAAAATTGTTTGGAAAAGGAAGTCTGGCAGTTTCTGTCTGCATATAGAAGACAGTGAGTGTGTGTTTTTTACAAACTAAAATTAATTCCTGCAGGAAGTCATGAAAGTCAAACATGGCACATTTTATGTGAGGACCAAGACCAGGCACAATTGTTCTATGTACGCAAAGATTATTACTAAGATTCAGTTATCGACAACCTTGAAGGCATGGGTCTACTTCTAACCATTACAGACGATGATAAAACAAAAGTGGGAGAGATTACCCCATAAAACCCAGAGACTCTCCTACTTTTTCCTCTGGAAACATACAGCACTGACACCTTGTACACAAAACATTGAAAATAGAGGGACCCAGGGTCTGATCCACCCTGACAATCCCCACAGTCTCAAACAGCATGCAGCACACCATCTATTTGGCACAGATGAAGCTTGCTCCACAGCAGGTCTGGCTCTGGTACAAGGCAAAAGGAGCCCCGCAGAGGAGCGGCAGTACCTGCTGAAACTGGGCCAGGTTTTAAACTGAAAGAAAGTAGATTCAGACTAGATCTAAGGAAGACATTTTTATGATGAGGGTGGTGAAACACTGGAACAGGTTGCCCAGAGAAGCTGGAGATGCTCCATCATTGGAAGTGTTAAAGGTCTGGTTGGATGGCGCTTTGATCAACCTCATCTAGTGAAAGACTGAAAGATGTCCCTGCTGGGGGTAGACCAGAAAATCTTTAAAGGTCCCTTCCAATCCAATCCAAGCCACCCTATGATTCCATGACTTTACCTGCCCTATAATCTCATCTCTGCCTTTCCTGGCTATCACCCACACAAAGCCAGCCTGGTTGGGAAAACAAGGAAGCAGCAACCATGCAGTGCCAAGAGCCAAAAAGATACAAGACAAAGACGACCATACAGACACCCGTAAGGCCCAGCACACTGGAGCCTCTGCTGGAATGACAGCCCCACACACACAGTACATATGGGCCACTCAGAGAAAGTCTTAACTTTTGCAGAGCTGGCTCTCACTCACGAAGGGACAGAAGTTCTGCTTTCAATGGTCTCTGACCTCAGATCCAGTTCTTACATAGCTCTAGAATATTGACTTCAATGACACTTCGGTACATCTTCCATCTGGAGATTTGTCAGACATTTCTGGAAGCCATCTACCTGAGCCACAGATCTCTCCTCCTCCTCCTCTTGTCACGCCACACAATTGAGACAACAGGACCCTCTACATAAATCACATAAAGTTTAAATTGTCTCAGAAATTGCATACTCAGCATCTGCGAACATACCCATTCCTTAATGATTTTCTCAGTACTGCATGTGCTGCTAAAGACTTTTCAACTCCTTCACTTCAGGAAGCATATATTTAATGTGTCAACAAAGATCTATCTTCTCAGAGAACTAATGTTCTAGCTTGAAGCTTACATAAATCAACAGCCCTTAGATTAAAGCATCTTGCTGCCCTCAAGACAAGTCAAGAAGAACTTCTTTCCAACTGAAGAAAAATAAGTTTTATGCCTTTTTCTGCTATTTCATAAGCCAAGCAAATGCAATTAATTTATTTGTGTTCAGAGCTAACTAAGTGGTCTTTGAAAACCATCAAGACTTGTCATGTCATCTGACCTTCTATGCTAGGAAAGCAACCAGTACTTTGTTCAAGCCATTGCTTTTCCAGGATGTTAGCTTCTCCAGCGGGTAACCTCTTCCAGCTCATCCAAATACCACCTTGTCCACGCGATCTCCATGTAAAAGCCCCTTTGGCCCAAAACACAGGCCCAGGAAAAGCAACCCATTCTAGTCTCCATGGGCCCACTCACTTTATCTCCCTACTGAATGCCCAGTCATCATCTCTACCCAAATGAAAGAGAAGGACCAGGTTCTCTCACTCTCCTGATATCAATATCATTGAGATTAAGTCCTTAAATGTGATAAAAGCCTCTCCATACCTGGGAAAAAGCTCAGTGGTTACCTTCCAATTATCCAGCAAACTGTGTTCCGATAATCCCCAGTGAGGGATGGAATATCAGTAATTAAAATAACTCAGCAATATTTATTTCAGAAAAGATGCTACAGTTGTGCCATGCCAATAACAAAGCTGCCTACAGGCATAATCATTGCAAAATACTGACAGAGATGTAGCTTGTCATTTCCTTCCTTCTTTCCTACCTGTTCCCAGAGACCAGTGAATTACCAACACTTAACAAGTCTGCCAGATTGGAAGATATGACTGCCCTCAGTGAAGGAGATGCAACCAAATGTCTTCTACTGTTTCCCCTAGAAACTCATCAACTCCAGTCACAGAAAGCACATTTCACTGCTTGCTGCTCCCCTCTACATTCACCTCTGGGCTGTGAAGCATTGGAAAGGCTGCCCTGGGAAGTGGTTGAGTCACCACCTCTGGAGGTGTTTAAAAGACATGCAGATGTGGTGCTTAAGGACATGGTTTAGTGGTGGACTTGGTAGTTAATGGTTGGACTCAATGATCTTAAAGGTTTTTTCCACCCTAAACAATTCTATGAGTCTACAATTCTATCATTTTACTCTCTAGCAGACAAATCACTTTGGCTAACAGTTTGCAGAAAAAGACGGATTGTCCAGATTTAAGTCTTTCACAGGTATATTGAAGGTGACCACTTAAGACTTAAAGATCAGAGCAAAATAAAGACTTGAAGGGAGAAGTGTGTGTATAAAGAGACCAGCTGCCCAAAACCAGCTATCTGTACTCATACAATAGAGTTGCTTGTCATGTAAGCCTAAGATTAGTGGTCTCCTGATGAAAACAGTAACTCTTTCAATTAAATTTCAATTCTTTCAGTACAGCCAAAGGTCTGTCCCTATTTTCAGGATGTCATGTAGGTGTCTGTGGACTTTTACACAGCCCAGACCAAAGAACAGGCACTTGCAAACAAAGAATAGGAAAGTGTGCTGGACAGTCTGAGCACAAAGTCTATGCTTCAGCTGTAATGAAAGGGTGTTCCTGCAAGAAGCACGGCAATGCAAAACCAAGCAGAACACCGATGAGAAACAGGTACCCGACTACTGTGGCAAATTGTACATCACCACATTCAACACTTCACTGTGGACAGCACCCTAGAAAGGGGGTAGGGGAGGCTGTGGATTGGGGGGGGGGGGGGGGGGGCGGGGGGAAGTACGGAAAATTTGAACATTTGGACTTGCCTGAAATCCCACTCATTGCAAGGACCAAAGATCCTCACAGACCCCAAGCCAAACACCTCCTACAGAGGTGACTTGTTAGTCTTTTCCAGAAACACTGTGAATGTTCGCTCTCTGTTACAATGGGGTCAAGTCTCTTAAGCAGCAACTCTGCAGCAGCAGCACTTGCACAGAAAGTGGAGGGAACTGGGACCACTTGCTCCCTTGCATGAAGATGCTCAGAGCCTGACCTCTTGGGCGAAACCCCCAGCCAGGAGGCAGCTGTCTTCTGCAGATGCCAGGAGCCAATGCTCCCCTTCAGACACAAGCCATTGTGCAGGCAGGGCTCGATCAGAGAAGATTAAATAGGTAGAGACTGTGTTAGGTGTCAGCATACATTTGTATACTAACCCAGTAAGTTAAAATCAGGTGACTTTTCCCATCTGTGCCTTCCTGCACACTTTGCTCAATGGAAAGAAAACTAAAATCTAGATGAGTTCTATTTAGTCATCTCAGCAAACTCAATGCAATCATAATTGGGCAGCCTCACTGCTCAGAAGATTATCCCAGTGATTCAATTGCACCGCAATACAAATAAAGATATCTGCATGAAGTAGGGTGCAAAGTACTAAAAATTAAGACTTAATGAAGTTATACATTTGTGCATCACTGCCCTCTCTATTAGAGTTTGGAAAATTGAAGGCAACATGCTATTATACATCATGTGCTATTATTCACATAAGTGGCTAAATTGCAGAGTTTGGGAGATACTATTTATGTGTTTATTAAAAAGCTATTTAATTCATCATATAATGCACAGACTTCTTTCAAGACTCAAATAGGAAACATGAATGCAGCATCTGAATAGCAAGTCTCAATCAGAAATTATTTGTACTGCCTCAACAACAGTTTCTCCCTCCAGATTTTGGTTTCCCCTCCTCACACTGAGCCACAGCAGGGACTACAGGAGAGTTTCTGAAGTCTAATTCACACTCTTTGCATTTACCTTCTTCAAAATTTTAAAAAACAGAACAAAACAAAAAACAACCCAAAAAAGGCATGCTGAGCACAAACTATGAGAGGAGTTCACAGCTCTTGAGAAAGCTGTATAAAGTTGCTGATACAAACCAGGTAAGAACTAAGTTAAAAGACCTAAATATATCAGGTTTAGTCTGACTGTTTAGAACAGCAGCTCTCTGGGGCAAGGGGGAGGTAAACAACTGCACTGGATAAAGCAGTAATACAGGACCAGTTATTTCAGAAGCAGAGGACATCCTCAAATATGCAAAACACAGTTAGACGTGGGGATACAATCAAGTTAGCCTTTGCAGCAGATGTGATGGAAGCCTTGTCCAGCTTGTGCATACACAAATGAAGATGCTGAGCAGCTGTCAATCATACAGCCCTTAATGAAGCCTTGTGGATGTTTTATACCCAACTATCACTTTTTGTTTTTCTTCTTTATCCTTTTCACCTTGTGCCTAATTGATTACAAGCCTGATTAGCACTGGAATTTCTTCAGCTTCACGATACACTGGCCAGGAGGGGAACACCAAAGAGGGGCTCCGGCAGCATCAGTGGCCGTGCGGAGCAGTGGGTCCCCAGCTGTGATGGCAGCATCCCGCCAGCCCCACTCCAGCAGAAGAGGGGCCAGGGACTGATGTCACAGCCCAAAGGGCACCCCAGGGCAGCTGACCTCTGGCCCCGTGAAATCAGTTGCTCTTCAATAAAGTTCTTCGCACCCTGTGAACACTAACTCCCAAAACCCAAATTCAGGGTTTTGTCAGCTTTGCTTTTCAGAAACCGTTTAACACAAGAAATAGCATTCTAAGCACTCCCCCCTTCTCCCTCAAAGGATTTCACAAGTATCAGGGAGACAGAAAACTTCCTCTCAAAATATATTTTAAAATATAAATATATATTGAAAACAGGCTAACATATTTAAAAGAATTCCTAAACTGTAGTTTGTTTCACGTGGGCAGATTTCTGTGTCTTTATCATAGAAACCACAGCTGTTAATTTAAAAAGGTGTCTGATATTCCATTTTTCATCTCATGATTATTCCTTCAACAGTAATTCACATTAACCAGTGTACCTTTTATCTCAGCATTTGATAAGAATTTCTGAAGTACTAATTTATACGACTTCTACTCGAGCTAAGGCAGCTCTTACAATCTTCACATCACAGACAAACAGCAGCACATAAGCAACATCTTTCCCAAATCACCCTTTCAACCACCAAATATGCACATCCTCAGTTAGAAACACCAAGCAGAACAGCGTCCTCCTCCACAACCCGCTTTTACAACCAAGGATTTTGTAATGGTAAGAGACTGCCACAGTAAGATGCACCGTTATCCTTCATTTGACTTCTCCGTGTATTCTTACTGCTTGCACTCAGTGATGTGGGCTTGAAGCTCTTGGAAAACAGCATAAATCTAAAACTAAATACCACATTTAGACTGAATGGGGTCTTTGAAAGTTTCCAAGCCTGACAACTAGCTCTTGGAAGAGCTAACAGCAGCACTTTTCTTGTATGCTTGCAGATGTGATGACCATGCCTACAGCTGATCCCCAAACCTTCACTTTATAACCTCCCGCAGCTTCTCTGCCTTAAATCTTCAGAAGCATGCATGAGGGGGAAGTCTGGAAAGACATGGAACAGAAAGAAGAAAAAAAAAAATCTGGAAGGCAATTTTTAGCCTTTTGTTTTCACCTCGCTTACCATAAGTTCATTTAAAACTAAGAGTGCAGTTTTCAAGGCACAAAAACACCACAGTATAAAAAAAGAAAGAACTTTTACATTAAGGAAAAGAAAGAGGTTGGAACAGGATATCTCAATATTAATGCTTTCAAAGAGCTGAACAGAAAAATCATGAAAAGCATATCTTACCCATGAACATTTGGTGATTTTCACTTAATCGTACTGATGTATCACAACTTTGACTAAACTTGTAACTGCACATATTTCAGGGTATCAGGCAAGTTTAGAAAAGAAATAGTCTCTTTTTACTCAAGAACACCCAGAAACTTCAATTTTTCAATGAAGTCTCCTCATTTCAATTTAAAGAGGCCCCACTCGGCACCAGGGAACACTTCTCCAGCACAGCGCAGACTCTCATGCTGTAAACACGCTGGTGAGCTTTCCCCTTCTCATTTGCAGAAGACAACGTAAATCTTGCCTTAGCAACATAAATCATCTTATTTGTCATTAAATACTATTTTTCTGTATAATGTTAAAACTGTTCCACAATAATATTTTTTTCTAAATATAATGCTTCCCCCAAACAATGCTAAAAACACTACTTAGGTAGTTTGATATGATTAGACGGTTTTTAAAACAAAATTAAGAGAATTTAACAGCAACCTTTAACTATTTGTTTTGCCAAATGAAAAAAAATATCAGAACTCATCAGCAACGTTGAACCTTCCCATCCATTTGAACTTGGAGGTACAAGCTGTATAGCAGGAAAGGTTTTATTAATCGCTCTGGTCACACAGGGACATGAGCAATGCTGCTACAGGTTACCCACAGTGCAGGGAGGTGTTCTATCCTGACTGCCATTAAAGGGTATGTCTGTACAGAAAAACAAGTAACACTGCAAATTTACATTTTCCTTGGCAGGGAGCAAAGCACAAAAAGGGAGATGGAGGCGAGACGTTTATGGCCCGACCTGCCAAGGCAGACTGAAATAGGGCCAAACGCCACATGTGCTTATGCCTCTGCTCTGTGCCACAGCTTCCCTGCCTCTACCCCCGCTTAATCATGTACAACACCCATTAGTCATCTCCATTGCTGTGCTCTTGCCTTCAACACAAAACTATGCATTTTCTGAACACTGCTCTGTATCAAACCCACTGAATCAGCAAGCAATTGAACACTTCTGAGTCCAAACACAGCTACCCTCCTTTACAATACACTGCAGCCTGTTTGGGGAAGAAAAATAATTTCAAAGTAAATAAATCTTTAGCTTTGGCTAATTGTGCTTCGTGTTTTGCAGCTTCTTTATACCAAGAATTACATTCTTGCAATAATGATACACTACTTGTGAAGAGCTAATGTTTTCAACTAAAGAATATCTTGAACCTCAATATTTCACGAGTCTAATTCAGTCTCCAGTTGCCCCTCATCAGACAAGTTGTTTCTCTTCGTTCTTGGATATATATCAATTTTAAAGAAGAACCAGCTGAACCATTAGGACTAAATGTGCACATCTGAAAAACAATATCCTGAAACCACAAAGGTCACACTGTCTGCCAGGAAAAGCATCAGAACTGCACTCCAACTTGGCTGGTCCTTAGACACTGTCAGCCTAAAGCCAAACCAGTTGAGAGCCTAATGCTTCAAGCAAAAGCGAAGCTGTCTGGCTTGAGCTCTTCAGGATGCAAATGACCCAGTGTCAAGATGTTGTATTTGGTGAGGGAGAAGGCATTAATTCATATGAACAAAGTGACATGCTTTTCAAACAAGATTCAGGCCACACTTAGAGGGAAGTACTTCAGCCCATCTATCCCGTTAGCGTCATCATCCCAAAATCAAAGTTCTGCAGGCATTTTAAAGGACTGCTTAAAATACAAAGGCAAAGCCCAAAAATCAGACATTGCTAAGCAAAAGGAACAAAATATTTTTCTGGCAGGTAAAAATGTTTTCCCAGAACATCAAAATCCCTGTCATAATTTAATAGCAGCACCACAAACCATTCAGATCCAAAGGTCTTTGAGGACACTGGAAACATCTTTTAAGGAATTAAACACGCACAATGCCATATTTAAGTCCCAACCATGAGCAACTCAACAATAGCACTCCTCGCAGTCAGTCTTATCTTACCCCAATTCCAACAGATTACTTAGAAGTAGCATACCATACATCATTAACAAGGGTGACAAATGCCTTCCTCTAGAGAAGAAAAACTTATTTCCTACACTATTCTTTCAGCCTAACACAGGACAGAGCTTACCACTTGAATAAAAGGTTCACCAATGGCTCTCTACATATGAAATCTCAAATTGCTGCCATGAAGATTTTAAACCTAGTACAGGCCATCCCTCATCCTTACTCTAATATCTTTCCTGTCTACCTTACAGAGCCACCTTCATTTGCTACGCAGGTCTGCAAGAAACAAGAGCAGAAACGACTTGGATCATCACTCCCCGTCTTTATGGGATGGAGATAGAACAGACAGCTCCTAACTTACCTACCACAAACTGGGGAAGGCTGGTAGCAGGATCCTCCTAACACTGCTCCTAGGACAGCTAACCCCTCCCCAGCACTACGTTCACGATGCACTTACCCACAGTAGGGCTGCACTGACATTTAAAAATAACGGGGACCGGAGGTGGTGTTTGGTATTTTAAGTAAGACAACCACAGAACACAAACTAAGACCCAAACCTGGGAAGGCCCCACCACAATCTGACTAAAATAAATCCAGTTAACGATGCATTTAACAAACAGAAATGTATTAAGCAACCTTCTGTATTTAATGTACTGTTATTATCATTATATATGCAGTAAAGTCCTTGCCAAAGCCTTTGCAGCAAGCAGAGAAAAATTAAAAAAACTCTGCTGATGCTTTTTGGATCCACTACCTGGTAAGATCCAAGAGGCCAAATAGGAAGCTGCAACCACAGCCTCAGAAACTGCATAGCCACGAGCAGTCCGAAGTCCTAGAACTACCAAACACTCTTCCCTCTCCCAGGCTGAGTAAGCCAGTCTAGTCATCCCTTCTGCCACCTCTAAAGACAATTAGCCAAGTGTCACTTCAATTAGCTTTTTCAGATCCACGACCACAGAATACTGTACGACTTCAGAAGGAAAAAGTGGGATTAAAATAAGGCCAACTGAGGTGAAGCTGGAAAATAAACTGGGAAAGACCAGAGAAAATGAGACACAAGAAATCCCAAAGCATCTCCCTGCAAAATGCTGGGTACTACTTGGGGTAAAGCCAATATGCGTGTTTAGGAAAAGGAGCCTTCTTACACCAAGCTGGGTTTAAAATTACCTTTCTCACTTTTCGTTATCAAAAAGTTTCATTCTTCCTAGATGAGACTTCTACAGTACACTATAAAACAACCTGATACATCCACATGCCTACATCATGCTATTTAATACTGGCAAGATTATTCTGCACATTCTTAACTCCTGGTGGCCAAAGTTTTTGTGACAGTATCCCATTGCTAGTCTTCCTCAGCCTAGGGGTTTCCTTTGGTCTTCTATTATTTCCCCTTTAGCCAGACCCTCAACTGCTTTTAACTCCAATGACCCACTCCTCCAGTTTAGTTTCCCATCTCATGCCATAATAAATGTTTTATTAAAGACCAGATAAAATCAATATATTTAGCTTAACTCGCATGGGGTGGCAGAGGCAGGGGAGAGTGTAATTTACTCTGGCACAGTCTACCTGCAGATAAACTTACGCTGCATTTTGCCCCATTTTCCATTCATGGTTTTAACTACTCTTTCCTTTAATATCTGTTTTAAAACTTTGCATATCAAAAGACTGACTGTTACTTCTGTAAATACAAAACACTGGGCTTCAAACCGGGGCTGTTATGACTCAGGAAAATAAATCGGTTTTGCACATGTTCATATTCTATTACAACCAAACCCAAGAAATATGCAAAGAATGAAAACACAATACTTCACTGCTCAGGGCAGAAGTTGAAAATCTGTTTAATAAAAAACAAACAAAAACCCTTCATCCAGAACCCCAAGAAGCTTTCTTTCACTACAAACAGGGCTGATATATATGTGCAAATTAAACAGTACGTGAGGGAAAAAGGGGGGGGGGGGGGGGGGGGGGGGAGAGAAAAATTCCCTCCGAGTAGGAAATGCAACCCCAAGAAAACCCACATTTTTGTTAACAAAATGTACCCATTAATTTATCTTCTTCGTACAATACCTAATCCAGAGCAATGGCATTTCTATCTGCAACCAACACCAGCACCCACCAACACTGGGAATTAGCCAAGCTCCTAATTGCAGAGAAGCAAGATAGCACCACAAGCTGCCGCAAGCCTTGGAAGGAGGTGTTATGCCACTCCGTGCTGGGGAAGGGACACACGAGACCTATCAGCTCAGCTGCAGGCACACAGAGCTCTTCCTCAGCAATCCCACACAGCTGTCCTAAGTCACACAAGTGTGTGTTTGTAAAAAAGGGCCACTGCCATGAAATTAAGCCACCAAATGTAAGCCAGTTTTGGTATCTAAGAGCATGAGAACAAATTCAGCACAGTAAAGCTCTACTGGTTATATATGCCAAGTTTATTTGGAGCAGCAATTAATGCTCTGTAAAGACTTCCATATACATGCCAGTCTTAATAGCAGTCACTCAAAAATTCACAGAAAAAAACCCCAGTATTATTCTCACTACACCTGCTGGGATGCCCAGGCAGCATGTAATATCCCTTTCATACTGCTCAGGAGTGCAGCACATGTAATTAAAACACCAACAGAGTTCCTTAATAATATTATGATCCCAAATTTGGTGACTGGCCACAGCCTAATGAAACAGAAGGACAATTAGTGACTTAAAACCAGGACACAGGCTAATAGTAAGATTTCTCTCATCTAGGGAAAAAGACAGAAGGACCCAAATGGTAACACTTACCAGCGAGTATTCAAGCAAAAAGATCCCTTTTGAGAAAAGCAACCTAGAAGAGTCTGGTACACTATCATCATTTCTAGCTCCTATTTTTATCTTACAATAAAAATAGTAATTATATAAAAAAAATTGACTCGTGGCTTTGGCATCACCAATGGCCCAACTCAGAAAATGGTAATTATTCCTCATTTAAAAAGCCAGTCTTGTTGGTGGTTTGGGGGTTTTGGGGTTTGGTTTGGGTTTTTTCTTTTGTGGGGGGTGGTTTGGGTTTTTTTGGAGGCAATCAACAACTGGAAACACCCAATGTCTCACCTTTCTTTTTAAGGCATTTTGGGATGACAACCCTCTTGATATGGAGAAATAGTGTGAAATGGGGACAATGGACATCGATTGTGATTGTATATGTCTGCCCAGGAATGTGGGTATGGTGACTAGTCATGGGTGCGATGTCTGGTCACACAGGCACACAGCTTTGAGGAGACGCCTGCCCTTCTTCCTCTAACAAAAGGGGCTATTTTAAAAAAGAATGAGAAAAGGATGAGAGATATTCCAATGCTATCTAGAGGGAGGGAGTGCTAAGTCTCCTTGCTGGAGAAGATTGGATGGTCACAAGAACATGAATCACCTACAAACCTGCAAGACCACCACATTCCAGGCAAAGGACTGATAAACTAATTAACATACGAAAACTAATTAACATACGAAGCGAGAGTAAGCGGCTTTAGGTAACGAATATGTATAGGCGTTAATTGAATATTCATTTGTTTTATTGTATAAATGTGAGATGGTTCGTCACTTCGGGCATGCACGCTTGTGGAGGAGCGATCCCCCGTGCATCTGCGCGCAATAAACATACCTACTTTATAACTTTCGAGTTACAGAGTCTAATTCCGCACGTCACTCTTGATTCAGAAGGGGCACCAGAGAGCCATGGAAGCAAACAAGGTGGACACTCACATGCCCCACAAGGCCAGGTATCCCTAGTGCAAGTTTCACTGAAATATCTTTTTCTGCCTTCGTAACGTGGGCCAGCAGTCAGTCACCACCTCACAGGACTAAAATCTAAAACATGCCCACTTGCCCAAATGGTGCCAACAACAGGCCTTCTCTGGCAACACTATCATTACCAACGTGCAACTCACGACCAAAGCTCTCAGTTAAAAAAATCCATACAGTTAAAGAAGTTCACATCTCACAATCAGTATTTGGGGGGGGGGGGGGACATTCCCTGTCACATTGCCTGTTCTTAGCAACTCTTGTGCAGCGTCTCCTCAAACATGAAGCCAGCCTTGGTGTTACCTGAGGGAGCACACCTCCCCACCAGGGCAGCATGACCTCATCCACGAGGCCGAGGAGCCAGTCTAACATCACACACCAACTACCTCGTGACAGCATGAGGCACCTTAAGAGACAAGGGAGCTGAGGGCATCAGGCAGACATCTGGGCAGGTCTGACCTCAGCTGGTCTACTCCTAAGCCCGTCTCTGCAAGTTGTTTGGTCCCCATAAGCTTTTATTTTTTATTGTAGGTTGCACCTCTGAGCAACCTAACCATGACTGTTATAATACACTGTGGAAGTGGTGAAGCTTTTTTCAGGGATAGCTTGAGGACAGAGTAAACCCCATCACAGCAGCAGAACCTAAACACAGTATCTAACTACACAATCTCATTTAGGATGCAGGAAAAAAGTGAAGACAAGACTTGCTGTTTTCCCTTGTCTCCTTCCACAGTGCTCTACGATTAATTTCTGAAGATAAAACTTCTCATTTTTTATTTACATGAGATATTTATGCTTGGCTGACCTGGAAGAATCCCATGGGCTCTAGAAGGCAGGGGGCTCCAAGAGAGCTGGCTAATATTCAAGCATCACTTCCTCCAAGCTCAAGATAGGTGCATCCCTCTGAGTAAGAAATCAAGCAAAGGGGGCAGGAGGCCTCCATGGATGAGCAAGGAGCTTCTGGCAAAACTCAAAACAGAAGAAGGAAGGTCACGTGATGTGAAAAAAAGGGACAGGCCACTTGGGAGGAATATAGGGATGTGGTCAGAACATGCAGTAGGGCAGCTAAAGTCTGTTTGGAATTAAATCTGGCAAGGGAGGTCAAGGGCTTCTTCAAGTACTTCAGCAGGCAAAGGATGACTAGGGAAAATGTGGGCCTACTGCTGAATGAGGTGGGTGCCCTGGTAATGAAGGACACGGAGAAGGCAGAGTTACTGAATGCCTTCTTTGCTTCAGTCTTCACTGCCAGGCCGGCCCTCCAGTTTGCCAGGCCCTGGAGGCAAGAGAAGTCTGGAGAAAGGAGAACTTTCCCCTGGTCGAGGAGAGATCACCTGAGCAAACTTGACACCCACAAATCCATGGGCCCTGATGGGATGCACACCTGAGTGTAGAGGGAGCTGATAGATGTTATTGCTAAGGCACTCTCCATCATCTTTGAAAGGTCATGGAGAACAGGAGAGGTGCCTGAGGGCTGGAGGAAAGCCAGTGTCACTCCAGTCTTCAAAAAGGGCAAGAAGGGAGGACCCAGGAAACTACAGGCCTCCATCCCTGGAAAGGTGATGGAACAGCTCAGCCTGGAGGTCATCTCCAAGCATGTGAAGGAAAAGAAGGTCATTAGGAACAGTCAGCATGCATTCACCAAGGGGAAACCACACCTGACCAACCTAACAACCTGCTCTAGGTGAATCTGCTTTAGCAGGCACGTTGGACTAGATGATCTCCAGAGGTCCCTTCCAACCCTGCCCATCCCATGATTCTGTGACTTGATGTGGAAAGGACAGCATTTAAAAAGAGAGACTTCCCAGTAGAGTTGCGTTGTTTTTTTTAAATACCTGCTCCCCATCAGAGGGCATCAAACCCACACTTATTTCACCCCAGTGCACTGCCTCTCTGTCTTCAGTAGCTACTTGGTAAAACCAATCTGCTCCAGCTGCATTACTCTCACCTGAAAGGCTCTCTGCAATTGAAGGTCCTTTAAAAGAACAGTTTTGCTTTAAGTTTAAGCATTTCATTGAGCTTAAGATAATGTGTTACTTTCTAGGTATCGCCAACAACTATGAAAACATCTATTTCAAAAGCATTAATAATTTCACTATCCTTTTCTATATGGCATGCAGATACTACCTCGGATTGTATTAGCCTCCAAAAGAGCCAAGCATTTGTACGTGCACTACTCTGCTTGGAGCTTGTTTCACTCACAGCTTTTGAGAGGCAGAAACACGGCTCATCCACAAGCCTGCCACATTCAACTAACAATCCTTTGGAAAACACTGGTTTTTAATCATTGATTTTTACTAACCAGCTGTGGCCATTTGACAAGCTTTGCACAGGGTCTCTCAAGGCCTTTGAAAGCTTCCTGTTGTGCTGTGAAAGCATTTGAGTTAGCTTATGCCTCTGAATTAGAAATAAATTACAGGCACTACTACATTAGGAGCAGCCAAGAAAATGCAAAGGAACGTAGGCTGTGTGTGAAACTCCCAGACCCAAACTTCAGTTTCTGTGAAACAAAAATATGTTTATTCTCTAATTTAGGTACTTTCAGAACCTTTCAAGACAAACCCAGGCCTGTCCTTAAAACAGACAAGGGGAGAAAAGAAAGAAACCTAGAAAACATTTTTAAGTGGGTTTATATTGTAATTAGTACAGAGCATGCCTCCCCACTGCTCCACAGAGCTGAGGCATTCTACAGCCCATTTCATCATCTAACTCTTCCGTGTAATTAAAATTCCTCTTTGTCTTATTTATCTGCTAGCTTCTGCCTCCACCTGAGCTCTCTGGCAAGTGATCTTCCTGAGACAGCCTTTAGGAGCATCAGTCTTCTTCGTGGAATCACAGGGTATAAGTGTCCCTCTCCTCAGAACATGTCCTCCCCCAGTTTTTAAAATCTACACAACTTCAGCTTAATCCTCTACCATGACGGATCTAGAATTTCAACACCTCCTTTCAAGCTCGCCTTTCAAGCTCACCTTCTGCCAGAAGGCTTCACATACTGCTAAAACAGCATGCTGCATATACCTGTGCCAGAAACATTTGCTTGCAATCTCAGTTCAAAGAGCAACCCCAAAAAGGGGCAAGACCAGTTTCCCACTTGAACGCTGGCCGCTTGAGTAAGTTCTCAAACGTTCACACTGAGCAGTGGGAAAAACTTGGGATATGCTAATACCACATGCCAAGCAAGAACACCCAAGAGCCCAATGCCGCTCTGCAACTAGCATCCACCCCATTAGTTTGGGAGAACTAATGATGCTAGTACAAACATCAGCATCCTGTGAATTTTCCATCCCTGTAGAGCAGCAGAAGCAGTATAGGCAGCAGGAGCTAAAGCTCAACACTGGTTCAGTTTGAAGTTGGATCAGTCACTTGGCGTCTCCTGAATCAGCTCCACCGTCCACTCCTGGTTTTACCTCTGGCGTGTCGTATGGCCTTGCAGTCTTATTTTAAACCTTGGCGCACACATTACTTAAATAATCCACAGATTTAGAACATCCTCAGGACTTACAGAGATGAACCTTAGCAGCTTTCCAGGAGTAATAGGATTTATCAGGCCAAAAATTAAATCGTTACAAACTCAAATTTCTGATTTACAGGAGAAGCTCCTATTTCTTAAATCAAGTCCTAGTGCAAGCTGGAATACTGTCAGACAGATTGAATGCTATTTCTTCCAGCTCTATATTTACACTTCAAGGATTATGCAGAAGCACAGAGCAGCAGGAGACACTGGCCAAATGCCTCGATGTGAACCTTTTGGGGAAGGTTCAGAGAAGTTTGGGTTATCTGTCTTCAAAAAGCTTTTCAAAGCAGTATAGATCTAGATATCCATTAAAACTAAAAGGAGGAGGATCCAAGCTTTGAATTTAAGGAAAAAATAATTTTACCTTTTGTGCACATGCACAAAAACTTGGACAAGCATTGCGAGGAAGGTGGGTTTCTCTTCTGCCATGGAAGGAGGCACAGCAGAATAATTTCAGCCTCGCCCATGTAAAATTAGCTATTTATTTTGGATAAATCCCACAAAATATTTTCCACCCAGCTAGCACTCCTACCTGCTGGTTTAGCAGCAGCAGACTGAAGCGCTGTGCTGCACAATGGCAAGCGGCCAGCTGCCAACTCCTTTGCCTCTCCAGAGGCTGGGAGCAGGTCTGCTCATTAAAGCCACCAGCTTTAAGACCGGACAGCAAGGCAAGGACAGAGACAGCTCTCAGCTGCCACGTCTCTGGGGCTCCCAGTGTCACCGGAGCCACTCCTATCAAGGAAATGCTTTCACACAGTCCTTATCAACAAGGCTGGCTGCAAATTTAGGGATACACCTCACCATATCCTTCCAGTCAGCCATTCCCATCACTGTAACATGCATACATATATCAGAAAGGAGAGAGAAGAAAGAGCATCATCACCTCCTGGCTCAACTGGAAAAGCACTGAGGGACACACACCCCCTTTTCTACTCAAAACCAAACAAATAAGACCACATCATCCCACCACATCTGTTGCTACACACTGGCTGGCCAAAATCAGAGCGTGGAGACTATATTTCAGAAACAGCATGCAGTAGTGCTGGCTGATTTTCAGCTCAAAGCAGGCTAGGAAACAACTGAAACATGACTTGCACTTGAGGTACAAGTCTTTAACAATACTCTGAGGGTCCCACTCTTCCAGCACCTCCTTGGCATCCAGCCTGACATCCCTGGGAGCCTTCCAGTCGTCCCTCTTGATCTCCCCTTCCCTGCACAGATCCCTCACTGAAAAATACCTGAATCTTCTATGGTTTTCCATTGGAGTTATACTTCAGTGCAAGGGCATCACAATACCAACATGCTCTTAGGCTGCAGACACATTTCTAGGGACCACTATGTGGTTTCCCTGACAAACAGCACCATCTTTATCACAGTAGGACATATCTATAATTGTTTTCAAAAAAAGACTTACTGGTCCCTAAATGTCCATATACCTTTACCAGAGAACTTCCTGTACTTTACCCCAGTTTAAATCCGTACTTGCATTAAAGGGAAACGTATGGGACATTTTACTAGAAAAAGTTTAGACATGACAAGAATTGGCAAAAAATGCAGTTAGATGAATGCTGATATAACAGCATGTAAAGATTATAAAATAAAGTTAAAACACATTTATATTGTCAAGTATGGTTTTCTAGCAGTTCCTGCATGTGTTTAAATAACAGCACATGTTTAAAGCCAACATTGCTTTGTCACCAAGTTATTTCAATATCCTTGGTAGTCCTCTTACCAGCCTACAAACTCATCTAGCAGTAAGTCCAAGCTTCCGAGAAGCAAACATCAAATACATTTTTTAATGCATCTCTTTTCAAATACACAGATATCATCAAATGTTTTTCTTATATTTAATAACTTTTTAAGCTAACCTCAAAAAATTTTTACTTGCCTGGATACATGCAGCTTTTCATATATAGATGTGTTAAACCACTCCCTTTACTGATGGTTCTCATGTTGTTTCACTGTTTCTCTCAAATGTGGTGGGGAGGGAAAAAAAAAGAAAAAAAAAAAAAAGAGAGCGGGGGTGGGGGGAAGCAAGCCAGCTCCCACAGGACTCTAAAAATATGAGTTATTTCCCAAGCAGGCAACTCTCATTATCTTTCAGATTCAAATTATCTTTCTAATTTTTCCTTTTCTCTCTACCTGTCTGTATATATTCCATTTCTGTTGTTTTTTCAAGCTTTTACACCTATAATTTTCGGAAAAAATAACAGCACAGTTAATTTCTTAAAGAGCAAGGATTTTTTTTTAACATTCCAATTTCTTCTAAAAATTTCACACCATAATAATCATCTAACATAAGTAACAGAGTACAATGTTGTTTTGTTAGCCTGGATTAACAGAAAATCTGGGTGGGGTATTTTCTGGCATTTCACACAAGCACACACCCACCACGCACTGCTGTCTCGTGAAGCTATGCATCATCAAGACGGGGTTTTTAATCTATCAACATCTTTAATAGGCTTCAAAGCCTCCAGCTACCCCGCTCCGCCCCGCTCCCACCACAGTGGTGGGAAAGAGCAGACGGGTGATGCTCACGCCACCTCGCACGTCCCAGGTCCCCAGTGGGCTTGCACGAGGGCAGCAGCTGCCCACCATGCTGCCTCCCGCCTGGGCCGAGCGCTCCTCTCCCAGACGGCAGCATCCCCTCCAGCACCAGGACTGAAGCAGCGTGGGACCGTTACAGGTGTAAACACCAGCCTTCAGGCCTCTGCGGTACGGCAGGGCCACACAAGAAGAGGAAGGGAACGAAGGAAGGCAGGACAAACACAGTGCTACAGTACCATCCCTCTGCTAGCCCTGGATTTCCTTTCCTAAGCCAGCTCCACACTGGCCCTCTGCCTCCCCAGGGACCACGCACCCGCTCCATCACCACAGCACTGGACTCCCTTTATCCTAGCAGCAGGGCTTCTCCCCAGATGTTTTGAAACATTAAAACCATCTATTTCGTACATTTTCCTGTGTCAGAGCAAAACAGCTTTATACACAAAGGAAAAGCGGCCATTTAAGCTTTCAAGAGAGAAGAAAAAACAGCAAGAATTTTTTGCAGAAATTACTTTCATTCCTTTGAAATACTTTACATCATTCTATCAAAGGGAGCTACCAAAATTTAATTCTCTCCTAATAGATACTTCCACGCTCATGCCTCTTTCTGCTGACCAGCATCACCACAGTCATTTAGACAGCACGTGTTCAGTACCAGCCACTTCACAGGCAAACAGAAGTTTCCCACACCAGAACTGCTGGGAGACTCCCGGCGCGCCTGGCCATGTGAGACCACACACTCCACAAAAAGCATCATCTCACACCCAGGTGGGATCAGGAAAACGATCACATCAAGATGCTGCCTCTCCTGCTCACATACAAGACACACAGGACCTAACAAGGTCATCAGGTAGTGCTGGAGGCTCCCTTAACACCACGAGTATCACAAACACCCAGGCTCCCTACTGTATTTACTTCCAGATTAACTTCTTTCCATAAATTCATAGATTGTGCCCTGTACGTATGTATCCGTAACTCATGTAAGCAACCTAATTGAACTATCTTTCCATTATGCTGCACTTAAATCCCAATTTAATCCAGCAAGTGCTGAATTCTCCATGTGAGAACAACTCCCCTCCTTATTTCTCTTCCTTGCAATCCCCTTTCATCTTTCATGCTGGTTCTCTGCACAGCTTCCTCCACAGCTACATAATACAATACCTTGCTAAGAAACATCCCTTCCTAACAATAATCCTCTTTGCAAGTAAATTAATAAGGCAAATGTAAACACGAAAGTAATGAATTAGTTGTCACATTTACCCTAACTACTGCTTCCAGTTCCTTATAACAAAATTCTATATCAAATACATGGGATGGCTTAATGTCAAGCTCCTCATTTGCCCTATTAGGCAGCTGGCCAGTAAGCACCCTGCAGCATCTCCCTCCAACCCATCTGAGAAATTATACTTATGATGTTTCCAATAAAAGTTTAACTAATTTGTGCCAGTATTAGTCACACCAAATTACTGTCATTTAATAACTGTTTGGAGGGCTTTCTACCCCAAGAACACTGCAAAGGAATGACATGTTTCTGCAACAGATAACGAAATATGTAAAGTTTACAGTAGTTTGTTCTGCTCAAACAAGTTAATTCATAAACGTAGGGAACATTTAGTGCCTGCCAGCTTCCTTCCCTGTGGAATCTGTCCTTTACACACAATAATTATACCAGAAAACCTCCGTAACCAGCTAATAAACATAAGAAAAAAAATCAGTTGTGACTAAAAGTCCCACATGAAACACATTTTAGCACTAATATCGAACTTAAGCGGTAATTTTTAAACACCTATTCTACACTTGAAATCTGCAGAAGTAGTTTAGAAATGTTCTTTTGGTGCCTTTGAAAATTAAACTGCACTTGCACTAACAGGGAAGGAAAAAAAAACCAAAACCAAAAAAAACCCACACCTTCAACAAAAGACCTACACACATTGAAAAACTGCTTAAAAGCCTATCATAGCAAAGCATGTCTTGTGCTTACAGGAGGGTTTTCCCAAGGGCAGGCAGAGCTGATGCTTGTCTGATGGATATATTACCTGGGGTGCAACATAATCCAGCAGCGAAGACAAATGAAAGAGAGAAAGATTTCTTTTAGATTTCTACAGAGAAAAGGACCAGCAGACAGTGAGAACTAGATGACTAAATCAGTAGGTTACAACTCTTATTTCGGCATAGCTACAGGAGAACATCACCAAGATTTTAGCATAGGTTTTTAAATTGTTAAGTCCAAAATATTAAACTGTCAAATATAAGTCTTCCAGGGGTTTGCTTAAAGTACTTTACAGCAGCAGGACTATTCATAAGGTAAAACAAACCAGAATTACAAACACTGGCTAGCTGGTATTGAGATCAGAAGCAGAAATGTACATATTTTGTAGCAAACCTTCCTCTGTCACGTTATCACTCTTAATGAACTGCTACTCAAGTTAGTAGTTTATGTCCATGAATATCCTAAAGTAAACTCCATCTGACTTCATTCATCTGAGATCAGTGTTCAGTATCAAATGCAGCACAGACTACTAATAAAGGCAGAAATCTGCATCTAGTTAATCATGCTAATTGTTACACAGGCCACTTTAAAGAGGCACTAATCAGTGTTATACACAGATGCAAAGTTTGTTCAGCAGTAAAAATCACCATCTAAATGCTTACCCAAACAAATACCACATTTTCAGGAGAGACAGAAGCTCAGCATATTTTAGTGAAAAAAACTGATTTGATAGTAGGAGATAGAGGTTCACCTTGAATCTTAAGCTAAATCGAATTTGACCTTTTTAAAGCATAAAACCCCCCACTACACAGTATCTACTCATCATCCTGCAGGTGATGGAGATCAAGTGCCTGCTGCCTTTGTCCAGACAGACCCCATATTCCAGTCACCTCACTACAGAGTCAGCCCTCATACCCATGGCAATAGGCTTATGCAACCAGGTCCTCTCAGACAAGACACTGCTACACCAGCATCCATTAGCAACCCCAGAGCACTCTCTACAATTTTTCGGTCACATTCTTCTGCCTCCGTATGAAACATCCTTTGCAGAAGGTGAATGGAAAGCAGTGAAAGAGGCTGCCGTCTCAGCAGGGATCCAGGGAAGTACAGAGCTGTAAAGCCTAACACCTCTGCTGGGCTAATAATTAACTCAACTGATGCTAATGATAAAAGTAGACAATTTGGTCATCTGGATAAATCGCATACTGTTTGTATGGAGAGAAACACTGAGCTCTTCAAAGGTGCCAAACATGGATGAGGTACATCCACTCACTTTGACCTATCTGAATTTCCAAAAGGATTTGAACCATGAGCCTTACCAAAAAGGGCTTTTTTTAAGGAAACTAGGCACACAGATGCAAAAGAAAAGGTCCTACTTGTGAAGGGAGAGATGTCTGAAAAATAGCAGCAGGGTGATGGTAAGAGTAAACCATCTCTTCTTGGAACAAGCAGAAGCCTGCAATGAAGTTCAGTGCAGACCCATGCTCAGACTTCGGCTGTTTGACACATTCATGTGAGACAAGGAAAGGGGAATGAGCGGCGAGCTGAGGAAGTTTGATGATTATAAAAAAAAAAAAGTATTGTGGTATCGAGGCCAGGATGAGAGGAATTTCAGACAACCCTGTGAGACTCAGTCAATAACACTGCAGAGGAAAGCTAATGCAAATAAACACAAGAGATTTAAGATGCACATAGGAAAGACACAACCATGGCTATATGTAACTGAGGGATTCCAAACTGACTGTACTCTTGAGCACCATACCATTTCACAGGTTCACAAAATTAACTTGCTAGCAGTCCAAAAAGCAAATCAAACATGAAAGAAAAAAAGAAAACAAAACATGGTTATGCCACTGTATAGCCCCCAAAGCTCACCTACATGTTGAAAACTGTATACAGCCCTGATCCTCCCATCCTTGAGGACATACAGAACCAGGATAGACTCCTGGAAAGCGATGCTCACGATCAGGAACAGCTTCCATACAAACAGTATCTGAGTAGGCAACTCTTCAGGCACGTCAAAGTGAACTTGATGAGGAAGACTGGGGTCTACAAAATCATGAGTGGCATAATGCAGGATCACTCACCATCTCTGCCACACAAGAGCCAAGAGCCACCAAATGAAGGAAGCCAGCTGAGAACAAGCAGGAGGGAATTCTTTACACAGAAGCAGACCCACAGGCAAGCAGCACTCCTGGCCAAAGGCCGTGGAGGCTGCAATGAGGTCCCAGGGGGCCATAAGCAAACCAGACAAGCATTTGGAAATGAAAGCCACCCAACATAAATGAGGAAAGGTTGCACCCAGCTCTGGCTGAGAACAGCCAGAGGCTCACAAAGCAACTAAAGATGAGGTTTTTAATAAGGTCATCCTGTTTCTTATCTTTCCTTGGGCATCTGCTTACAAGGAGGGGGGGGGGGGGTGGGGAATAAAGGTTGCAGAAAACAACATCAAGAAGGGAGCAGGCTGAAGTTAAAGGGTTAAAAAGAAAAAGGAAACTAAAGCAGGACACCACACTAAGCATCCCAGCAGTCCCCTCTGCTCCTTAAAGCTCTGGGGACAGCAGTAATTAGTCTTCTGCCCAGATCCATAATGAGACAAAGAAAGAGAAACAGGCACAGAGGTGCTGGGATCCTGCCCATCAAGTCTGGAGCCCATCAGCCCATGGAGCTGTGGCCAGCTCAGACAGGGGCAGGAGGAGGCTGGCAAGAAGATCCCACTCTTTCACAGGGCGGCAGATAGGAAAGCTATAAACCAAAAAAAAAAAAACCCATAAGCTCAGGAAGAGGCTTTGGAGGAGCCAGATGAGGAACTGCAGCTTCATGCATTAGATGTACATGTTCCAAGGTCTCCTTTTCCCTGCAAAAGGGATGTGAGTCACAGAGTCAATGAAGCACATCATAAATTCATCCATTTTCACTTCTCCTTGATTAATTTTCTTACATTTGATTTCAGCAGCTGACAGATTAGCCTAAGGTATAAATCAGCCTGCAAGAGGTCTTCATCCCTCCTGATGGCAAGAAACCATTTTCAGTCACAGGGCAAGGAAAAAATGCAAAGCACCTAAAGGCACCTTCAAGGTGCTCCTTGGAGATGAAACCAGGCACCGTGTGGCTTGCTTGAGTCCTTTACTGTATACTGGGATACAGAGATGAACTCTTGGTTGGCCCATCACAGCTGCTTTTTCATTTCTATATTTATTACACCTCTTAGAAGTGGTCAGGTACTGCTTAACAGACACAGGACCAATTATATAGCATCTGCAGCTGCTACTATGCTGTGCTGCGTACACAGTATTTTTATAACCAACTACAGACTTCCCTATGAGTTCAACTACTGCAACCACCATGCTAGAGAAGTCTCAGCTGTCCTGCATAACATCAAATGAGAAAAACTCCAAGCACAATTAGCCCAACTAGACTTGTTTTCACATTTGCTTTAAATTGCATTTATTCCAGACCTTCAGACACAGTGTAGTTTGGAATACTGGTCTCAGCTCACACCACCTGAGTCTGCTGTACAGCCCCCTCCAAAAAATCCCCTTTTGAGAGGATTTATGAATTACTTCAACAGGAGAAAAACACAAAGGTTTTCTACAGTTCATTTTTTAGCCTGAAGGATAATAAGCTCAAACAGCTCAAATACACACACTAACATATATCCTCCTTTTGCAGTTTTGACTTAGAATAAAAAGGAATTTCCACACAATTATATGCAGCTGTAAGCCAACTCTTATTATTTTGGAGGGGGGGGGAACTAACATGCAAAACATTTCAGAAAGCCACCACTAAGTACATCGCTTTCTAAGAAGTGATAGAAATTGTAAAGCAAGCATTTATTTTTGTGCCAGTTTTGAATGTCAGATTTTAAAAATATGAAACACTAGCACAGAAAATCTATATTCAGCTAACTCAGACATACAGAAAAGCTTTTCCTGAATCACCAAGCCTCATCTCCTAGCCACAGCTAAGCACACAATATAAACTTCCTCCATATCGTCAAGAGCCAGTTTAGAGGACTTGCTCCCACTTCTCCCATTTGAAGGTTGTTCTAGAACCTCACTCCATTTACGGAAGAACCTGTCTAAATTCCAGCTTAAGTTTATTCATGCCAGTTTACATCCATTTGTTCTCATGCCAACATTGTTCTTTAGCTTAAATAGCTCCTCTCCCTTTCTAGTGTTTAGATCCCTGCTGTATTTGCAGATTGCAATCATATTCCCTCTCAGGCCTCATTTGCTAGGCTACACAAGCCAGGTTTTCCTTGTCTCCCCCAGAATAACTGGTGTTTCTGTTCCTCTGCCTCTCTCTGCACCTGTCCCACTCACAGCAAAGGCAAGTGGACCCATGCCTGGCACTCTCCAGGAGATCACAGCCACCCCACCACCCCTCCTGCCGGTGTCCTGGCCTAACACACTCCAACGTTGCGCCTTTGCTTTCTCCAGGGCAGCAGGACAGCAGCAGTTTGGTCAGCAACAAGGCAGGGCATCCAGCACACCACCTGCTTTGCTGCTTCCAGCAGCAGGGCTCCTTGCTCACAGCAGAGAGCAAAGGCAAGACCTTCTCTTCTACTAGCAAGGGACATGTGGTACAGCTTGTTTTCAACGTGGATGATTTGTTCAGATGTGACTACACACCCTAGGTCAGAGCTCCTGAAAAGCGCAGCCCTGCTATCTGACAGAGATGTGATCAGTGGATTACTCACCATTACCCACCAACTGCCAGGATTCATTTTAGTTTTTCATAGTTCTGCTAAAAAATCCTCACAGTGGGTGCCCTCAAGTACCCAAATTCCTCCCTAACTAGCTCCTAAAGTCACCACTCTCTTCAGCTCAAACCCTGCAGCAGCCCTGCCTAGGGTCCTCAGGGGTTTCCTAAGGAAATCACAATCCCTCCTCACCGAGGGCACAGCAGAGTCCACCCAACACCCCACCAAAAACAACCAGTCTTGTCACTAGTTCCCAACTTAGCTGCAGAACTGAAAAACAAAAGAAATAATCCAAGTTTCAAAGTCATCCATTCCTTCTCCTAGGAAATTATCCCCACGCTGTTCTAATCTATCGCTTAGATGCCTCTTTCGCCAGGGACACATTCACTCATGCTGCTTCAGAGCCAAGAATCTCCCTCCTCATTACAACCAAGTCATGTATTCTTCATAACGCATGGTAAAACTATTCTTCCTCCGGAAGAGTCCTCTCCAAACCTCGATTTCCCTTAAGTGGCCAAAACCCCTCAAAATAAGAGACAAAAAGTATTCCAACACTCGTCACTGTAAAGGAAGAATAAAAATACCCACACTCGGCACGGCTGTTCCAGGCAAGGAAGTTAATCAGCCAAGATTTTGTCCCAAGGTCACCATAAGAGGATGTCTCTCCCTTGAAGTGCTAGGACATCTGCACACTTATTTTAACCAAATGCAATCACGCAGGCAGAAAATAGTTTTAAACACAAGACAGGCAATTCAGTCAGGCTTTCAGAAAATACTAGAGCATGAGATGGCAGGATGATGACATGTCAGATCTAGAACAAACTGGAGGAACACAGTGGAGAGCCAGAGGACACAGCAAGCCTGCAGCAGCACAGCAGCAACCCATACCTCGGCTTCTGGGGCAATACAGATCCTTCAGTGAAGCACCGAAACTCACTGCAGACACTGTTACCCTGCACAACTGACCGCAGATACCGTTATCCTGCATGGCTACCGACAGCATCCAGCAGCCACAAAGCCCACCAGCCCATCGCCAGCACAGGGCTGGGTTTCTTCTTGGGCTTACTTCTTTTGTGTTTAAAGCACAGAAGTGCACTTATCCTCCCCAGCAGGCAGGAGCCCAGCCAAAAATTACAAAATACTGCAAACAAGCAGGCAAAACAACAAATTACAAACACAAACCATTATACTTTCCATTTTATCTGTCTGAACTCGTCCTCTATCTGCAAGGAGAAGCGGCTCCGCTGCTGCCCTGGGACCCAAGCGAATTCCTGAGAATTTCAGGTGGGACTAAATGGGGTCCCCGTTTTGTTCCGAGTACTGTATTTTTGCATATCCCCATTTGCAACCCCGCATGCAACCCTCCAGTACGATTTAATCACGAAATTGAAAAGCCCACTGTAATAAACCCCCCCAAAAAACCCAAACCAACACAAACAAACAAACAAACCCCACAAAAATTCCCCAAAAAACACCAAACAAAACACACGACCAAAAAGAAGCTGCTACTTCTACAGGCACTTCTGCCACTTCTCCTGCTTTTTACCTCACACGCAGGCTCCCCCCCCGCCCCCCCGCCGCAGCACAACGGGACCCGCCGCCGCTCCCACTCGGCGCCCGCGGGAGGAAAGCCCGCGCTCGCACCGGGGCTCCGGCCAGCCCTGCAGCAGCGGCGGCACGGCCGCACTCCTGCACGACCGGGAAAGGCAGCGGGAGCGGGGCGGCGGGCCGGCGGCGGCACCCGGCACCCGGCACCGGCCTCGCACGCCCGAGGCCGGGATGCGCCGGAGCCCCCCCGGGCAAGAACAGCGGGAGCCTTCCCCGGCCTCCTGCCCGCTCGCACCGGCAGCGGGCCGGCCGGAGCGGCGGCACCGCACACGGGGGGCCCCGCGGCGGGACACGCCACGACACGCCACGACACGCCGGCCTGCCCTGCCCGCCTTCCCTCCCTCCGGCCCGCCGCGGAGCGCACCTGCCCGCCGCTCCGCTCCGCTCTGCGCTGCGCCGCCCGCCCCGGCGGCGCCCGTAGCCCGCTGCGGGATGCGGCCAGCCTTCCGGAAACGCTTCCCAGCCCGCTGCGCTTACCCAGGAAACGATTCCGGCCGCCGGCCGCCGCCGCCCCTCCTCTCCCTCCGCCCCGGCCGCCGCCCGCAGGGGGCCGGGCAGGCGCGGCGCGGCACGGGGAGGGGGTCGCGAGCCGCGCCGCCATGTTGTGCGCGCCGCCGGGCCCCCGCTGCCCCCCGCCAACCGAGCCCCGGGCCGCGGCGGGGGGCTTCCCGTCAGCAGCGCATCGGTAGCCTGCAGAGCCCGTGCCCTTCCGTAGGGGGGGTAGCGTTTGTGCGGGGCGGCGGGCGTGCCGCTGGAAAGAAAAGAGAAATAATCGTTTCTCCTTAGGAGAAAGCGTCGGGCTTGTGCTTGGCGAATGCCAGGTCGAGGCGAGGCAGTAGCAGTTACGGTCTCCAAATGCCACCTGCTGTGTCCCAGCACTCCCCCAGCAGTGAGGAGAGCCAGAGAGGTAGGCTGGCAGGCAGGTTTGGAAGCCCACCTAGAAGAATGGGTTGGTTTCCACGCTGGATTTGGGCTCCAGTAGCAGCGTGGGGGTGGGTTAGACGCCCACGTGGCTGATGGACATGGCGACCCCTCTAGCCACGGGCTGACGGGGGTCTGGGCACCAGCGCCGTGCTGTTCTTGTGGGTCTCAAAAGTTACGTAGCCGGCACGGACGGAGAGAAACGGGCCGTTCCGCGGTGCGGCAACATCCCTGCTCCAGCCCGCTTGCCGTACTGCAGGTACGCTGGGAGTAAATCCCTAGGCACGGCTGGAGGTGGATGAGTACAGAATCACAGCAACGGCCCAGGCACTTGTTTGTGAGGCTGCAAAGAACGCAGCCGTGGGAAGACCCTTCTGTTTAAAGCCTTCCACATCTGTGGGATTTTGCCTGTTGTGTCAAGACAGGCTTTTGAGATTACAGGGGAAGGAACTGCTCGTTGCTAAAGGAAAAAAAAATCCACATGGGATGCTAGCTCAGTGGAAAGTGTGTAACTGCTAACAGACCTTTTACTCCCACACCTCACAACCTTAGGACGTCCCTGGAACAGCAGATGAAAACAATCGGCAGTAAAATACAGTGTCAGTGTCATACTGGAGTGACCGAAGATATACAAGGAGGTCAAAGAAGACTATTACAATAATGAAATGGCCAGCCTCATTTTCTCTTAAATGAAAACACATTTAGCAATCCTGCTGAAGTGCCCGAGTCTACTTTACAATTTATCACACCATTTATAATGGCAAATCTGTTTATCTGGAAAAGATGCTTTTTCCTATGCATTCCAGAACCTTCTTCGGTATTTTGTTCCTTGGCTTTACAACTAAGCTCCTGGTAACAGCAAAATGCCCATGAACTGAGCACAATTAAAGGGATCATTGAGATCAATAAGAATACAGCATCTTTAATTAGAAATATTTATGGGTTTGGAAGATCATATTGACATCCACTGGGCTAAAGAAGAGGAAAAAAAATGCAATTATAACTCTACAGTGATGAATAAGAAGAAGCAACAATTAGGCAAAGATGTAATAATTCAGAGCAAAGCACCTAGAAACCACGCTTTAATACATAGTCTTAAATAGATTGTTCTTGTTTGTAGCAGTACCCACATTTTTCCATTTGTCTTAAAATCAGACGTGATTTAAACTTCCAATTTGTTTAAAAAGAGCAACACTTTTATAAGCTAAAACTCACATTTTCATTTATATTTTTAGATCCAGAACTATGATGAAGCTCCAAAAAAGGCCTTCAAATAGTCGTAATGATCTGTAATAGAAACATGTCATCAAGATCAGTTCCAGAAGGAGCTGTGACCTCCTGAGACATCCAAATGTGGTTCATCAAATTCCAGCATTTGCAAATCAGGGTGCTTCCCTTTTCACAAAGCACATCATCCAACAGGAAGGAAAGCTTTTATGCTTTGATGGCACACTGGAGCAGAACTCCCCTGGAATTTGCACTTTATTGCCTAGAGATGCAAGGCAACTATCGGGTTACCCAAGATTATTAGTGAATAGCCTATTAATACATTACCCTGACAGAAATGGCCAGGCAAGACACTCTCAAATTCACATGCCTTTGACAAGAAGTGTAAAAGCACTGCATGCATTGTGGTTTTTGCTAGGCAGTTAAAATTGTGATTAACATTTATTTACGTACTCTATATAATGCACTTTGGATTGCAGTATAGTAAGCAGAGTCGTAAAAATGAAATGTTGGGGAAACTAAATAAGGAATTTTATATACGTCCTAAATGGGCAGCTGCTCAATGCACTCAGACTTCTCAGAAAAGTGGCTGTACTGCTTGCATAGGCTCAGCCTATACAGATAGGCTCAGCCTATACAGATAGGCTCATCAAATACAGATCTCGGTTAACAATCCATTGTGTTAACTGTCCATGTGCAATGAAATAGTTCCTTCAGTTGTGGCCTTCAGGAATTGATACAGAGCACATAACTGCCTCCGTACTGAAGACACAAGCATCTCGTGAAATAGCATTTATAAAAAGAGGACAAAAAAAAAAAAATAGAGGCCTTTCTATATTCTCAGCTCATACCAAAGTCATTTCATCATCATCTTGCTGTTTCTATGTGAGAACTATGACTGCAAATTCATGTTGGTCAAAGTCCATCTGACCTTGCAACAAGGAGTGGCTGCCCACCACAGTCTCCATCGGCAGGTACCCCTCTGCCCCCCACCTGCCTCAGCACACCCGGGTCTGCAGACCCTGCTGGGGAGCTGGCTGTGCTCCCGGGTGTTCTCTCAGGAGAAGTTCATCGTTTCTTCCCCTGCTTTCTTCTGTATACCAGCTTTTTACTTAAGGGTTCCTCCACGTAGGGGAGATAGTTAAAGTGCTCAATGATCCCATCTCTCAATCTTGTTTCTTGCTGCAGAGGAAAGTAGGAAAGAGGGTGAATATGAAATAAGCAAGGCTACCATCTAGTGGTGCAACTGTACTTCCCTACTTCAGAGGAATCTACACCATCAAACAACCTTTTGCTGAATATATTGATCCTAAAGCCAAGCTTAACGTAGAAATTTAATTAGGAAAATTCTGTTAGAGCGGAATGGTAATTTTCTTTGGAACTGGTTCTCTAATATGTTCTCACAGCTCACTGTGACATTAAGTCTCTGTCTTAAAATACTAAATCAAGTAATTTTCCAGAAAGAACAAAAAACACCCTACACATTGTACATGCAGCTAGGAGATTTAAGAATTTGATTTGTAGCATGTAATTTTTCATTACGGGCTTGAACATGCTTAGTCCTTTGGACACATTGCCTCCCAGGACCTGTGGGAAAGCATGTATTGCTCCTGTTATTTTGAGTTCCTGTCTCATTAGTGCTCCCTGGGCAAGCGTATAGTGAAAGACTAACTTTGTCATGGACAAACTTCCCTGTGTTATTTATGGAAGAAGCAAAGACCATGAGACATCAGTCTCAGGTAAGATTACTCCAGTAGTTTAATCAAGCCAGGAAGTAAATCAAGGCCTCATACTCCCAGAGCCCTCTCCCATCCACCGCATTAGCGATCTCGGGCATGTTACTGCCACGCTAATGAAGGCTGATGGGAACAAGTGCAATCCAGAGCAGTTTGCTGATTTCCTAACACACCACCAATGATAATGTCAAAGTTTCTTTCTGGCTCTTCAGGAATGCAAAGCTTTGCATTAGGAATAGTTGTAAAGTACATTAGAAGTGATCTCTTAGACATCCGACTAGAGGTAATTCTCTGATCTCTCCTTTCCCTGCCTGTTATACAGCAGTATAGTGAGATCTCCTACGGGAGGGGTGAAGGAAAGGTGGCAAGGTGGCCTGGCCTGGCCCCCAAAATTATATAAACTCCTTGACTATATGATGGGCTTACCCAGCCCACCCACTCATCCAGACAGGGGCAGCTCCATTTCTTTTTATCATTACAGGCAAGTTCTAGGGCAGGTGAGCAGGGTGACTGTGTTAGCTTGCAAACAACTGCAGTATTGGAAATAGGAGAACATACCAACTGACCAGGCAGGGAAACAGTCTGTTTGGACTACTTCTAGCTGGAGGGGCCAGGCGGGGGAAAGCTGCTCTTTGTAAGGAAAAGCTGCTATTAATGCAGTTTCTAAATACTACAGCAGCTGCTTAGGCACTCTGCTAGAAAGCAGTAGGTGCTTTCAGAGCTGACTTTTCAGCAAACTCCATTTACTGTTTTATGTGGCGCCGGTGAACAAAAATACACAAAAGTTGCCACAGAGTTGCCTGTATGGGTAGTCAAAGAGAATAGCTCATGCTTGCAAAGCTAACGCGTAGCTAGATTTACTTGCCTTGGCTGCTGAAAATGGGAAGTATAGCCCTGCTTTCTGATGGGCACTGAAACATACGATCTCCAATATTTTTCTACAACTGAGAAACAGGAATACAGCAGAGATTTTGCAATGCAGCTTGCCTTCGAGGCTACAAATACTTTGAGAAGGCAGTTGTTCAAACAGCACAAAATGAAGCACAGGTTAGAAGTTTTAGACCAACACCTCTCTACTGCCAGCAGCTGCTGTGTTTCAGCCCTGGCACTTTCACACCTTGGAGTTTCCCCTGGAAGTGCAGCACTGCTGGTTTTGCTTCCCGGTGGGCAACCAAGGATGGTGCAGCAGTACAGCTCCCTATGAGGCCATCAGGAAACCCATGTCTCAGGCTAGAATGGCTAACCCACTCATATGCTATATACGCACCTATACATATTCACATCCACTAATACTAATTAAGAGATCTAGAAAGCTAAGATAAAGTTGGAAACGCTATGTTTACTAACAGCAGAAGGCCAGTGCTTTGTCTCTGAAACAAGAGAGACAAAAGTCCAGTGTCTAATGTCCTAAATACAGCTAGAAAAGCCCAGGCTGCAAATGCACTCAATGGGAATTTTGCCCTACGTGTATAAACATACACTGGAAAGAGCAGCATGTTTTGCGTTTATATTTGCGGCTGCAGAATGTGATACAGATCCCTTGTTTTTCTGATCTATAGTGTTGTTCCCCTTGCCACCTAAATATTTTTCTCCAAAGAGACAAGGATTTCTTTCAACAGGCACATTCATAAGGTAAACACCTCCGCAAAAACAGTAAGGGTCAAGGACCAAACGACAGTCTTCTTCATACCCACATGTGCTTTGGGTAAACACTTCAAAACAGTGCTTCTTAAACTGATCCTCAGAAAAACAATTTCTCAATCAGTGACAAACACTGTCTAAACATTTCTCCGAGGTGTATGGCTGGAAATACCCTCCTCCTTGTATAGTGTGGAAAAATTCGTGGAGCAGAGAAGGAGAAAAACCTCCCTTTCACCCCACTGCTGGAGAGGCTTCAGAGACCCACCTCTGAAGATGCACAGGAGGCACTATAGAGTTAGGCTGTGAGAGTGGTTTAGGGCAAAGGCAAGCCTGGAAGGGGTGAAGTTTCCCAACTGGGCTTGTTTCACTGTGTTTTTAATGTTAATTGCTTGCAGTTGAGCCAAGACTAATGACCTTCCAGCAGCAACAACCACAGCGCAGCATCAGAGCAGTTAGGCCCCTGTATTGCTGCATCCCCCCACCAGTAAGAGCAGCACATACAACACAACTGCTTTGTGTTAGCAATGCACTGGGTGGTCACCATGTGTGAAACACTTTGTAACGGAAGTAAAACTTAACCAAAGGGTTATGTTCTGCCAGATGTACTTCTGGAAAGTGGTTATTAATGTGGGGTTAAGTCTCTCATTCTTAAAGATTTTGAAATCAAAGCCTTGTCTTGTAAGTACAAGTGAATAGCTGCTGTTAATTTGTAATTAACACAGGAACCAGTACAGGCAAGACTTTGGAGATCTCAGCAGCTAAAAAGCACGTGCTGAATTCTGCTAGCATGACTAAGGGATCCCTTTAAACGTTTCTGCACATTGTTAGAATGGAGAAGTAAAAGCAGCTCAGATCTAGGCCTGTGAGGCTTTCTGTCTACTGTGGTCACACTGTGAAAGAGTCAGAGCTGTGCTGCTCTGAGGCACTTCTGAGGTATCAGCCTGCCAGAGCTGTGCACAAAAAATTATACATACATGCATATATATATATATATATATATATTCGCTGGGAACTCTTTTAAGATGTGCCATAGGCCTTAGGAGACATGAAGAAGAGGTGGTTTGTGACTCACTTAGATGCAGAAAATTTCTTTCTCATGCAGTTCCACAGCCAGCCCACTTCAAGACAGGGCTAGATAGACAGGCAGGTCTTGGGGCAATCCAGGGACCTCAGGCTCTCGGCTTCACTTACTGGACTGGCAGCAGCTCTGTGCCAACATCATTGCCCAGGGGGAGTCTCTCTAACAGAACCATGCTTGAACTTCTCACAAACTTGTCTGCGGTTGAGGCTTTTCTTCATCGCACTTCTCTAATTAAAAGCAAAATCCCCGCACTTCTCAACTGTCACATGTAGGTGAGGAAGTAAATCCTTTAGCACAAGTTGGTCTAAGTACTGTGGTACGCATGTCCCTTTGATGTATAGTTCAGGGTAGCTTGTACTACATAAGACATTTTTGTTATGGAAGCAGAGTTTTCAGAGAACATGATGAGCTGAGCACACCTTATTTCAGAATTTATATAGGTGGGGGTGAACATGTATATAAAAATCAGATGAGATCATTTCATCAGAAGACTGCTCACAAGATACAGCAAGAATACAGGACCATGTCAGATATGTGGAACAAAGCAAGCATCTTTCAGGATTCTGTGCCTGAGTTAGCTTAACAGCTTTTTTTTTTTTTTTTTTAATTATGTATCTTTGTTTTCAATGACTTCAGCATCAACTACTTGAAATTCTGCTAAAGGCTCCATTTGCATCAAAAAAGACAGGATGAAGGAATGCCTTTTACATCTGGGTTAATTTCTATCACTATCCAACCCCTCTTCCCTCCCCTGAAAAGAACCTCCAGGACATAGTGTAAATCGGTTTGCACTGCTGAACTGGAGGAGTGACAACATTTCACAACAACCCCCCTTCACAGGAGAATCCTTGTCTACACGTGCCTCTGCTGTCATGCAAGCAGGAAAAGCTTCTTTCTTTTGCAACAGACACAAAAGCTCTTGCTATTCCCTTCTGGCAGAGCCCCCTGCTTCTCACTTCTTCATCCAACAGCAGGCAATTTCTTCACTCGCTCCTCACATTCCTCCAAGAAACACCAAACCCACGCTAGCATGTAAAGCGACCACAGGTGACAACAAACTTGGTCCTGAAGTTAGGTCCCTCTTCAGCAGCTCCCAAAGGCATGTATTCTGTCCTTTTCTGGAAAAGATTTCATTCTTGAGGATGGAGACCACTGATGTAAGAGGCATTTGGGTGGTGGCCCATGCCTTTCCCTCAGCACCCCACACACCTGAGGAAATGCATCTCTACCACCTTAAGAGTACTAATGAGTCACTGTCTTGATATCCTTTCAACTGATGGACGACATTCCTCAACTCTCAGTCTCCCACCCACACACACACCACACACACACACCACCCCTACCCCTACCCTACTGTCCTCCAGCTTAAGAGTGGATACTGCTCAGGAGATGATTTGGAGCATCCTTTTATTTTGTTTCACAAGAAACTCAGCCTACCTGAGGTAAACTCTTCCAGCAGTCCCATAGGAGAGACTTTGAATGCTATGTGGGTGCTATGTATGGCTGAGGAGCATTCAAAAGCAAGCCTAAGGATAGGGTTTGCTAATTAAGTTGTGACTGAAGCAATTGAAGACTGCAGGGGAGAAGCAGACTGGGGTCACCCCAAGATGGGGTGGCACAACACAGCACTTGGGAAGGGGCACAGTGTTGTACAAGAGCGTGTATTGCAAGAGTCAAGCACCACCATTTACATCTCTCACAACCAGTAGTTTAAGCCACCTGGCTCATCTTGTTTTCTCTTGTCCCTATTAATCTGAGGAAAGCATCGACTGGAAGAAAATTTAAGTAGGGACGTAAATCCTTATCACAGATCATCCAAGTGCTACATCAAGATTTGAATCCATTAATATTGGCTATTTTACATGTATTACACTAAAACATCAAAAAAAATCAGGTCCTCTTAAGATGCGTATTTTACCTCTCTAGATAAAAGCACTAATCTCAAGAATGTATAAATTAACAAAACAAAAACATAGGAAGGAAGGAGGGATTTCTCTCCTCTACTAGAATAGACTAGAAAGATCAATTGTTCCTGCCTAGAGAGGAAAAGGGTGGCTTGCTAAGTCAGAGAAAGCATTTGAAGTAAAGGAGACACATGCCAATTGCCCAGGTGCCAATATACTGTCTTCCTTATCCATCAAGGCAAACCTTGTAAGCTTTCATATCAAGTAAAAGCAGATCTAGTATATAATTCCATTGGAAACTAAGACACCCTTGACAACAGTAATATCCATCCTGACTTTCTTTGTGGAAAGAGAATCACTCCCTGTTTGTCCTACTTCTACCATGAAACAAAGCATACTATCACTGTGCCTCTGGCAGACACCATCACCATATGGTGGACACAATTTTGCAGAGGAACAAGGTGAAGATCTTAAGCATCCTACCAGACAGATCTGAATTCAAGAAAACCATCATGGCCACACTCTTCAGAACCGAGACTCTCAAGGCAAGCCTTCAAAACTACATTTTAGCACTTTAACACTTCCACCTACAGACTTCCAGAAGAGCTTTTGCATTCTGCAGAGTTTGGTTTTTATGTTCTGGAGGACTTGGCAGTAGTTCAGAGCACTTGCAGAGTCATTGCTGGCAGTCAATACACACAAAGGCAGACCTTGACAGAGCAGCCCCTCTCATCAGCCTGACCCTTTTATCTGCATAGCTTCAGTGTTGCCCCTCTCCAGCTAGGCTTCATCACAGGTCAGACCCAGTGTTCACAGCCTTCAGCCTGTTTCCACCTTAGCAGTCCTTAGTCATTCCATCTTCTAGACAAAACACCCTCTCCTTGTGGAGAAGGGTTTAGGAGAACCTAACTTTTCCAACCTGGAAAAGATGTATTTTTTCCTTATTCCCAACTCAACTCTGAGCTACTTTGAATTTCTTTCACTTCCCAGTCTTACTCCTGCTTGACATTTAAGACATTTTAGCCCAGAGCTCCTGGCCCTTGGACCTGGAGAGCAGCTGCTGACAGCCAGGTGCTGAGCGGTGGCTGGGTTTACATTGCCCCACAGCGCTGGGCTGCTATCCGGGACACTTTTTGCAGAAGTATTTAAATTAACCTGGCTGCAATCCAGACACACATGCCTCTCTTCCTGCTCAAAGCTTTCATGGACCCAGGCCCTCTATAAAGTAGTGATTTGTGCTTGCCCTTTTGACTCCTCTGATCTTCTAATTAAAGGCTGGGGCACTCACACACAGGAATTACTGCTGTGCTTCAGACAATTTACCAGAAGAGAAGGGGGATGTTACTGCCTTACAGTATCCCTGAGACCTGCTGTCCCAGCAGTGGCCTGAGATAGGTTTGTCATGCTTTATGGTTGGTACCTTGGGACACAGCGTACAGGTTATGGCTGGGATGGAGTTAATTTTCTCCATAGCAGCTGACATGGTGCTGTGTTTTGGATCTGTGACCAAAACAGTGCTGATAACACACTGATGTTGTAGCTATTGCTGAGCGGTGATTGCACAGCTCAAGGCCTTCTCTGTTTCTCACGCTGTCCCTGCCAGCAAGCAGGCTGGGGGTACACAAGAAGCTGGGAGGGACACAGCCAGGACAGCTGACCCCAACTGACCAAAAGAATATCCCAGGCTATATAGCATTGTGCTCAGCAATAAAAGATAGGGGGGCAGTTTTCCAGGGGGCCATAGCTCAGGCTGGGCATCAGTTGGCTGGTGGTGAATGATTGCTTTTTGCATCACTTGGTTTGTTTTCTTTTTCCTTCTTTCCTCCCCGCCCTTTGTTTATTAAACTGTCATTATCTTAACCTTCAGGTTTTCTCACTCTTGCCCTTCTGATTTTCTCCCCCATCCTGCTGGGAGGGAGTGAACAAGCAGCTGGTTAGAGCTCAGCTGCCTGCTTTGGTTAACCTGTAGCATGTAAGACTTTCTCCAGCATCTATTCTGGGATAAAGGCTTTCTTCAGCCAGTACCACTTTTTTATTTTGGAAAAGCTATATACATTTGGTGGTATAGCTAGATAGCAGGGATAGTGGCGTAGCAGTGATGGAGAGAATACAATATATTCACCCAAATCCAGTTGAGGGCAATTCCCTAACATATGTCCTTTACAATATCGCAGACGTAGATAAACATGTGTAGATACACTAACATGGAAAATGTTAGTAGTGGAAAATAAAGACAATATAGTATTATCTTTCCAGTTACCTACTGCATACTAGTTGCTAAACAATGGGAAATTGTCTTGCTTCACAGCCACATACCTACCAGACTAGAAGCCTGTCATGCTTTTGGTAAGTTAAGCCTGTGTAGCCTTTGTGGACTGTGGCTGGCCCCAGCAGGCTGATGGCAGTTCTACTAACTACTGGGAATTTCCAAAACAGAAATGAAGTCTGCTCTTGCTATATGCGGTAATGCATACACAATCATACATTATCATAAGATGAATTACGGTAACCTATAAGGTAAAAATAAGTATCCTCTTCTCATCAACAGGCAGTGAAGGTTGGATTCATCCATCTAAAAGTCAGTGTCCCCACTGTAGACCTCTATACTTGAACTGGGTCCCATAGGCTCCCTTCAGAGTCAAGGGAGAGAAACTGGTGTTTCTAAAGCACGGTTTGTCTCTGCCCAAAGTAACATCTCTGGTCGATTGACTCATGCTCTCAAATTTCTTTTTCTGGCTGCAGATTATGAAGGCATCCTAAATGTCCCTGCAATAGAGGGATGGATACTACCTTAGTTACACTATGAATTGTCAGGACTGGCCTTAGGCAAAAGTAGCCCTAGCAATTCTTCAAGGGTGCTGCATTTCTGTATGTCAGTCTCTCTCAAGCATACTACTATGGTATAACTGAGCTGTCCTAACTGCCCTCAGGCAGGATTCACCCCAAACCCAGCAGATGTACTCACAGTAAGTAATCACAGTAATCTCAGATACCTTCAACTCACTGTAGGGGAAGTGCCAACGGGCTGTTACCAGGAGAAAGGTGATGTGCAGTAATGGCTTCTGTGGCTCCAGCAACTGCACCACCATGTATCTGCATCTCCCTGCTCTGGGCATCCCCAGCCAGTTATGGACACCAATTGTTTCTCAGGGAGATAGGGAGTAGGGAATTAAGGAGATTTTCAGGAATGGGTTTGGGATCCTTCTTTTGGGAAGCAAGTCATAAGAAAATTAAGAAAGGCACAGGTCTGAGGTATTTGCTAGGCAGGTGGAGATAGTACAGCTGAAGATGGGGACTTGGACTGCCTCAGGGCTTAGATTTTGGCTGAATAGGAAAATTATTTTCTAAAGAATAGTTTACAACCTTAGCTTCCATTTCAGGAGCTCTTTATTGTCTAAGGTCAGCTTTGTCTCCTTCAGCACCCTACTTGTCATAGGTACTTTTGTTAGAAGATCTTTTGAACTCAGAAACAGCCCTTAGTTGTAGGTCTAGTTCTTCCTTATGTAAACCTTCAACTGAAACACGGGGAGAAAGTAAATGCTACCACCGAGTCCTATATTTATAAGATACCTGCCAAAAGATCGTACAGGTAGCAAAGATTCTTCTGTATGCACTTTCTAGATTAGACTTCTGAGTAAAAGCTTTATTTGTAAACAGTGTTGAACACCACAGGTACTATTATTACATCTGGACAGTGCAGAAAGTGCACAAGTATTTCCAGTCATTTTTTCAGGTGAGTTGATTTTATTGCAGTAGTGGGAATGTATTGGGTTAAATGTGCTAGGTACATCTACCTGCATGGGAAGAAAGACAGCCCATAGACTTTGTCTTTGCAGAATGTAGATGGGGACGGGATATGACACCATTCACTTTTTACATGACTTTCCAGAGGCAGGCATCTTTATGCAACTGTAGCAGATTTTTACCAGTTTTGTCTTGTTAGGCTTACTGTTCATTTAAAATTAATGTATTGATGTATTTGGCAGATTCTTTCTTAGAAATGATCACTCCTGCTACGGTCCCTGTATGCTGCTCATGGCACACAGAGACTAAAACGTTTGCATTCTCCCCCAACAGCCTAGACACGGGAGCCATGCCAGGGATGACTGCAACCTAGAGATCTGAGCACTGCCATTGCTCCAAGGCAGGCTGAAGTTATAACCACCATTTGCCACTGAGCAATTCAGAAATAGGATTTTTCTTGCCATTTTAGCCTTCTCTTTTTGTAGGCTGCACGATGTATGCTTTGCCACCCTCACAGAGGAGCTGCATGCAGCCTTTGCTACATATATATCAGGGACCATGAGCATCATACTTGCTCATTCAAGTTGCTTTGCTATACTTGCATCTTACAGCGCATGAAGAGTTCATCACAAAAGGAAAGATAGTCAAAGATACTACATATAGAATAAGTATTTCGGGCCATTTTTAGCTTGCTTACAGGTATTAATGACTGTTTTCACCCAAAACATAAGGGGGGAAAAAACGAAATAAATGATACTGTCATTTCCTGTGAACCTTCCCCTGTCCTCCCTGAAAATCAGTAGCTCTTCCCTTTACTGTGATAGACTGAATCACAGGATCATGGGATGCTTCAGGTTGGAAGGGTTCTCAGGGTGACTCTAGACCAACCTCCTGCTCAAAGAATGATCAGCTACACGATCGGCCCATGTTCCTCGAGGCTTTACCCTGCCTGGAAGCATCCCAGCTTTGCCCATAAAATAGAAAACCCTCCTTGCTATCGTGTCTTTTTTTCACTACATCTTGTTACAGGTAGAACCAATGTGACAGCGTGTCTGGAACCTTTTATGGCTGTATTTCAAGGATTAAGCTAAGCTTCTTTCCCTATGAGCTCACTGTAAACCGAGTAAGGTTGATAAAATGGGTCTCAGTTCAAAAACATCCGCGTGCGAACACCTGATGTGAATTATTCCCCACTAACTTACAGTGCAGTAGATCTACAGTTAATTTAAATGTGCTTGAAATTAGGCAGGTACTTACTTAGAAATTTTGCTGCACTGGGATCGAAAGCGTTCTGAAACAGGGTGGAAAAACCAAAGGAAGGAAGTCATCAAAACCAGACGGCAGACATTCAGCTGACTATTTGGTTCAGTATTTGCATTGTTTGCAAGATAACTGTGAAGCACCTCTCGCTTACCCACGAGGCTCCCATCTGGCTGTTTACTAGTAAAATCTGAAAGGCTGTTTGGGCTCCACGTGATTTCTACTATTTCAGGTAGGTTGGTTTTGTTGCCTTGTTCGGAGATGTTCTAGTCCAAAGACATTGTATGGAGAAACTGTCAGGTCATGAATAAAAGATAAAAAGCCCACTATTTTTACCAACTTCATTGGACCGGTTCAGGAATTGGTTCGAACTGCAGAGATGCCATCAGCAGACTTTTGCGACGGTTTTATTATCATGCTGAAATTTTTAAAATAAGTATCTGCTGCTTATGTTGAGTATCAAACCCATCAATATTCTTTACGCCACGCACACACAGCGCAGGGCCCACGCCAGGGCAGCGTGCAGGCACACAGCCGCGGGCACAGGCTTCCAGGACAAGCAGGGCCCTGGGGCTGGGCCGGTGCCGGTGCCAAGACCCGCTGCCCTCGGTGACAGGGTGACGGGCTGCCGCTAGCCCGGGGCAGAGACCCGCCGCCCTCGCTGACGGGCTGCCGCTGGCCCCCGCCGGCAGCGCCGCCCGGCCCCGCGGGGGCGAGATAGCGGCGGGGCCAGGCCGGGCTGGGCCGGAGGCCGCCGCCGCCACCACCTTGTCCCCGCCGCTTCTAGCACTTTCTCCACACCGTCGTAAGGTGGGCCGGGGTCCTCCCCGCCGCGCTCCACTCCCGCGGAGGAAACGGGACGCGGGGTCGGGCAGCGCCCGCGGCCCCGTCACGGCCCGGGCCGAGCTCCCCCCGCCCCGCGGCTCCCCGACACCTACCGCCGCCCCCCGCCCCCGCCGCGGGCCCTCCGCGCGCGCGCGCCCCCCGCACGTTGGTCGTGCCCTGCTCCTCCCCCCCCCGCCGCCGAGTGGGCCAGCCCGCCCCTTCTATATAAGAGGCGGGTGGGCGGCTCCGCACCGCAGCGTCGACGGCGGTAGGGGGCTGCGAGAGAGGTGTCGCGGGGGACATCGTCGTGCCTGAGGCGCAGCCAGCCTTCTTCCCGGCTCTTCGGCGCCCTGCAGCCATGGCCTGGCAGCCTATGGAGATCAACCCCGAGGTGCGTGAGGGGCGGCGGGGAGGGGGTGGCTGGCGGGGCGCCGTTTCTCCTCGGCATTCACCCCTCTCTCTCCGCATTGTCTTCCAGATGCTGAACAAAGTGAGTCCCCGCCGCAGGACCGCCGGGGGCGGGCGGGCGGGCGCCGCTCCTTCTCCCTGCGCCCCTCGGCATCGCGCCCTGTCGGGACGGCGCCGGCTGGAGCGGCGCGGAGCGGTACCGGGGCGCGGCCGCACCTGCGGAACGGCGCTGGGGCCGCGCCCTCCCCCGGGGGCGCCCCCTCGGTCGGGTGGTGCCGGCGGCGGTGCCGGGGCGTGGCCGGCAGGTGGCGCCGCGGTGCCGCGCGTTGTGCTGTGTCACTGGGGCGCGGCGCGGGGGGCGGCGGGGGTGGGGGGCTGCCGCGGCCGCGCCACCCGCTCGCTGTGCCCCGCGTAGGTGCTGTCCCGCCTGGGGGTGGGTCCCGGCTGGCGCTTCGTGGACGTGCTGGGCTTCGAGGAGGAGGCGCTGGGCGCCGTGCCGGCGCCGGCCTGCGCACTGCTGCTGCTGTTCCCCCTCACCGAGCAGGTGGGTGGCGCCTCCCGCGGGGTGGGGGCGATGCCGGGGCGGAGGGGGTGGCTGTCGTGTCCCTCCGGGGCCGCTCTGCCTCGCAGGTCCTCTGGGCTGCAGCCCTGGGGGCAGCAGGTGGATGGGCTGGGATCGGGCACCGAGCCTGTGGCTGCCCCAGTGCCGTGTGACAGGGTTTGGGCCGTCAGCCCGGGTAGGCCGGCCGGGTCGCGTCTGGCCCGCATGGCCCCGGGGTGAAAAACCCGGCCGTCGTCGGCAGCGGTGTCGGTACCCGCCGGGGTGTGCCTGTGCCATCTCTGCGAGCGGCGGGCGCTGGGGCGGGTTTGGCTCCCGTGGGGCTGTAGGTGGGCGGTGGGTAGGGTGCTGGGTGCTCGGCCCCAAAGAGCCCGAACTGAGATGAACTGAGCAACACAACGAGGTCTCTTACTCCGGTACTGCTCTTACATTCTGTGTATCGGACTGAGGGAGGCAAAAACACGAGCAGTCTTGAGTGAGAGGAATAGAAATTCTGTTACTGTGCTGAATCATGGTATATGGAGAGGCCTAAGCGAGTATGATTAATACGGTTAGTCTAATTGATGGTAAGGAAGTAGATGAGGAGATGGACTTCAAAATAAAATACACTTAACGATTCCTTTAAAGGAAGGATTATAGCCTTTTGTAGTGATGGGTTTTACACTTGTCTACAGATTGTTCTGATAGATAGGGGTTCATGAAGGGAAATAACATAAAGGTACAAAGGCAAACTATTGCAGAGACATGGCGAGTAGTCTCACTAATAGACCAAAACAATTGAGAGGGAATACAAAAGAGCCTGTCCATTATATGATTTCCCACCCCAAGCTATTTCCAGTGTATAGCACAGATGGAGAGGCTATGAACAGTGCCTTTGGATATGACTGAGTCATGCAGGTAGTCCATTAAGATTTGGCCTGCGTCCAGTATAGATATGCAATGCTTTACTGGACCTATGCCACAAAGATGACTTCCTGGGTGAATCTTTGTCCAGTCCTAGCATTGATTCTCCTGTCCAACTCATTTGTCTAGTAGCTTGCACAGTAAAAAGATACCGCTGTGGCGAAATGCTTAAAACAACTACATGTTTACAGCATGAGAACTTCAGGAAACAACAGACTGAAAAAATAAAGGACCAAGAAATCAGTTCCAAGGTGTATTTCCTGAAGCAGACAGTCAGTAACTCCTGTGGGACAATTGGTCTGATACATGCAGTTGCTAATAATAAAGACAAACTGAAGCTTGGTGAGTATGAATGTTCTGAAATGCTTGCATTTCCATTTTTTTTTTAATGGCAGGAAGATTGAGTGGGTTTGGGCTATTGGAGACACATGGGGCTTTCATGCAAGCCAAGTTAAGGCATACTGTGCTGCTTCAGTTGGTAAGTAGGGCTTTCCTCTCTTGAAGAGGAGCATGTGGTATCACCACGTAGCTGAATTTCAGAAGGGAATGCAGTTTGACTCCTGTCTGCTAGCTGCAGAGGTATCATCCTAGTGAGCAGTGCAAAGGGAAAAGGTTACGTAGAAGAGCTGGCCAAAGTCCGTCATTATAAAGGATCCTGTTCAGAAGTAGCTATTGACGTAGATGTTGATGTCAACTGAAGAGAAAGTTCTTCATGCCACTTACATCTAATATAAAGAGTTGCTCAGTGTAGCCTGTAAATGAGTCTAAAACATGTTTCCTTTTTGCTAGGAAAGTAGTATAGAATAAGGGTCTATAAATAGACTTTTCCTGCAGAGGTAATAGTTTTGATGATTGTCGTCATTTAGAAAAAGACATAAAACTGGCTTGGGCAGCTGGTGGCTGTAAACTCCTAGGAAACAGGAGTGCAAGTTTTTGTCAAAAATAGGGTTCTTACTGAGTTAAGAAATACCATATCAAAAGACTAGATAGATCTGCAAAATAAAACTTTCATTATTCCAAGAGAACTTGAACCCTTTGGGTGGTGTGGGATTCCTTTTTACACAAAGGAAAACACATACGGAAGGCTAAGTGAGGGTAGCCTTGCTTTACTCTTGAAAGGATTCTCTGAAATAACACACTTCTGATGAGTGAAATGAATGATGGAGCATATCTTCCATGTAAAACTAGAACTCAACACATATTAGTACTGCACAACTAATAATGTTCTGGAAAATCAAAGTAAGCCTATCATGAGTAAGTGCTGTGTTAATTCAAAGGCAGTGAGACAACTTAAAATTGCATCTACCCACTTTTCCTGATTTTTTTTTTTTCAAAATGGGACTGAACACCTCTGCCAGATCTGCAAGGGAGAATTGGAGAAGCTAAATCCCATTTGAAAGTGAGTTACAAGACAAGCATCCCAAATATCCTCAAGCACTTGAATTCTGGCTGTTTGTGTAGATTGTTGTTAATAACTTCTGGATGAATAGCTTCAAGTGGTAGCTGTAATATGCTTATGCTGGAGATGGTTCCAGGCTGAATGCAGTGACTCCTAGTTAGTGCAACAAGCATTGATTGGGCTGCGTTTGAACTGTGAATGATGTTTTACCTGTACTCAACAAAATCTTTGATCATCCTGTGCAGATGAGGGATCTGCCCTGAAGAAGTTTCTTGATGAAACAGCTGATCTGTCTCCTGAAGAGAGAGCTAAGCATTTTGCAAATAATAAGGTATATGAACTACACAAACAGCTGACAGCTCTCAGCACTAAAGGATGTAGTAACCTGTATCTGCTTTCTCTTAAGGCTATACAAGAAGTCCACAACTCTGTTGCACAAGAAGGACAATGTCGGGTAAGATAAGATGGTGTAAAATCGTGGGACAAGGGGTTTAATGAAGGTGGTAAAGCAATAAAATATTTTGTCTGACAAATAGCTGTTACAGCTCATGAGGAAAGAAATGTGTGACTCGTGGGTGAATACTCATGCAGGGTTTCTTCCTCAAACACAGATTGAAAATTTGGGTTCAGATCCAGTCTGAAAATGTGACTGTACATCATAATTTCCGGCACTTGACCTTGTAGCAGTCTTGCAGAGACCTCTTGAGCTGAACTTCAGTTCTTAGTCCTTTGTTGTTCTTTGTTGTTGACACGTATCTCCTCTGTCCTGTAGTCACAAGTGGGGTTTGCAGTACTAAGCTTTTTTTTTTTTCAAGCTAACAAATTTATCCAATGGTCTCTTCAAAGATTGAGGACAACAGTGTGAACTTCCACTTCATCCTGTTTGTCAATGTGGACGGACATCTGTATGAATTGGGTAAGGTCCTGAGAACTCTGCAGTTAGAATGGGCATACTCTACACTGTACAGCAGTGCTGGGGACTCGGGCTAGATACTTGGGTGCTAGTTAAGCTGTTTGCCGAGGCTCTCAAAATCAAAACAAAATCTTAAAATGAAGGTGCGTTGTCCTGAAGACCTAGGCATTCTTGTAAAGCACATAATCTCCTGTAGAGCCGAGAATACTTGGTCTTCTTGTCACTTCAGCAGTGTATTGACAGTTTGTTCCAACCTCCGAGTATCTTCATGTGTGTATTTGTTTCTTGAGCCCACTATGCTCAGTTCTGCTAATGAAGAAGTAATATTGAGTCCACTGAGTGATAGGACTTTCTTTGACAGATGGGCGTATGCCATTTCCTGTAAACCATGGCACAAGCTCAGATGACTTGCTGTTGAAGGTAAGACTTAGCCCCTTGCTGCTTGTTTCCCTGAAAACAAAGCTTACAAAAGGGTGAGAGGTATGCATTCAGTCTATAGTAGCTGTACCTACTGGCTGTACAAGTTGGTGCTTCATACACCATGGTAACAAGGTAGTACTATGCCACAGAGCTAGGTATCCATTAAGTGTACTTACTAGCTGGTGCTACAAGACCTTGTAGCACAACTAAGGTTGGTGGGACCCAGAGGGGAGCTGCAAAGATTTGGTCTCTACAACAGGTGGTATTCTGATAATCTAAATGGCTTTTTTTTTTCCCCCGCCCTGAGGATTCTGCTAAGATCTGCAGACAATTTACAGAACGTGAAAAAGGAGAAGTTCGTTTTTCTGCTGTGGCTTTTTGCAAGTCTGCCTGAGACTGAAGAGATGCAAGGAAAGCAGTCTAATAGCACACCAGTAAATGCAGTTTAAACTCCAGTGCTTCAGTACTTGTTAAACACAGCTGTTCTGGTAACTTAAATTGTTTCCACCTTTTGCTATACACAGGAGCAACATCAGCTGAGCTTATGGTAAAGGATGAGCTCAAGTTTTAATGTGAACAGTTTGGACACATCAGATGTCTTTAGATTTTTTTCACATGTTAAGTAGAAAAAGCTTAACGGGGCTTGTTTAATCTGTGTTATGTTAATTGAGCTGTTGGTTGATATTTCCTTGTCCTTAATGAGAATAAAATGTTCTGCTGGAAGACTAAATGGACTAAAGTGATCACTGACTTTCTCCAAAAGGAGTCACCTGAGGCATCATCTCTCATCTGAGCAAAAAGCTAGTCAGCCTCTTGTTAGCAGGACAATTGTTTTTTTTCTAGTGTCCTGAATACCTCCAGGAATGGAGAGATACATCACTGACTGCATAATATGTTCCAGTACTGCACTAACCCTTGGGTAAAGCTTTTGCTAATGTCTAGTCTGAAACTCTTAAACCTCTATTTTGGTTAGAGGGGTAAGGTGTGATAAATGAATGTTCAAATGTTGACTTAAAGCTGTCTGCTCTTAAACAGAGGCTGTTTGTATTAGGGCTACAAGCAACAGAATATCCACTGAATTTGTTCATGTTGTGTTTCCTTACGGGAGACAGAACAGTTTTTTCCCTATCTGTAGCTAAAAGAAATCTGCTGGCTAATGTTGAACACAATCCTCAGCTATTGTGATTGTGTTAGGAAGGCCTTGAAAGAGACTATACTACCTGTCCCTTCCACAGTTTCTAAAAAAGAAGAAACCTACACTACAATGAATAGCAGGATGACATTTCAGGTTTTGGGGAAGAAAAACATTTAATGTGTGTTACATACTCCTTAGCCTTAACAGTGACCTTCTGTGGAAACTACTCTTAACCTGAGTCTAGCTTCTGTTTATCTGCAGCTCCTTGCTGATACCTCAGGTAGCTGTAAGAAGGGATAAAACACTGTTCAACCCAGGCTTTTCTTCTAATGCATTACATCCCAGTCTGTGCCTGCCAGCCATGTTGTATGGTGCTGGGTAGCTTGGGTTCTCAGGTGGTCACTGGTGTTCTGTGTATGCTGCAAACTGTTCCTGCTTTCCAGGCTTTGCTGAAGGGTAATTCAAAATCTGAGCATTGATTAAAGCCACGTGTGGTCTGAAGGTATTTGGTATTGGGCCTTGTTATGGCTCCTACAATTACCTGATAGCTGAAGGTAGCAGGGGATTGTAACACGTGTTAATTCAAATTCTGAGGCTTAGCTAAAGCTCGGGGTACTTCAGTTCTGGACACAGGTGTCTTTCAGTTTCTGTTAGCAGGGAGGTGAAAGCTACCTGTTGAGAAAAGGTCTGTTACTATGTGATGGCTTTTCATTCTGCCTGTTAATGGAAGTTGTTGTAGGGTGGAGAGAGGCCTCCTGGGGCATCTCTGCTGCAGGCTCCTGCTCCAGCGCAGGCTCGGAGCCATGCCTGCGGCTCAGGCTGCTTAGCAACAAGGCCTGCAAGAGAGGAAATGCATGTGGCATGAGCAGAGGAAGATGGAAGGAGAAATAAAAATCAGGTATGGTAGGAGGAAGGGGACACAAGTGAGCAGAGCCCAGTCAGCTATATGTTGCACCAGGGTGTGTGTGCTTGAATTCCACAGGGGACTTTTTTTTTTTCCCATGCCTTTAAGAGGTACCTACTGTGATTCTGCCTGTATATGGTTTTACAGGCAGTCACTCAGTGCTGCAGCAACCTGAAAGTGTCTTTGAGATACTACTGTATCTTTTCACAGCAATTGCAGCAAGTGAAATGTTCCTGGGTTTGGTTTTTACTTTTTTTTTAATGTAGTAATATGAATCTCTAGTGCTACTGAAGTTATTCTAGTGTTTCATAAACACTTTTTCACTCTTATGCTCAAGCTTCTGGGTTAAGAATCGACTGACAGGCAACATTGGAATAAACTTGGCCTTTGAGAAAACAAGGGATGGGGTTGTGACAGACCTTACTTTCTCACCTTCTGGTCCCAGTTACAGTGTCAAAGGATGGAAATGAAGAGAACAACTAAGGAATGAACGCTACCCATCTAGTCAGGTGTAACCTCACTTAACAAGGGTGTTTTGCAGTGCTATAACTACCACAGGGACCTTGCCAAACAGATGGGCTTGACTTTAAAACAGCCTGTGTGGAAAGAGGAAGATGAGTTACTGGGGATGATGAAGATCTGAGGAGTTGAGATAGAGTTGCTTCAGATGAAGGAGATCTCAATGTAATCTGTAAGCTGAATAGGTGGAAGCTTTTGCAATACTAACAACACAGCTGTTCTGGATGTGTTCCTGCATTCGGAAGAAAAGTCATGACACATGGAAGTATGTATGTGCTGAGTTAAACCATATAGAATAACCCATAAATAGAAAACATGGAAAATGTTTTAAAGCCATACCAGGTGTGTATAATCTCAAATGCCTGTTATGCATATTTTCCAGCTAGTTCTATATGCTGGTTCTGGCTGGGATAGAGTTAATTTTCTTCATAGTAGCTGGTAGGGGGCTGTGTTTTGATTTGTGCTGGATAACACAGGGATGTTTTCCTTACTGCTGAGCAGGCTGACACAGCCGAGGGCTTTTCTGCCCCTCACCCCAGCCCAGCAGCGAGCAGGCTGGGGAGGCACAAGGAGTTGGGAGGGGGCACAGCCGGGACAGTGGACCCCAGCTGACCAAAGGGACATTCCATACCATATGATTCTATTGCTCATCATATATTGCTGGGGGAAGGGGGGGCAGACGTGATGGTGTCTGTCTACCCAAGTAACTATTTCACGTGATGGAGCCCTGCTGTGCTGGACATGGCTGAGCACCTGCCTGCCGATGGGAAGTGGTGAATGGATTCCTTGTTTTGCTTTGCTTGTGTGCCTGGGTTTTGCTTCACCTATTAAGCTGTCTTTATCTCAGCCTACAAGTTTTCTTACTTTCACTGTCCCAATTCTCTTCCCCCATCCCAGTAGGGGAGAGCGAGGGAGCGGCTGTGTGGTGCTTGGTTGCCAGCTGGGGCGAAACCACATTTTACCTGCTTGCAAGTTTTTGAATTTTTGTCTTTGGCTGTTGTTTCACAGTTTAGCAGAAGTGTTCGGAGTAAATGTCCGTAAGCTTTTTTAGAGTGCTTTGTATCAAAACATTTTTATGAGAAGACACTTTCTGCTAATATAATGTTTTCTGTTGGTCACATCCTATCTGAAGCAAGGCTCATTTTGTTTCATGTCTCTCCTTGAATTTTTATCTTAAATCCATAGTTCCACATGGAACCATTACCTTTCCTTGATTTCCTGTGCATCCTCCTTAATTACATTAGCGCTTTTGAAAAACCCTGAATTTTAACTGTGAGTTACTGAGAAGGTCAGGAGCTTGCGAAGTCTGTTTTGTGTTTTATCCCTGTTCTGAAAGAAACCTGTGACTGGCTGTTGTTACTGCTGCTCTTCCAGATATGTGAGGAGTCTATTGGGCAAATTATTTATTTTGAATTAACAGGTTCCTGCCGTTTTTGTGCAGCCTTCCAGAGGTGGACTTGTAACAGTTAATATATACAACTACTTTTGGAAATATTTAAGAATCTCAGGTAGGATTTCAGGCTTATCTGTTTAGACATGCATATTGCTAATTTAGAACCGTATCCAGCGTTGACTATGCCCAAACTGTCATTTTCTTAACACGTTTTCTTCTCGGCTATGCTGAAAGCCGCAGGTAACCAGTTCTGTAGGTGGCAGCATTGGGAAACTTTAAGCAACAAGTCTGATTTAAGAGCCACCAATGGCAAAACGGATCCAGGCGCAATATTACAGAACCACGCGTGTAACGTTCGGTCCACAGGCACTCCTGCCGCTTTCAGTGGCACCGCTCACATGCTTAAGCACACCTCCGATTTCAGAGCCAAATATCTAATCCTTCATTTAGACAGGAGTTAACTTAGGCGTGATGTAACAGTCAGAGCCTCTTACGCATTTCAGTAGCTTTTGGCTTAGGTCCATAGCTTATTTGCAGCTGACACTGCACCACACCACCTCTTTGTCCAGTACATGCTGCTGTACAATGTATGCACTGCTATTCCCATCCCAGAGGTGATTATTTTTGTGGGGAGTAAGGAAAGAAAGAAAAGCTGTTGATAACACAGACCAGTTTATCAATCTCTAAATACTTAGGATGGAGAAGTAGTTACCTGGAAAAGGGAACTAGAGTTACTATTACCCTCTGCCTTTTTATGCAAAGGCACCAGGGAGCTCAAGGGGCCAGTCCCACCAGCCTGTGTGCTGGGTGTAGGGAGAAAACCAGAGACCAACAATAAACCCCATAGTCACAGGATCCATCTCCTGGTGCTGCTGACAGCCAAGAAGAGGCTGATGACAGGACTGCAGCTCTGTGAGACTGTGGAACTAAAGGGAGCAAAGAAGAACTGAGGAAAATGCAGCCAGAAACTGAGCGTTAGCATTAAAATTCCTTTAAGACCAAAAGAATTAAAATATCACTTGTGTTTTGTCATCTTTAAATTCTTGTATGGGATGATATTAAGTTACAGGGAGTGGTTGACATTCCAAATGCTTCAGACTCAAGGGATCTCAATAGATGAGAGGACAGGGCTAGAAGAAACCTCACAGAGTTCAACACGGCGAGGTGCAGAGCTCGGCACCTGGCTGGAGCCACCACATGTCTCCGTACAGACTGGAGGGTGATTTACAGCCCTGCTCGACAGGCCTGGGGGTTATGGCAGGTGCCAAACGGACTATAAGCCCATGTGTTGTGTGCTCTCCTTGTGAGTAAGGCAGCGCTGGGAGTTACGTTGGAAGGAGGAGCAAGGCCAGCAGATGGAGGGAAGTTATTATCCATCTCTATTTGGCACTGGTGAGTCTGCACCTGGAATAGCATGTGCAGTTTGGGGTCCACCCCCCCAGCAGTCCAAGAAAGACGTGGAGGACTCTGGAGAGGGTCCAGCAGCAGGCTACTGAGGCAGCCAGAAGCACGGAGCACATGGCCTACAAGGAGAGGTTGGCGGAGCTGGGTGTGTGTAGTCTGGCACAGAGGAGACTAAGGGAGGATCTAATTGTAGCCTACAGCTACTTCAAGGGCAGTTACAAAGATGACAAATCCAATTTTTTTTTTTCTTGGTAGTAGGAGGTGGTATATCAAAGGGCAGTAACCACAAATTGCAGCTTGGAAGGTTCAGTTCAGGACATGTGGAAATTAGCAGAGCACCTCTTCACTGGGAAGGTAGTACAGTATGGGAACAAGTCATTGGAGAAAGTGGGGCATCTCCACCTTTGGAAGTTTGCAAGGGACCAGGATTTAATGACCAACTTTCGTTAAACTGCACCAGGTTACCTGTTACGGTATGAAAAATTGGAACAGCAGTCAGTGTTGCTCCAGCCTCGGGAACCGAGTGCTGTGCTTCTTGAGGAGGAGCTCATCATGTGTCTCCCCTCGGTGCCATGCGTGGGGAAGCTGTTCCCCACAGGAAGAGCTGGAGGCTGATGCTGCTGACTTCTGCTCTGGCTGGGGTGGAAGGACAAGAATGGCTGCAGGAACAGCAGCCAATGCATCTAGGAAGAGGCGCAGGTTTTGTCACTGATGAGAGGATTGTCTCTTCACAAAGAGCTGGGAAAAGCAGAGGCCAGGGGAAGATCTGAGGGAGCTCTTGTATGGTCAATGAATCAGAAACAGAAGTATGGGGAGTCCTCCATGAGGATATATGTGACATCCCTACGGGTGACAGGAAACCCTACTGGGAACAAGGTGCAGGAAAAAGAGCAGAGAACTGTAGGGGAAATGGGGAAAAGACAGAATTCCTGTGCATTTTTCAATTGTCATCTTTCCAGCAGTACCACGAACACCACAAGACAATTTAATGAAGTTTCCCAACTCCTTAAAGAATTGTCGTGCATCGGGAATGTAGTTCTAGATGAAGCCCAATGCACAAGTAACAAGCTATGTAGAACTGATTTGAACATTTCTTCTGTACTTTTTGCTTAGATGAATTTCAGATGTGGTTAGCTGATATTGCAAGGCCTGCAGCAAGATACAAAAAGTGAGGTGATCTGCATATGACGTTGGAGGAACAAGACTGGGCATAGGTGTTTCAGTGGGTTTAGCATTTCAAGCAGAGTACCATAAAAAACAAGACAGCCAATTCCAGTGCTTAAGAACACTCAATACCATACTGAGAGGTATTATTACTTACAGCACCATCGCCAGACTGAATGGCATTTTCTTTTCAAGTCTTTATACATGTGCACATTAACATCTTCCCAGAACAGCTTCTACTCTTAATGTAGGGAGAGTGGGAGAAATGCAGTTTTACTATCCCCACTTTGCAACTAAGGAACCGAGACATGGATTCAGTGATTTGCCTAAGGTGATGCTTGAAATTGATGGCAGAGTTGCAATGAAAACTAACTTTATAAATACATGTAGGGTTTTTCTTTGCAGGCAGGGTTTTATATTTACTCTGCTTTGGCTTTGGGCCTGGGTTAATATACCCTACCTCATAGCGTGGGTTATTAGCTAAATCTCAGTGTTAGGTTAACTTTAACTTGATTGACTTGGAGAACAGTCAGGTGAACTCACGTCTGTCTGCAGAAGAGAGTCTGTATTGACATATAGTCCCCTGAGTCCCCTTCTAATGCCTGAAGATATTTTTCCAGTAGACTTATATTGCATCACCAGTCAAGTAATACTACTTTCTCCCTCCTTTTCCCCTTCACATCCCACAAAAATGCAACACTGGGAGGTTGAGGAGCATGCATAAATCTAAATTGCAGATGATTACAGAAAACAGAGCGGTTGCAGTATTCAGGATTTCTGACACACAGAAGAGTCAGGTGGCAAAGTTGTGGCCACATTCCTGATGGTTTTATGAAATGGTTTGAATAATTATTGATGAAGAAACAAGATGGTTCAGAAAATAGTATCATTATTTGGCTACCTTGATACTTTCTCTGACTTTACCAACCATTCCTTCTCCTTTCACTGAACAATGGACCTGAAGGTCAAGTCACGTCAATAAACAACACATTTGTCAAGATCAATTCCCACTGAACAAAGCCAGAGAAAGGGTTAGATACTGGGTGGTTAGTTTTTCCCTACTTCAGAAAGCAGCTATTAGAGGTTTCAAGTGTACCTCAATGCTATGCACAGAGGCAGACCTGATCTCCCTCTAAATATGAGACACAGTTTGGGACTTGGTTTTCAATTTTCATGACATTGACAAGCCATAAAGTAACCCCTGCTGCATTTTGAGAAATGATCAGCACAGGTAGCAGCGACAACAAACTTTCCTGTAAAACATCATGCAAATCTTTCATATAAGGTGGCAAAATCCTCTGTTTGATTTGAATCAGTCTGGTCATGTTCATGGCCCTGGATCGGGCTATGGGGGTTTAGGAAGGTTGCTGCTCTTTGGGAAAGTGCAGTGTGTCAGGGCAGCGAGAAACTGCTGGTTAAGCAGCTGGGGATCTTGCACAACATGTTTTACAAAAGTTGTTTCATTTCTACCGCCCGTATGCCGTAGCTGCTGCAGGGGTACGTGTTAGATGATGGCCTTTAATCTTTGCTTAGCTGCAGTTTGGATGCACAGTAGAACTATTTTCCTTTTTAAAGCTCACGGCTGCCGCTCCTGAGGCTTGTAATAGGAGAGAGTCCCAGGAGAGACGGAGACTGCTGCCTGTGCTTCCTGCAGGGAATATGCCTGCTGTGTTGTGAGCTGAGAACCACACACTCGTTGACAGACTGAAAAAACATGGGAAGAAATTAGTTTAAAATCTCTTTCATTTTCAAAACTTGAGAGAGTTCTCCCACCAGCAGCAAACATATGCGGGTGGGTTTTTTTATCCGATAGCTTAGCTGTTTTTTTTTATCCTATAGCTTAGCTGGCGTTTTTGAAAGGAGAATCCACAGGTGCACTTGGGCCCCTGTAGAGGTGCGATCAAAAGGGCAGAAATAATGCTTCTCAAAAAATTGAAACATTAGCTCCACCACAATATTGTTTTTGTTACTGACATTCATTTAATATATATGCATGTCAAAAGACATCATTTTACCACTTTGGCAGTAGACGAATCAGATTTGGTGGGGCAGGAAAAAGTCCTCTGCTCAAATACGCTAGCTAAATTCAGCTCCTAGGCTGCAACTGAAGAACTTATTTTTAATTACTGTGTACCACTTGGGCTCTGATTTTGCAAAGCACCTCACAGTTGGTCCATGTTTTCAACTGAAATGAAGCTTTCAGGTTAGGCTCGGCCAAATGGTTGAAGTCAGGTATAGGCTGAAGTGATTTCCATAGTCAGATGCTTGATGGTATTTCCACATCTGCTTAGATTTAGAGCCTGATCACACCATATTAGGATGGCAAAAATCCATTTGCTTTCAAGCGGAAGCCCCTCACTTGCTGTTTTTCACTCTGGATCAGACAGGGAATTAGCAAACTGCCAATCCTTCTTACAAAATTATACCGATTCTACTACACCAAGCGGGACAGCTTTCCTTAGAATGATTAAACTTTTCCAGGATTTCATATCCTCACTCATCAGACTCCATTTACCACAGGAAATTACAGTTAAGCTGTGTGAAGACTTTCCCTGACTAAATCCAATGTTTACAAATTATAACCAGGCAGAAAACGTGAATCTCAACAATGTAGCTATAGTCTGAAGTGTAAGCGTTCACAAGTTCAACTGCTTTCCCAAATATTTTTTACCGCAGCAGTAACATGAGTTTGTATAAACAAAGTATACATTTTTAGCATATTTGCACACTGCAATATAATAGATAACGTTTGTGTGGACTAGAAGCACGCAGACCTGTGTGGGCTGTCTCTGCCTTCATTCTCAGACAGGACATTTTTGCACTTTTCACCAGCAGTGACCACCAACAGAGCAACTTCATACTGCTTGGATTTCACCACCCCACCCCCACCCCCCACCCCACGCCCACTCCCCAAGAATGCTGCTGGAAATCTTAAGAAATAAGCTCTATAAAGCTTCTTCAGAAATAAAACAATGACAAGTTGGATATGGTTTATCCAGTCCACATTATTCTTCATGTCTATGGCAAGATCTCAATATTTTTCCTTCCTATACTTCAGCAGTCAGGCCAAGGTATACTTCTTGTTTTATCTGTATAATAACTTCATACATACAATATGGAACAACAGGTAAAGAAAAGGCTCTCTCCAAAGGAAAAAGCAGATCCAGCAGCAAAGAGGGCCAGAACCAGTCGTACAGTTTATCTTTAGGTTTTCTTGCACTGTCCTGAACAAATCACTGACAGGATCCACATTCTTTTTTTTTTCTCTTACGTATGTTAGATTTAGTACCTTATCCTCATTGTGTAAAATATGCAGCATACAACATAGATCATCATCATATATAGAATTATTTAAAAAACCTTAAGGCTAAATAAGAAATTATAAAACCTAAATGCAGCAAATACATGCTGCATGGTACTTCTTTAAAATGCTTGAGATAGAGCTACTGCTCACAAGCATACTCATGTGTAAGAGGAAAAAGATTAGGGGAAAAAAAGAAGATCAGTTACTGCATTGAATTTAGGGGAAGTTTATCACACACTGACTACTGGCATAGGCTGGGTTTTAAATTCTAGGTTTTACATCTCTAGGATTTAGATTAGGCTCTTAGTAACTAAACATTGTGCAGAGAGACTGGCCTTGTCTGTATTTGATAGAACTGCTCTGCTTTATGGATGATTGCAAGCAACCCCTCAGAGTATCTCCCTACAACACTGCTGAAGTCACTGAATAAAATCAACAGCAGTTAACGTATGGTGTGGGGAGCACAAATTAGGGAACTTCAACACCAGGTTAATGCTTGGCCGTGGCAGAGTGAGTGGCCGCCCTTAAGAGAGAGGACTTAACCCCTTGACTTTACATGGAACCAAAAACAGCTAAATCAGGCATGACACTCAGCATTCCCATTTAGGACCAGCTTTAAAAAGGAAAATAGTTCTACTGTGCACTGACAAATTCAGCTTAATTGCAAATGTTTGCACCCAGGAGAATTCTGGCCCATGACCTAGATAATACAGAAGCAAACCATTGTGTGACTGCATCTCTTTAGTAAATGTAGTACCACAGTCAGCAGTCTGCAAAAATACTCATTTTCAAAGCAAGCTTTCAGTGAAGCTTTCAGAATGACTTCTCTTTTGCGAGGGAAACAGAGATGCGGGAACTAAAAAGGGCTTTCAATGCCTGCTTGTTTATTGATGTATATTCATTCTTATCCGTGGCAAAATAAATGCTTGTGCATATTTCATTTGCAAATAAAACATGAACAGTGAAATCCATAACAAAGCAAAAGGGTACACAGTGGTACCCTTTTAGATAACTATCTGGAGGAAACCCCTGCAAATACTAACATGCATGCACTTTGTAAGCTGTGAAAAGAAAGAAATCACCCATAACGTAGGAAAGTGCTCTGAAACTCATGTAATTTCTTGTAGGGAATTATAGCTGACTTTTCTGCATTGAAAAGGAAAGGACACCAGAAATAATCAGAATGGACTACTGGAAAAGGCTTCCCAAACTACAGCCAGTGCACGCTTATGATACTCAGATATACAGCTGCTGCCCACAGTACAGAGGGACAGGCCTCTCATTTCATGGTTCACTTAAAATTACAGCTAATCTGAAAAACGTTCATGGTCTGGAATGGTCTTTTCACATGGAAATGTACTGTATTCTAACGTACAGATTTTGTACTTGAATTGGTAATGAGTTTCACTTACAGCTTGTGGCTCAGATGTGCTGGTTTTAGTAGATCTCTAAGTGTGCTAGTCTGGGAAGCCTTCAGGACAAGGCACAACAGATGGACAGAAGCAACCCAGGTCTGCATTCATTCACAGCATGAGCTATGCTGGACTTTAACTGGCATGCAATGATGTGGGGATTGTTTTCCAGAATGGTCTTTGTCCTAAGATATCCCCTCTATTCCCACCCTGTCTTGAAGGGCAACAGCTTCCCTCCGTCGTGCAAGAAATACCTCTGCCCAAGAGACTCCATGGAGCGCCCAACTCAACAAGAGCCAATGATTCTTACTGTCGTGTCCTTATTCTTGTTGGAGTATCCTCTTACTCTGTGCTACTTTCTACAGGATGGTGGGCATTTAGAAAAAAGAAGTATTTGCTTAGATGACAGGCAAAGGAAGGTGTCAGTGTTGGAAGAACTACAGAATGGCAGCATCTAGACTCTCAGCTAGTCCGACTTCTGTGATCTAACAACAATTTTGTTACCTCTCTGGATCTAAGATCATAAGCATTAGTCCTGATGAAAGATAATTTCTAATTCTCCCTGCTCATTCAAAATATTCCCCCCAGACCTATGTCTAAAACTTTTGGAAAGATAACAGCATTTTCTATGAATACCAGATAAATGTAAAAAGTAGTTTTCAGTTGTGGAAGACTTTAAACTGTTTGGTTGGGGTTTTTTTCAATGTCTGTGCACTTTTGTCTCATTTCTTTTGTTTTCATATTCACAGAGTTGTTTTGCAGGTAGGTTTTTGCCAGTGTTGAAAATGAAAGCACACTGCTGTAGGTAGGCACAAGAGATTCAGCCACATAGCGATGCTGTTTTTTTCAATCTTGGCTCTTACTGAATCAGGGTCTGAATGAAGCAAGTTTGGGCAAGAAGACAGTATAAAAGTAACTGGAGTTAACCATTCCTTTCATTTAGCTTAAGAACAGTTCACCCAGCTTCTTCAAGGCCATAAATCCAACTCCTAAGCCAGCTGAAGCTGGTGGCAAAATGCCCAGTGTTGGTACATGGTACCTCATTAGATCCTGGGTCTTTTTTTACTCACCTAACCAAAATCTACAGAATTATAAGAGGCAGAGGGAGTTTCCAAACCAAAGCCATTATTGCCCAGAGCAATGAGGATACTTAGTGATAAGCCACAGTGTTGTGGCCAACTGGTAGAAAAAAGCAGGAGGGCTGGGCGGTCAGGCTACAGCATGGGAACCTTGAAGGTAAATGCCCTTCTTGCCACCAGCTTTCTCAGGCAAACTGCATGGGGCAAAGCCCCACTCCCACACACCGTGTCACTCAGGAGAACCTCAGCCTTTGGTTAGGCAGCACAATCCCCTACAAAACCAATGGGAGAAACAAGGGGCTTACGGCTGGGGAGCACAAAAACCAACAAGCTGAGTGGAGCATTGCTTAAACTAGCTGGTGGGAAATACTGAGCCTAGGCACAGGTTTAGTCCAAAAGGAGTTAAACAAGTTGTGCTGGCAAGAGGGAGATATTTATCCCTGCTTAATACTCTTACTGTGAACACTTTCCTTATGTTAGGTGCCCTTTTGAATGATAGAAAAAGAAGAGACATGACAGACAGCCCTGGGTTACCTCACTTCTCTGGCTAGGTGTTTGCTCCTGCTTCGCAGCCAAAACATACGCTGAAGCCTCCTACATTTAACTAAGTTTAACTACTAAGCTATTTGGCACTTCATGGTGAATGGTTCTCTCTCTTCCCTCCCTGCAGTGGTCCTCTACTTCATAAGCAATGAAATGGTCACTGGGATAGGGACTTGAATCTGACTTTTCCACACCAGTTTCTAACTCCTCATCATGAAGTCAACATCTCAGCATCTCTCCTTGGCTTAATGTATATCCAGTTTCTTTATGCAAACCGTAATTCAGAGAGCTGTACAACTCACGGTACACTGTAACAGTCTGCTGGTGGTCACCAGCTCCTAAAATACAGAAGCACCAGCTGACCTCCGAGTCAGAGCCTTTTCCCCGGGTGATAACTGGATGTGCACACCAAGAATTGTACGATTTTACTCAATTCTGTCTTGTGCAAAGCCTCATCTAAGTACCTTTACTAGCCTACCCCCTTGACCAGGGGAAGGCCAAGTTTAAGAGTCCCCTAGCCCTTAACTGAGACCAAGCAGCTCTGTGCTACCAGGAGATGGAAGCCCACTAGAAAAAAACAAATGCACGACTGGGACAACACTGGCAAAAAAATATGGTCTAAAGGAACCAGGGGGGAAAGCTGAGCAAGTTTTCTGAGGATTTCAGTAGTGCCTAAAGATTTAGTGCAGTGTTCAGAGTTTTCTGTTGAATTTAACGATTAGCTCCAGCTGACGGTTAAAACAGCGACCTGGTTGCTGAACTTACAAAATAACGTTTTTGAAGGCAATGAAACCTCAGTTTGCAGGCTGGTGCTGTGTTCCTTCCATAGATGGCACTGTAACTCATCAAATACTTTGCTTCCCTACCCATAATTTTTCTGACGCTATCAGCATTATGGCATCTCAAAAAAAGCACGTTGAAGGTAAAAAACCTCAAAACCATCAGTAACATCTAGATGCACCTCAAATCATAAGTGTCATTTCTGGTCTCACAAGCATTATAGCAAGCATTATACAGGATCTGATGAAATAGCACCCTAGTTCAGTATCCGGCCCCTGTGAATGGCCAACAGCATGGCCTTGGGGTAGAATGTAAGAGGAGACTAAACACATGGTGTGCCCTTACATGCTGTACCAGTTTACAAGGAGTTGGAGGGATGCCATACAGGCAGATGTGGTATCTTTACATTTAATACCCCTTGACAGGTTTTTCTTCGGTGAATTTCTTCAACTGCTTTTGCACGCACCCATATAAATTTGAAACATCCACAGCAAACCAGATGGTCTGGGTTGAAACATAACTTCTGACTTTTTTCCAGAGTGAACATAAATCCAAATGCATTGTAAGACATTTGAAGCAATTAATGTGTAAATGATTATCATTACGAGCAGGAGCTAACTAAAAACAACTGCTTATACATAACAAATCATACATGGTTTCCTCCATTATCTTTCTCTTTGCACATAACTTCTTCATGATAAGGACTCTACTGTCTCAACAATGCCGTGTATAAAAGGTACTGTCAGCATCCTTAGTGCTCCTTGTAGTTTAGCAAACATCATTTTCAGTAACACCAAGGCCAATACACCACTTCACCTAACTCTTTGTAACCAAAAAGCATTTCTAAAAATATCATCGAATAAAAACACCCTCCATAAAAAGACCGGTTAGTTCATCAAATTTACAGGAGTATCAACAAATTACCTTGATTCACAGAGTCAAATCCTTTGTGAGATCCACACAGCACAACAGCCTGGCTTCTCCTCAGGGCATAGAGTTCACATTACAGCAACGTGTGCTTTTGAAGTATTACAGCTAGAGAGCTACCACAGCACCAACAACCACTGTATCCCTGAAAGCAAAGTAAAAAGCAGATACACATGCCCTAGATCCTACACATCTGTCACACCAAGAAAAACACCATTCTGTTTTAAACTGTAACAAAAGGTATATTTCTATGTAACACAACTGCTTCCATCATGCCCCCCCCAATTTTATGTGATTTCTTCAATACCCTCAATATATATGTATACTACAAAGTTTTAAAAGCAATATCAATATTCTGTTTCCAATCTGGGGTTTAACTTCAAGTTGCATATATAATTTTAAGATAAATTATCATTGTATACCTTCCTTTCCAACAGTACTCCTGCTATTATCACCCAGAACTAGTAAATATCTATGAAAAAATTTAATCCCTTTATCTTTTGGAAATGTACAGCAGTATTCTTCAAAAGTAAATACACAGATAGTAGAATGTATACAATAACTGAGCCAGACTTATGATTACGATTATGAAGAAATAGGACACGGTTTATACCTGATAAGCACAGTGTATTTATTCTGTGGAGAGTGAAAGATTTATTATGTGTTTAAGCATTCATTTCCTTATTTTTGTGCATGTTTTCTGTAAAGGATGTGTTAACTGTGTTACGATCACTTGAGAACTTAAACGGGTTTGGAAAGTCAGTCCTAAGTTTCACAATCACTCAGCATGTTATAAACTAAGGATATCTGTTGATGTAAACATCTAGCTCTGTACTTCTGAACGGTGTTTCTGTAAGAAGAAATCAGCCACAGGACGGCTTTTGTATTATCACAAGGTTTCAAACGCAGAATGTCCCAATAAAGTAATTTCAACTCAGGCATCAAGGACCGGAAGTTTAAGAGGGAGATAAGAAGTGGATACTGGAAGTTAGGATATGCTCTCCCCTCTGCATAGCCTCCTCTCTGGGGTGGGCTGCAGGAACCTCACCTCCCTCTCCTCTCTGGGTTTCACAGTCTTAAGCATTGAAAAATACAAATGTATTCAGAAAGTCCGTGTGCTCTTGCCAAGTTCACAAGGGGATGCAGCAGAATTAGTAAAAAAACAACAAAGGTCCATATCCTACATACTGAAAAGCACACTCCCTCCCTCACAGCTCCATCTCACCTGCCAGGCTGAAGAGTTTCTTGACGTCTTATTCTTCCCCCTGCATTTCTCCTGGAGGCCTCAGCACTTCCAAGCCCTCAGAAAACAAGAGCCATACAATCTTTGCAATAAAGCACCCCTAAGAACTGGCAGATTTAATGGCGCATATGTACAGCTCTTACATGGCTTCACAGCACAGCACCTCCAGCATGTGCGTATGCACACCTGACTATTTCCAGCTGGGTGCTCCTATGCTGTGAGTGCTTTCTGCTGCTTTCAGTGCTCTGTACTCAACTCCTCCACAGTGTTCAGCAGCTGAAGGAATTAACTGTCATAGAAAGTGGAAGGGAAGACCGTAGCAACCTGGTGATGCTGGGACATACCCACAGAATGCTATAGCATGTGCCTTGAAGAACCATTGTTTCTCTAGATGTCATGCTCTCCACACATGAGCCTGTATTTTCCTTGCTGAAGTGCCCCCCTCATCTAGGTTTAGATCATGAATACTTGAGTACTGTATTGACATCAACTACCTCAAAATACAAAGCAGAGAGGTTCACATGGCAAGAACTCCCACAGCTGATACAGCCCAGTCATCCTGCACTGCTGGAAAATCTTCCACTCTGCAGAACCACTTGCATGACTTCCCTCACTCACTGGGACGAAGATCCCACAGGTCTTTGTTTGCCATCAAGGTTTCGGAGTCAATTCCTGATGGGCCCGTCATTTGTCAGTCTCACTGAGGCATGTAAGATGCTGACCAGTCTCACAAGGTGCTCCAGAGATTGATCATCCCTTCCTGCACAACGGTCTTTGCTACGTTCTCCCTGCAAAGTGCTCTATAAAGAGAAGGATTTGCAATGAAGCTTGATTGAAACATCTGGAAGTAGTGCACAGACACAAATCTAGCATATGCAGTGAGCACTGAAAACTGATTAAAATACTAATTTTCAGAGAAACATAATTCTGCAAACTTTCTAAAGCCAACTGGAGGCCCCTTGTCCCTTAGTAAAGCTTGATGCTGAACTCAATTTGCCAAATGATGAATTACTCTGGCTTTCCCTGTGCTGTCTGACCTGAACATAGGACTATGACTCCTAAAAGGTTTTCTTAATGCTAGCACTCCAGTCTCTTACAGACACACCATCATTTTGATCTTCTGCTGACCCACTAGCATGCGAAGTAAACATGGTGTCACCAGTGTCTTAGGACTGGAATTTTCTGAGGCACGAATGGGACTTTTGTGCTTGATCCCATCAATTTTGATGAGATTTGAGTACCTAACTCCTTTAGCATCTTATGAAAATCCCTAGCCAGTTTCCTGAGCATGGGTCATCAATACAGTGAGGACACATTCAATGAACGCTGTATTTCAAGAAGAAAAATCACTCAGTAAATATGGACCTTTTGAAAAGCAACGGTTAATGAAAAAACGTAGACATACTCCAAAATGCTGGCTTGGATCAGCTACATGTATGACAGTTCTGCAGCCTATGGATTGCTTGTACTTTCCTCTGGCTAGATCAGGAGCTCTTGCGATAGGCAGTTCCATCAGCAGCCAAAAAGTGCCAGAGAATAAGAGTCAACAGGTATTGGCAATAATTTCAGTTACATGGATTACCAAGTCCCAGAAAGTATTTTCCATTCTCTTGAGTGATCAGTTGAGGTTTTCTTGACCTTTGGGCTTCTTCTGGAAGCCCACAGTGAAGCACTTGGGCCTCTAAACTGGGAAAAACTCCAGGTGCTTTTGCTGGCCAGACAGAAAGACATAATTAAAAATGTAATAATAAAAGAAAGCTATGAAAATAACTTTAAAGGGACTTTCCCCCCAATTTTGCTATTTTAAGGGCCACACTCACGAACTCTTTTGGCTGTACACTCTATAGCAGTGATTTCTTGGCAATCTTAGTAGCTCCACTTTCGTATGGGTGGGCAGCGCTCAAAGAATAAATCATCTAGTAGTTCAGACAGTGATTCAACAAAGTGTAATATACTTCTCTTTCCTGAGAGTCTGTCGACATGGACAATGGTCCAACAGACAGACCTACGTCACCACATCCAGATCTAAAGCAGGCTGGAGGAGAGCCAACCCTGCTCCAAAATGTGCTCCACGGTACTTGGGCTTGAGCAAATGAGCCCAGCCTGTTAAGCCAGGATCAGTGGTACAGTCATGGCATTACTGGTTTGGAGATGGCTAACGTCTGACCACCTGGGAGTACAATGAACTTATATCTGGGTTTGAAAGAGCAGTGTGAAAAGCTTACGCGAAGCCTTCCAGACTTGAGAGGTGTGGAAGGCCCTGCTGGACCTACATTCATGCAGGACAGGGCCTTCTACCTCAGAGAAGGTCGCAGGGGTTTCAGTGAAGTGAAGTTTGATCCCCAAGAGGTGCAGAAGACAGCAGAGAAAGTAATTATCCAGGAGGACTGAAAGGTTATAGGAAGGTCCAACAAATATTCATAGTACTGGCTGTTTCTTCAATAGCAAAATGTCACACGTATTAAGAAGTATTCTGCATCTGTGGTCACGCAGATTTACATTTTCTGCCATCAGTAGCTCCAGTGAATGAGTTTTCAGCTGGTAAGCGTGTCTAACTGGTGAAATAGTATTACTAAAACATACCAACTTGTTGGTACTTGCAGTTTAGGGAATTGTAAGAAAGGCTGCTGTCTGGGAAGATGTCCACAGCTCCTCCTAACTCTCAGTAGTAATGTAGGCGAGGTTGCAAATACTACTCCATCCTTTGAAATGGTGGGTAGAACAAAACAAAGCAAGCATAATAGCCTTCATTTTGAGTTTGATGGCTGATTTTGACACACTGGCTCTTAGGTGACCATCCCTGTCTATAACAGATACCGTCTGTCCCAGAAACGGTACCTGTTGCACTAAGGCAGCTCCACAGGCTTTGATGAGTGTTTTGTTCTTCAAGGATTGTCAGGTCACAGGAGATCACTGCGCAAGAGAGCCTACCTTCAGGGAATAAACTCACCTGTACCTTACACTACACTGCTTTCTCTTGCTTCCAGTTGACCACAATCCTCTGCTAAATATTGTCCTTTAGAAATTCAACACATAGGAGAAGAAAAACACCCTAATATTCCTGTGTGACGAAACTGAATTATAATGTTACTAAATAAGATATATTGTTGTCCTACTGCACGAAGTCAGTCTTTTTCCTTTTTTTTTATTCTTGTTTTCTGCCCCTGCTTCTCTTTTCCCTTTCCATTTTCCAATTTTATCTGCCTATTTCCTTATCTTGAGTAAATGAATATTCCAATTCACTGTGAACCAGCTAATACCCCAAACAAATTTGGATAAAGTCCAGTGTTAATTCCCAATACAGGATTTCCCTTTTGATCTGCTCTACAGGGATAGTTACTAAGAAAAGAGGAGGGAAGATAGCATTCACCAGTTCTTTCTGGATGATGCAAGCCACTGCTAAAATTAAAGGCTGACTGTGATGTGGCTTTTCCCAGATTTCTCAAACTTTCACAAGCAGCTACATAGCAAATAGCTGCTCTAACATCAGTCAGAGGGTTTTTTGCTATTTCTTTTGCATGTTTGATAAAAACAACGTGGTTTGGTGAACTGTGTGGTTATGTATATCAGTACACAAAGTTTTTTATACACCAAGAAAATTAATATCAGAATCCAGGAATTTACTTTGGAAGTTAGAACTTGGTTTCCAAATCACCTTTTTTTCACACATAGTTTTTGATTTATGTCGCATTTGACACCAGTTTGGGAAAAGTTTCTAACTTCCTTCACCACATGCTGTCTCATACATGACAGCCCCCCTCCTCCCACAAATACCACAACTCTGCAGCAGTCGTTTGAAGCTATGGCTTGCTGCAAAGGCTTGCAGACTGTTGAATAACCTGCTCTGCCTACGTACCTTCTCATGTAGTGAGCCTAGATAGACTCAGCTGCACCTGCTGAACTTGCAGCTGGCATGGGCTCTCTGAGCATGCTAGCTGACTTAAAAGAGCCCCTTCGATGGCACTATGGAAGAGGTGTTGAACATCTCCCTGAAGATACTAAAACCGCTCTGCTGTGCTCCTCACTGAGAAAAATTTGAGTAACTCTGTGTTCTTGAAAATTTACTCAGGATGGTGAAATGGGGTAAGATGTACGCTAGGTGGGTGGCAGCAGGGGAATATGCTGCATTTAAACGAACAGAGTGCAGAATCAGATGGAAGATTATCGCAGATACCTACTGGAAGCGGAGATTCCTGCTCCAGATCAGACTGCGTTTGGAAGAACACCCCACTTCAATTTCCAGTCTTTAATGTAGTAGATTATAAGGAAGTAGCTGAAAAGCAGTCAGACTCAGAAGAAAACTGGAAGGGAAATATTGTTTTTCCCTTCTGTGCCGATTCCAGCTCAGCAGAGAAGCGAATACTGTTTGTTGGTTTTGCTTTAAAGAAACCGGGCATCCCATTGGCAGGTACACAAACCTGTGAGCATCAGTTCCTCACCAATGGGCTTTTGTTTTAACGGGCTAAAAAGATCCTTGATAACAGCTGGTGAAAGGCCCATTGTCCTGCCACATCCTTTTTCTGACTTGACCTGTCAAGAGAGCAGAACTATGTAGCCCTGGGAGCAGAGAGCAGGGTGGGAGAGCCGCAGTTTCCTTCAAAGTCCTCTTTCAGTTGCTGGTTTGTGCATATGGTCATTTTCCTTTTGTAATATGGTATGTATTTTATGGGACATCCTAGAAAGAACACACATGGACCTTGCTGCTCTTGTTAGCTACAAACACAGAATGAAAGGACGGTCCCTGGCCTGACAAGTTCACTGGTTTTGTGCTCAGGTTTATTCTTTCCTTTACCTTGGTACCTCTTCATTTTGGGTTGCTTCACTTCCTTTTCACCACTCCTACACTTCTTTTTTATATAATTGCTTTTCAGTCAACCCAATTTATGTCTTTTTAACCTTGTATAACTTGGTATCACTTACCTTACTTGTGATATTTTTCCTTTCACTGGCTTTTTTTCTGCTTCTTTTCCCCAGTGGTTTTCATGGTCTGTATTTGCTGTGTTGTCCCTCCACCACTATGTAGAAACAAGAGGAAGGGAGAAGAACCTGAGACCAAAGAGACAGAGAACCGAGTTTAAAGGCAGGAGACTATGGCAGGCTGGGACAAAGTAAAGCAGGCTGGTGAGGGGAAAAAAGGATGCTCATTTAAGTGGAGAGTGGATATAGGAATTTCCTATACCAGAGGAAAGGCAGGTCTTGATGAGAACAATATAAAGAAGGAAGGAAGTGGTTGTTTGGGCGAGTGGGAGAATTGACCACGGCTGCGGATGAAAGGAGTATCTGAGCCAGGCTCCGTGCAATCAGCAAAGCTATCAGCCTGGGATCTGGAGGCCACCAGGAGAGGCAGAACCTAGTGTCAAAGCCAGGAAGGAGGGCCAGGCAGGGAAAACCCCACACCTAAAAGCATTGCAGCACTCAAAACACAGAGATACTGATCAAGGATGTTACTCAGGGAACAGAGAGGACGGTGAAGACGCCCAAACTTATATGCTTTGTAAATTATGTTGAATATTTACAGGCTTTTATGCACATGAACTCTCATTTTGAGTCACCTGCACTTTGATTGATTCATTAGGCTTATAGATAGTTAAATAGCAATATGTGTAGTAGTATATCAGATCCTGGATAGTCAACAGCTTTGAAAATCTAAAAGTGTAATTCATTGCAAAGACAGGGGAATAAGAAAACGTCATATGGTGCTCAGCTGCCAGGTGACAATTGGATGTACTAGTTTTCAAAAATCAATACAAAATTCCAAAACAGAGGAAAACTACTTTACAAAAGGGCTTCAAACTCTTCCAGGACAGGGTGAGAAGGGATAAGACGCTTTTCTCTAGGGAAAGAGCAAATTCAGATAATCCATCCACTCCTGTAATTCCCAGAACAACACAGAACATCGATGCCAGGCCTGACAATATGTTGCTGAGAGACAAAGTGAATATGATAGAAGACAGCATGGCTGGGATAAACAAACAGGTGCTGTCAGCCAAAAGCTGAACACTGCAAATGCACCACAGCAGACACCCTGATTAAAATGTAAAGTCACAACATTTGTTTGAGTGATAGAAAAAATTCAACAGCTCTCATGATCACAGATTTATTGATTTTTCATGAGAACTAAAAATAAAGCTCTGGTGTTACTTTCTTTTAGTTTGTAAGTTTTTAAAAAATAAATTACAAAATTAAAAAAAAATGGGAATAGTCTTCCTTTGAGTCTTTTTTCAAAATTAGGGTTGTTCTTTCTCTTTCCTCTGAGTGGATATCTTTACCAGCCTGCTCTCAAAGACAGGCTGCATGTCATGGAAAGTTAAACTATCTTTGAATCTTGTTTTATCAAGGAAGAAAATGCTAAACTTCTGGTAAAGATCTTTTCCTCTGCCTTGATAGATGCTGCTGTAAGGGCTCTTCTCACCTGCTCACTCAGCTCACCTCTCAGTTGACCCTTTCACACATGACAAGCTGTGAAAGTGAACAACATGCCTTTGGCAGTCAGTAAAAAAACCTCCAAATACTCTCCAGCAGGATTAATACCTGTTGAGAGGTATTAATACCAAGGATGCTTTATGCCAGAGCTGTCCCACTCCCACACCATCACCAGGCAGCCATGTTGCTCTTTGCAACGGTGTGAGCCCCGTGTCGGCTCAAAGGCTGCGTCTCTGGGCAGCTCTGAAATAATCTGGCAGTTGTACAGAGCTGTGCTGAATGTGCCTACCCCTGTTTCATACTCTAGAGAATGAAGGAATTCCAAGCAGAATTTTTACAACTAATACCATATGGCCTCAAGTTCTCTGTGTGACATTCAGTGGTTTGTTAAAAGGATGAAAAGGACAAGCAAACCAATGAAATGTATAAAAGTCCTTGAGCAAACAACAGAGAAGATATTTAGCCAGAGCAGTACACTTATGGCTCAGCTCAGATTTCTCCAAAATTTGGCCCAGGACTGTGCAACATCCCCAACTATGACAATTATGGTCTGGGAGAAAAACAAGCTCTGCTCAGAGAACATCAGCCAGGACTGACAGATTGCGGAGGAGATAAGAAGGCAGAAAAACCCTGGTGCTAGCAGGGTAACTTCCCTTCTTAACCAGCCCAGGGGCCTTGCTGGTTTAAGGCGCATTTATAAAAGCTCACAAAGGAAAGATTAATAAGCCAGGTAAAATAGAGTAGAAATAGAGGATCCTTGGGTGTTCCACCCATTTGCTTTTTGTGCAACCTTTTTTTGGTTCAAGTGATTTTTTCCAAATGGAGGGTATCCCTGTTACCAAAGGCACATCATGTCAGATCTGCTTTGAAAAAAAAGGTTTACTGTCAGGCTAATACAACCAGAAAAAGGAGCAAGAGCACAAAGATGGCACCTAGGAGCAGGTTTTCCTCAGAACTTGGTCTGGAACACCAGACCTGTTCCTTCAGGGAGACACATTATAGCGGCAGAAGCTCTCCAGGACACAGCTTCCTCGATGCAAGCTGTTCATTGCTGCTGTGGGATAAGATCAGGCCTGCTGTGACACCAGCCAGGCCTTGTTAACCCCCTGCTCCTGCTATTCAAGAGGCTTAAAGATTTTAGATGTGATGTTGAAGACAAAAAGGAACAGGACAGTTCTTTCCAGTGGGGAAAACTAATTTGGGTAGAAGAACAAACAGGTTAATACAAGCTGAATCCTCACTCTCTTGAAACTTTATGTTCCTAAAAGCCTCTATTTTTCCTTTTGTGTATAACAGCAAGAGAGATCCCCAGTAACCAGAAAGACCCTCTTTCTCTGCTTCCACCTTCTCCTATAACCACCATACAACACATTTTCCCACAGTTACTTTACTTGTGCATAGGCACAGTCTGCTTTTGGGAAAGGTGACTGTGCCTGGACAAAGATACATGGCTTGACACTGATACCTGAATCTCCGTAGGTTTTCCCCTATCTAATACGTACAGATGCAAGTTTGTTGCAGGCAATAAGGACTGATGAGATGCCAGGCTGAGTTTCAATGGAAAGAAAACCAGAGAAGCTAAACTGAAGCAAAGAGCTACCAGAAACATTCTCCTATTTTGTCGCTGTTACAAATTCCACGATTATGTTTCTGGCAATGTTTCTGGTCAGGAGCAGCACCGTAATCTCAGGAAAACCTTGCTGCAGTTTCTAAGGTGCTTGTTTTCATATTTTGCCTCCTGTATCAGTTGCCAGGGGGCTGTAACGGAGAAATGAAAACCATTGAGAAACCTATGACTGGTATTCCAGGGGCTTAGAGCAAGCCTGCAACTCCCCAGGCAGATGGTGGTTTAAAGAAAAAAGGCAAGCTGGGCTGATGCTAGAAGTGGGTTTCCATGGGAACCGGAAGGTAGGGATGCTGCCTCTTACTTGACTGAATGGGAAGCAGGTTCAGGATTAGGATTAGAAAAGAAGTGGCCAGATTCCTGCTGCCATTCAGGGTGTCTTTTACACTCCTAAATAAACAACAGGGCTCTTTAAGGCTGCACTAGCTCTATATCCATGTCTCTGTGTGGATTTAATACATTTTAAAAGTTTTGTATGCTCGAATGTAAGTGTGTGAATAGGAATGTGTGTAAGAGTGCATGTAAGAGCACATTAGTTTAGTGATCCATGAAAACTGGCTGTGTAAGTGAGAAATGAATGTCCACCTTTCAAGACAAGGTATGTGGTGGTGGTCTTGAACAGATGCTCTGTGTCATAGGATGCTTACCCCAGACCATTTCAGCTCTTCTAGTTCTCTGGGAAGTGGTGTTGAGATCACCAGACAGCAGAATCATACATTGGATATTGCACAGCAATAAAAAAAGAAGTAGGATAATTATTTTAAATTGTTAGTCTTCCGCTGCCCCAGGAAAATAAATCTAATTGATGCCTGATATACATCGGATTTATTTAAATATTATAAGAATCAGAAAATAGTTTGTTAGCATAAGTATTTCAAAATACACTTATTATTTCTCTTCAGATGTTTGAGATTAGATTACCATTCATCTAGTGTTTGTCTAGTTGTAGTTCTCAGAAAAATCCCTGTAAAGCTTATCTCCTGGTTTTAGGCCCTTTGTTACTCCAACAAATTTGAAAAAATAAACAAAGACAAAACCAAAAGGTAAAGAACAATAGAGACAAAATCCTAGAATGGAAATAGAGTTGAATATATGCATTTTTTTGATATATTTATAGTTGAAGAGTTAGCATGTTTTCTTTGACTAATTTAGAACAATAAACAAGATTCGAAATCCCAGCTTTTGAATTGAGATGCAGTCAGGCTTAAAATAAGAGAATGTTGAAAAGTAGTTCCTACAGGTGGCTTCTTGTCACAATATGTTGACAACTACCACAAGCGGGAAATGTGGCCAGTTCTGACCCCTCCCAAAAAGAACCTCAGTAGTTACTGTTCACATACCCGCGTTTCCAGCACACAGACACCTTTCCATGCTTGCACAAGTATAAACAAGTGGCTTGGGCTCATCTTTTGAACACTTGTTAGTGGAGATTTTTAGGATTTGGCTTTAAAAATGCCCTGTGAATTTCCCCCCACCCCCCCACTCCCCAGTTTCTAGAAACTTCTATGCTTAACCTTAGGCTAAAGAGCATCTGTTTGAGCTAGGACTGCTCACATGTTGCAAGTTAGGCGCGCAAGTCTCTGCAGGATGGAGTTTGTTTTCTTCCTCCGCAAGAGGAAAAAGGGACGCGCATCCCCGCGCGGTACCTGTTAAGCACACCTTGATGCTTTGCTTCTGAGGGAAGAAACGCGCTGCCAGGCGCCGTGCTGGCACCCACACGTTTTTGCAAGGCCACTCTCACCCCTCAGCAGGACGAGCAGATGTGCTGAGCCGCCAGAGGCACCTGCCGGCGCTCCGCTCCCGCGGCAGCAGCCCCCGGCCCCTGGGTGGGTGGGTGAGGGTCTGGGCGAGGGGCCACAGCCTCGTCCCGCCGCGGGGGGCCGGAGGCTCTCAGGTGCTTCATGCAGCGGCAACATTAATTAATCAGGTGTTTAATACAACAGCAGCGACCGGTAGCTCGCCACGCGTAGGGGCGGCTCGGAGCCCTCCAGCAGCTGCGGGGTGGGGGGGATCGGCTGCCCGCCCCCCAAGCCGGGGGTGCCTTGCCATCGCGTCGCCCCCCGTTCCCCACCCCCCACCCCCCCGCACCCCAGTGGCGGCGCCGCCTGCGATGCGGTGCTCGCGGCGGGGGGGCGGCGGCGCGGGCATTTGCATGGGCTGAAGGCAAAGCGGCTTCGCCCGTCTGTTTTATTTTTAGCTGGCAGCTCAGGGCAGCGCAGCTCAGCTCCGCTCCGCCGGCGGGGCGGGCGGGGCGGCAGGCGAGGGAGGACCGAGCCGGCAGGGCGGGCGGACGGGCACCGGCAGAGAGGTTACCGCAGGCGAGCCGCAGCCAGCCGGGCTGCAGAGCGCCGCCGCCCCCGGCCCCCGCCCCGGCGGCTGCGAGGCAGGGAAGGCCGGCAGCGGCCTCCGCCGTCCCCCCGCCGCGGCCGCGGCTCACCTCGGGCTGGCGGCTCGGTGCCTGGCTGCTCCCCCGCCGCATCCGCGGCGCGCCGGGGCCCTGCAGATGGCCAGTCCCGGGCTGGAGCTGGGGGAGGTTCAGCCTCCTCCCGACGCCCCCCAGCCGGAGCTGGCCTTCACCGAGGCTCAGAAGTGGATCGAGGTAAGACCGCTTACTGCGGTAGCCGGCGGGGTGGCAGGGGTGCGGGCGCCTGGCGCTGGCCCCCATCGGGGACATGCCGCAGGACGACCCGGTGTCCTTGCCCCCCGCCTCCCGGGGATCGCAGGCATTTTATTCCACGCCGAGCTCCGTCCCGGCACCCCCCGCCCCTTCGCTTTGCTCGCTGCGGGTAAGCAGCCGGGGCCGCCCGAACTGGGGCTCGGCCCCCGCGCAGCCTGCGCGCCTTTTGGTGGGCCCTTGCCCCCCCCCCCGCGCATCTCTGCCAAACTTAATCTTTTAATCGCATTTCCCCTCCCCGCCCGCGGGGTCGGGATGAGCAGGGCGGCGGTAAACAGGACCCGCGCAGGTGCGCGGAGCCGCGGAGAGGGAGCGTCCCCCCGCGGGGCTCCCCACCGCAGCGCCGGGCGCGCCTCCCCCGCCCCGGCCCGCGGGTGGCGGCCGCGCAGGTAGCGCTCCGCAGTGCGCGGAGGGGCGGGCCGGGGGCGCCAGCACCGGCGGGGGCAGCGCGCCCGGCGGGGGACCCCCCGCAGCCCCCTCCGCCGCCTCCTCGCCCGGCCCAAGAGGGGCTCCGGGCTCGCTCCTCCGGCAGGGCCGGGGCGCAGCTCTGCCCGTGGTGCGCGCTGGCCCCGAAGCACGAAGACGGGCAGGTGGCGCGTGAAATTTAATAGTTAAATATTTTGGCACGTAACAATAGAGGCACTTTAAATAGCTCTTCGTCTGATTGCCGGTACGGAACACGCTTGAAGGTGGTGGTATAAACCCAGATGCCAGGGTAGCAGCTCCCTTCAGCTGCGAGCTTTGAATTTAATCTGTAGCTTTTAGTAAGCCTCAGTGGATTCTGTTTTCCGACAGTGGTTAGGCAAATTGTTGTTAAAATCGTTGTGACTTTAAGATTCCCTGAAGCCCTGGAATTTCAGGCTGTAATGGTTCACTCCAGCATCAGCCAGAAAGGTAGTGCTGTGTCAGACTTCAGGGAATTGGCACTGACACAGTAAGCTGGCTGGTGTGGGACCAGAGGAACAATGAGGAACGTGGAAAGAAGGGCTTTTGTGTCAAGGAAAGGTGAGTATGCAGCCTGGAAGAGGAAAAGTGAAGAGTGTTTAAACACTGGTTGTCTTGGGAAGATGGATACGGTGGTTTCTTTACAGCCCTCTTTTTAATAGAGGAGCAAGAGAGAAGAGGCACATGATTCCATCGTACGTATGGCACATAAAACGCCTTGTGACCGTGAGTTCTGCTGACTGCTAATGAAGCCAAGACCTCAACAGAAAAAATTAATCTCCATAGGTAGCAATCACTCCAGGCATGATAATAATTAAGGGTCTGTAAGTCTTCCTGTATAAGAGCAGGAACTTGTGGGTCAGGCAGAAGCTTCCTTCTTGGGCAGTTTATTCCACAGTTCACTGTGACAGGAGGTTTCATGCCTGTTCTCATGCGGCCCAGGGCCTGGTGAGCAGAGCAGAAGGGCTCCTAATTCCTTGTGTCCTCCATGCAGGCCCAGGGGGTCTGTGTGTACAGAGAAAGCTGTCTATAACTTCTTGTGCTTCCCTCACTTTTTTTAATCTGCTTGATGCATGAATGACAAAGCTGTAATGGGCTGTTACTATTGCCACCATCCTCTTGCCTGAGGGAGTGTGTCAGGAGCCTGGAGCATTGCCATGGCTGTGGTGCAAGGCAAGCATCTGCCTTTCCAGCAATGCCGAGTTGATGCTCCCAATAAGAGAAAGGAGGAAGAAGCTTCCAGTGAAGTAAAGGTGGCTTAATTTGCCTAACGCATTGTATTTCCTTGCTCTGGAGCATGAGGATTATTATCTCTTCCAAAAATCTGCTCACTGTTCAGAATCTGGGTGATTTGGATGACTGAATTAGGCAGAACTTGACACATTAGTCCAAAGTTATTGAAAAGCAATGTCAATCTGAAAAATACATAAAAATTAAAAAATGAGGAATATTACAGGTATCAATGTTCTGTGTGCCAAGCCCTATTGATCTGGGTGAAAACTAGAAAACGGGGGTCACACTGTGTCTGACTACTAAGCCCATCTGCTTCACCTGGCTCTGTAATTGTCTCTCACCAGTTTATTCTTTGGCTTTGAGATGTTAGCAAATGTCCAGTGTGCTCTGTCTTCCAGCTCGCTTCTGACCATTTAAAATGACACCTCTCAAACGAAAATAAAAAATTCCATTATGGTTGCAATCAGGGCTGGTGGACCTCCCTAATATGGAGAAGACAGGCTAGTGAGGATGTTAGCAGTGTGAGACAGCTTAAAACCTGTCTTAGGCTGTAAAATAGTGCCGTGGAAGGAAATTAAAGCAGAAATGGACAGATTGAAAACTCTGGGCTTGCTGTGCATTTTTATTCTTAATGATTAAGTTGTGTGACTTGCTATTTGGATTCTCATCTGGTTTAAATCCTCATGTGAATGCTGTCACTATTGTATAGCGCTGACAGGAATCCACCCTGTGGTCTGCAGTGCATTTCTCCCCTGGTGGGGCTGGAAATGGAGGCTGTCCTATTTGTACAGATGGGGAAGCTAAGACATGAAGTGGTGAATGTCTAGATCTGCAAGGATTGAGGTGCTTCCCTTCCTCTGCTCCAGAGGTCTTAGGGGTCTTGTCTTTAATCCTTGGGTCTGTGACCTTTCACCAGAGCAGGTCTTCTGAGTGCCAGAAGTCTTCCTTTTCAACTGACAGCATTTCTTTAATCTGGACCCCGAAGGACAGGGGAGTCTTAAATTGCACTGAAATTTGGGTGGATCCTCATAATCTCGTCTCTCCTTTTATCTGTAATCCTCCTCTTGTCTCTCCCGGGAGCTCTGAACCAGTAGTGTTAAGGTGTTCACCTGAGCAGGGAAAAGGGCCAGAGCTCTGATTCTTACTGCTGAGGCTGCTTATATATTTAACGATTTGTGTTTTCTAAGAGAGTATTTCAAGTGGTGATAGATTTGGTGTCATCTGTGTGTTACAGAAGGTGGGGTTTTTGAATTGGGTGAACTTTCCACTTTGATCGCCAGTCACTTTGGGTAGGAAACTGGAGTTCAGCCTTGCTTAATTTTGCATAAATACCAACCATGCATCCCTCTGTGTAACAGCAAACCAGTCCTGTTTCTTTTTAGTTTAGCTTGGCATGTGCTGCTTAAGTGAAGAATACCCTCTGAATGATAAAATGAACCATATTAGTAGTACTCAGAGGAATTAAAATAAAGGCACCAAATGAAAAAACCTGTGAGTGAGCTACGTCAATCTGCATTATTAAAGGTGTGGTATCTCATTTCAATTAATGCATCTCAGTTTCACTGAAAGAATATATCAGCCTTGTAAAGTCTGGTAGGTTACTACAGCAAAATAACAGATCTAATTTAATCTAATGGCCTGTAATCTTAAAATGTCAAGGTTTCCTGTATGTGTGTTTAAACTAGAATAACTGATGGTTGAAAGAACATCTGTATAAACAGAGTTATTCTTGCCGTAAAGATTCATAAGAGAGTAATACAGTAATAAAGTTGCATTTAATACCAGTGTAACTCCTATGGGTATTGTTATCTCCTCATCACACTGCCTAGCCTTGCCTCATTAATATGCTCTCCATTGTTGAGACTTGGTTCAATTAGGGATGGCTTTTCCATAGACTTATATTCCTTACACACTTTGCCAGCTGATAAGAATGCTTCCTTTACAGTGGTATGGTAATAATAAACAAGTTATATTTTTCAGTCCCCTATGGTCAGTGCTTGACTATGCTGTTCCCTCTAGATGTGTGTAGGCTAAACCCTGTCAACTTCTAAGAAGTCTGGTACTTTTCTCCTGTATATGTTCCCCTTGAGAATTCTCTTAAGGAGAAATTTGCCAGTCGGAGGGTTTTTTTGAGTGTTGATGAGTAATATTCTTTTTTTCCTTCTAGCGGAACACTTACCTGTGCTCAACTTCCATATTGAAGGTGTCAGTTTTAAGTTGGTATCAGTGGTGCTGCTTCTAGGAGAAGCCATGGTGTATTCCTTAGTGCTTCTGGATGTGTTGCATCCTACAGCAGAATAGGCATACCACAGCTGCACCACCATCTCTGTGAAAGAGCGTGAGAGGCATAAAACCAGGGAAATGAGTCAGGCAGGTAAACATCGGGACTGTCTTGTGCCAGGAGCCTGGAAACAAGGTTTCTTCAGGGTGTCTCTAATTCCTGTGGATGAAGTGCAAGAGCTGAGGCTTACGGCTCCTGCTGCAAAAATGTAATTTAAAAGGAGGTGAAGGTAGTTCATTGACAAAATCTTTTTCTACTTATTGAAGGGACTTGTTCAGAGTATCTGCTGTAGGGACCTGGAACTCGGGTAATATACAGGTTTGTTTATATGACCTTCAAAATGTGGTGTGGCATTTGAGGAACATCAGGGATGAAATTCTTTTGATGAAAAGTATTGGGTAAGCTAACTGATTCACTGAGTATACCAGTAACCTGCGTCCCACAGGAGTGTTTCTGTTTCCAAATATGTGTAGACCTCTACTCTTCCTTTGCTGTGAAGCTGATCTTAAGATCCTTGAATAGAGATTCTAGTTCCTTTGAACGTTGATACGGTTCCTAGAATGGTGGTGCCCCTGGCCAGACTGGGACCTTCGGCTGCAGTCTTGCCATTATTTGGATAGGAATGGATCAAATCCAACAAACACTTTCTCCAGCAAGCAGTTCCAGAAAAGCCAGTCCCACTGCCTTGTGAGAGTATTTGAATATAACCATTTAAGTATAGAACGATGCACCAAGCTTTAGGACTGTGGTTTTATTAATTAAGTATTGTAGGAAATTGCTGAATGAGCCTCCAAGCCGTGCCTACAATTTTTTCAGTGTTTAGCCTTTCTTTCATTTTTTTCCCTCTTTTTCTTCCACTGGAAGACTCTTACCTTTATACATTACGGATGTATTGGAGGGAATGAATTTATTAAAGTGAGCAAATATTTTCTCAGACCAGAATAAACCTACGCAAATGGATTAGACAAGTTGCCTGATTTGTAGACAACCTAAAGTTAGGCCAGATGTGTCTATAAGGCAACCGTGAAGAGTCTAAAGGTGTGTGGTCCTAGATCTACGTGAATGCAGAATAACTTTACTGTTGTTATAGTGTCTGGACTTGGAGAGGAATTCTTCACTGCTATCTGCATCTTGTCCTGGGCAGCATTCAGGGATTGCATAGAGGGCAGTTGGGATGCTCGTCATTCTGGCTAAGTTAGTCATTCAGTGGAATGAAAACTAAATTGATTTAAAGGGCGTAGAAGAATCTGCCCAAAGTATCTGACCCTGTCAGGCTACTACCTTCTAGAAATTTTTTCCTTTTCCAGTGGCCTGGCAGCTGACCTCCTGTCCTGTATACATGGACCCAGTTCCCTTATGAGATGCATTTAAGCCATGTTACAAGTAGCACTTGGCACAGGGGTGAGGATAATCAGAAGAATAATACTATTGATAAAAGGCTAATGTCAGGAAATGCAGGACCGAGCTGTTAAATGTCTGAAAACTGAATTAATTTCTCCTTTGAGTACTAAAATCTTAAAATAGGTAAAAGATCTGCCCGTAACACCAGAGTCTGGAATGCTGTTATGCAATAGGTGGTGAAGGTCAGTTAACGCAGCTATGTAACCTCATTGCACTTGTTCCACTAGTGTTAATGACGTGGTTTTTTTGGTTACCTTTTTATTTTTTTTAAAGGCAAATATTGGTCCTCTAGAAAGAAAGGTGGAATCTTTCCCAAGTATGGAGGATAAATAGCAGGTTGATACAGCAGAATTGTTTTCTAGCTTGTAAAATGTGTTTGCTGATCTGCAAAGTGTTGTTTCATGACAGATTATAAAAACTGCGTTATGTTTTGTTTGGAAAATCTACCAGTCTAGAAGCTTTTTGTCCATGGGTGAATACTTCCTTACACTGGTCCTCTGCAAACATCCCAACAAGAACAGTTTTGGAACGATGTTACTGAAGAAGCAGGATTTGTAGGGGTGAAAGTGCTGTTTAAAAGGGCAGCTGCACAGGGGGAAAGTATGAGTGTTTTGGCATGTGGGCCCTGAAGATGTAAGCTTTCTCTCCTCCTTCCAATATATCATTTGAAGAAGAAAGTGCTCTGTTTCCTTGCCCCATTCAGTCCCTTAGATAGCAAATGACTACAACAGCTACTGTGTGGGGCTTAGTTGCTGTCTGGGGTTAAACCATGACAGGCACTAATAACATAAGGTCAAAATTGATAGCTGAAACTTCTCCCAGCTGTGCTGATTGCTGCCTCAGGTGAAAGGGTGGCAGAACGCCTCCTCAAGACAGCCTTGTAAGAATGTGAAGAACTATAATGTGCCTCAGCTTAAAATGAACGAAACCTCTGCCTGTCACTGCCTTTTATAAGTGGCATAACTGTGCTCCCTGTCCCTGGGACAGGGTGGGGAGTGGCTGCTGGGGCAGCAGCTCTGCTGGGAAGGGCCTGGGAAGCCTGGTGGGACCCCAGGCTCGGAGGAGCCTGCAGTGTCCTCCTGGTTAGCCCTTCGTGGTTGTTCTGGAGCTGGCAGATTGGTGGAAGTGGTAGTTCACTTCTGCTGGGCGCTTGCTAGGCCACACCTGAAATACTGCACCCAGCTTTGGGGCCCAGAGTGCGGGAGGGATGTCGGCAAGCTGGGGGAGCTGAGCAGGGTCCCCAGGCTGGCTGGGGCTGGAGGACTTGCCCTGAGAGGGAAGGTGTTGGAGCTGGGCTGCTTCAGGAGAGGTGGCTTTGTGCAGGGACGTGGCAGCAGCCCCCTAGTACCTGCAGGCAGGTTCTTGAGAAAGCAGGCAGGCACTTCGCAGAGGTACATGACAGGAGGGTGAGATACTTGTCGTAAACTAAAATAGGGAGGGTTGTGACTTGGCAGAGGGAAAAGTTGCCTCACCAGGAGGCCAGTCCAGCATTGGTGCAGGTTGCTCAGAGAGGCTGGGAGCTCGCCATCCCTGGAATGTTTCACTCCTGGCTGGACAAAGTTGGAAGCGGCCTGGTCGAACCTGGGAGCTGCCCTTGCAGGGAGCTGGAGGTGGGACTCGAGGCCCTCCGAGGCCCCTGCCAACTCCATCACCCTGTGCATCTATCGCTTGTTGGCAAGGGGTGAGTGAACATCACTTGATTTTATTTTCAGTGCTACTTTGGGTGCTTGTATTATTGTAGTGCTTAGGAGCCTGTTTATGTGAACAAGGTCCTTCTTGATACAAAAGCAAAACTCCTATGACTTACGGCAGGCATTTTCAGGGTATGCTACTGAGTTTCCTTTGTAGAACCTCCTCGGGGCAGTGCAAAATGTGTTTGGCATCCAATATAACTATTTTTACTAAGCCTGTTTTATTTTAGAAAACTAAACACAACTGATTTCCTTGGCTTGGTGGGATTTTTTTGTTATTTAATTCATTGTGCACTGCTATAGTAGACCAATAAGGAACTGAAATTATTTTCCCTTCCTTTTCAGATCTTGAAAAGATGATGTGCAGGCTAAATTCTTGAGAATTTAGATGCTAAATCCTTAAGAAGTTTTTTGTTTGTGACATTAGTTGGTTGTAAGAGTCCTCTACCTTGATAGTCACTCTGCAAGTTCTAGTATAACTTGCTACTGTTAGCTGTGTGTGTGTATATATTTAATGATTATTGCTAGTCATTCTTATCTGAGCAGAATGGCTTGCTTAACAACAGAGTTAATAGCAGAACTTGCATCTGATGTTAAAGATGACTTAAAATAGTCTAGTGACCTCTTGGTGAGGAGAGGAGAGCATATGGTTCATTTGCCCTTTTGAAGAGGAGACATATTTTGCTGGTTTCTGCTGTTCTGAGGTCTTATGCCTAGTATCAAAAACAGCTTGATTTTCAAATCAACTTTGACAAGCTTAGATTTTGAAAAATAATACTGCTGTGGCTTTTTGGCTCTGGTGTTATTGTCAGTGATTCACAGAGCACTTCACAGGCTAGGGAGCAGCATGGTGGAGGCAGGGCAAGCAGTTCTTTAATTCTGCTTTGTGTGGCTGAATGAGTAAGGTAAGGGGGAAATGATCTTCATTAATCTCTCCTTTGCAGGGTTTTCTCCGTGATCCTGGGTTGATGCTGGAAATAAGACAGGGATTTTTGTACTATGTGATCCCACAGTGAGTTTCAGGAACAGCATGAAAGGAAAAATTCTCCATGATGTCTTTTCCCTATACCGTTCCAACCTCCAAAATCTCCCTATCTTCATCTGAAGAATGCCAGCCCTCTGGTTATTTACAAGCTGTAGAGAAAGTGGCTGCACATACTCTATGTAATGCAAAAAACCCAAAGTCCTCATCCTGAGACTGTAAATACATTTCCTATTGTTTCCTTTCCCGTAGGCAGTGGTAGACCTCAGTACAGTATTGCAATTGTGAGCGATCAATTCTCTGGCTGGATTACAGTGTCATTGAAAAGATCAATTAGGCTGTTACCTGCCTTGTATTTCTCAGTTCATACATTGCTGTGATTCAGGTTTTTCTTGCCAACAGTGGGGAGCTGAAATCTGTAAAACACAAGTTCCCAAAATTTTTTTTAGTTCTGATACATTCAGCAAAACTTCAGGTAAAGGGCTTTAATATACGTTATTAATAATGCGTGACACCACTGTGTCATGTCAAGTACCTGACACAGGATGGGACTCTTGGAAGGAGAGGTGAACTGAAGATGGAGAAAAGTGTATCTTCTAGTACTGGAACTTTCCCGTTCCAGAGCAGGAGAAAAAAAAACACCTGCAAGTGACCTTTCCACTAAAACCAGAAGTCCAAGAAGCTCAGGTGAATTTGTACTTCAGAAGCAGGCCACAGACTGGCACAAAGAGTTGTAACCTTTGTTCTGACTTAAGAAGCGTAGTCTTGCTTTTACATAAGCAGAGGCTGATGCCCATAAATAGCTGATTTCAAGTGGGAGCAGAATAGTTAAATGGCTACAGAGGACAGGGGGTTGAGGTTAAAAAATCTCTTTGTGGTTCTTTGCAAGTGCTGTTTTCCATGCAATGCACAGGTTACATTGTGCTGGTGTGTCACAGCAGAAGACACTGGCTCTGGTGGAATTCAGAGGTCTTGCTATGATGTCTTAAAACAAATGTAACCCCCAAATCCATACCTATCACTTTAGTCCTCAATTGCCTATAAATATTCTAGGAAATTATGGAACTCATAATGATTTAATTTCTTGAATATCAGTGGTGCATGTTTTATACCTGATACAGGTGTATTGGACAGTCCCTTCCTGTTCCCCCCAAATGGACTCTGAAAATCCTTCATCCAAATGTCTACTAATCTAGAAAATTCTTAAAGATTTTTCTTCAGTCTGCTGTCAGAGAAAGGAAGTTTCAATGTCTGAGGAAAAGCAGTAATATTCCCCACCTCCTATTTTTTTTTGCGTCATTCCTTGTTTTAAGTATTATTAACTGCTTGCCTTTGTTAACAGCTTGTCTTGTATCCCTCCCCCCTGTTTAAAAAAGGAGCCATGGTGTGTTAGCTAGAGTGCTATTTGGTGGTGGGCATTTTCCAGCTGGTTTGGGGAAGGGGAGGGTGGAACGAAGAGACAGAAGTGACCACCTCACCTCTGTCAGACTGGTGTGGGTAGGGGTTGCCCACTGTGCCAAGGCGTTTGGTGTTGAATCCCTTGGCTTTGTTTCTGTGACTGTTGTGATTCATTTCAGTGGGCTAACTCACATATATTGTTGCAACAAAAACAACTCTGGAAATTTTCTTTTAGTCCAGAAGCATAGCTGTAGGTATGCAATCTAAATGGGGGGTGGGGGGGGGAACAGCAACTACAGAAGTGTGTTTTCTGTTTGTAATTTTCTTGATTCTGATAAGTTGTTTTTTAAAGTTGTGGTTTGGAAAAAGAAAGTCCTGATTTGGGATCATGCATGTGTGGTGTCTGTCTTCTGCCAGTGTTTGGATCAATTAAAGGCAGACAAGAAAATAAACTGTTTTCACAGAAGAAATTATGCTGGCAAGAAAAAGGAGGTGTCAGAATCACCGAGTCATAAAGGTGACTCTCGCCTGAGTTGAAAGAAATTGTATCAAAGTTTAGCCTAACATCCTACCCCTCCCAAAACCAATTTTTATTTCGACAAGGGAGCCTTCAGTTTTGGAATAACATGAAAAAACATCATAAATCAACAAAGTTCAAGCGACTCAAATAATCCTTTATTAGAAACAGCTTGCCTCCTCTGAAGAGAAGCAAAAGCACCCTCTAAACATTTTAATTATGAACATGCAGTCTTCAGTCTTGCGGCGGCCTTATTTTCTCCTTTCCTGAGGTCACTGCTGCTCTGCCAGTGTTGCTCCTCTGCTAGGAGTGATGATTCGGTCAAGGTAGGTACCTGTGCCCACTGGAGGTATGGGCTGCAGGCAGTGTTATGCTGTTCCCTCAGGACGGCCCAGGCATGTGGCCACTTCTGAGGGTAGAGGTGGTGGCTGTTGCATGGTGGTTCTAGCACAGGCGGCCGTTGCGTTGCAGTTCCTGGCATCCAGAGCCTCTTAGATTGGCACAGCACAGCTGAGGGGTTAGATACTCCCTGTGAGGAGAATGAGCATAAAGGGAACAGGGCGTTAAAAATAAAGCTGGTGAAGCAGCAAAGTAATTTTACCTCCCTCGCTTATCTTTCAATGATTATTTCCTCAGGGGAAGCAGTCCTCAGTTAGATTTGCAGACGTTTACTTGGTATGGGTAGTCTTCAAAGACACACATCAGACTGGATTTATTCCAGTCTCATGTATGAAGGATGCACTGCAGTTGGTGGAAGAGGCTTCTTGGAGTATCCTAAACAAAAAGATCTGTGTTTTCATTTAAAAATGTATCTCAAATGCTTTGCTACTTCATTCCTTTCCCTCATTTTGCTTCTTGTTAGTAGCTTCAGGGGAGAAAGTAAGCAAAGCTGTTGTAGATAGCTGTGGGATAAATTAATGATAATTCACAGGGCTAGCTCTGAGGTGACATTCCAGTAAGATTTAATAGAAAACTTGTCTACCAGTGTTTGTGGGATTTTATCCATTAATTTCCATTTGTTGTAGTTTGCTAGTGTCTCTGATGTAGCACTGCTGAATAATAGCTTTAATTCTTTCCCTTTTTTTTTTTTTTTTTTTTTTGGATTTCAACCAGTACTTTTAAGTGAGTATTCTGGTTATAGGCAGATCTGATTATTTGTGGTTTTTCCACCCCTGTCAATATTTGTTAGTTTTTCAGTGCAGTGCTTAATTCTCCAGTGCCATACTGGCTTTTCTTTTTCATTTTAGAATTGTGTGGAGAAAACTTGCATTTCAGCTTCCCACATTAAGGGCCTTGAAATCAATAGATCAAAGCCAGAGCAGGCTTCTTGGAAGTGGTGCAATCTCAAACTGTGTTGAAAGCTTTTGTTTTCTGCCTCTTCCCTGTCTTTTGGTATCTCCCAAGAGAAGGAAGTAAGGGGGAATCTCTGTATAGGGAAAGGGGAGTATCCCGTTGCTGTATGCTTGGGGTACAGGGCTATGTGAGTAGGAGGAGTTGACTTCCAGAAGTAGCAATGGGTGGCAGCCTTTGTACAGGATGGGGAGCTCCAGTATGAAGCATCAAAGTGTCAGTTTCCCATGGCTTGAACTGGGCTCCAGTACACCCAGGAAATTGGCGCTGTTGGAAAACGTGCTGGTGTAGAAAGAGCTGTCAGTGTTAGTTATAGGCAGTGAATATTTTTCCAGTGCATGCAACCTCAGCCAAGCTGAAGTTTTCTTTTAGGATTGAGAAGGAAGAGATGGGCATCTTATATACAAAAAAAGTATGGAGAGAGCAAAACATAAATTCCTGTTTCTGTGTTTGGTGGGGAGGGAGAGTGCTTTAGACTTAGAACTGCAAGGGCATGCAGGGTGTGAGTAGTTGCTGGAGGAGATCTGATAGAGTCAACACAGCTGAGATGCCTGTGCATGTCAAAATCTCTTGTTGGTACTCTCTGTTGAGGAAAAGCTTTAATTTTTTCAACAAAAATCAGTTTAGAAAAATGTCTCTTCTACAATGTAGAAAGCTTCTGGCAAGGGGAAGAGGTTACTCCAAATGCGTACAGTCATGTTTCTTGTTGTCTGGAGGGGTATCATAGCAGATTTCCTTAGGACAACAGCATGAGACAAAAGGAGCTGCTGTCTGGTAGTTCCCTCACACCCAGTTGCATTTATGGATTGCTATGAAAGTATCTTTTAGACGAGTGAGGTCAAAGCTGTGTGTGTTGGCCTGCTCCTTGGAGCTCTGATTTTTCCCTGCCAGAAGTCTAATGAGGCTGTTGGAGGGAAAGAGCACCTTTGGGAATTTCTAGAGTGTGGTAATGATACAGCTCTTTCACTCCCAGTGCAGTGACAGATTATTTGGACTAATACAAGTAGGATAATTACAACTTTGTTCTTGCTAATAAAGCAGGATGCGTCTTTCTTGTTTATCAACAGCCCATGTGACTTCACATCTGACTTTTGACTGGAGGACTCTGGACTATTTACTTGCTGTTTGTGTGGGCAAGGTTGCGGGATTTTGTTGTCTGTAAATGACTGCTCAGTAATCTGTCTGTTGATGCAGAGCAGTATATAGGTGGCAAAAGCCACTGGCTTGATTGATCTGTCACACAGATGCTGCCAGCTGTCTGCATCCTATAGGTCCTAAGTGCTTTAAATATCTTTATGTAGGAGAATGGTTATCACAAGCTCCCTTTAATAATTTTGTGTAATTGGTCATCCATCCTCCTTGTATCTTTGTATTCTGGTGCCTATAGCTTCAAAGTGGTTTTTTTTCCCTGAACTTGTAAAGAAAAAAAAAGGTTTAGGAAGTTTAGTTGTGAGAAGGGAAGAGATGGGGAGGAACAAAGTCTGGATAAAGAGCTTCAAGAGAATGCATTCTGTAACAGATGCTTCAGAGAATATAAACTGGATCAGGCATATCTAATCCACTGTAAAATCTTCTTTTCCTCTGGAGAGTCCTGGTTGGAGTGAGGACTTCAGACCTGATCATGTTGCAGGGAAGATGCATCTCTTTCTACTGGAAATATATGATAGCAATCCTGACTAGAGTAAGCCGCTTAGCGGAGCTCAATAGAGCTTCTCTGGTACATCGCTTCTGTGAAGTTGTTTCTTCAACAGTTCTTCTGTGCAAGGATTTAGTATTCCTTTCCAGCTCAGTGGAAAGTGAGAAGCACCGAGTACAGACAGGTACTGATTTCCCAGATCTTCTCTCTGGAAGAGTCTTGGACTCAACTCTTAAATTAATTCCAGAGTTATGCTGCTCTGTTTCTGAAGAGAACAGTTTCTGCTTTCCTTTGCTGCTTCTGTCCTCCTCCTTCATAAGCCTAACTTTTAAGGTAGAAGATGGTGGTGGCAGATTTTAAACTGTGGTGTCAGCTCCTGCTCTTTGCTTTGAGGTTGTGCTGAACATACTGCTTTCCAGCTTTAGGCAGTTGTTCCTCCAGTCAACTTGAACAGCATTTCATCCTGATAGCTGTTTTGCTGACATTATTCCCAGTTAGTTATTCATTGGGATTAAGGGCTTTCTGCAGCCAGAACTCTTTGCAGGGAGTGTGCTGTCATTTGGCAGGCCCATCAAACCAGTAATTCTACAGTGCTTAAAATTTTTAATTTGCCCTGCATCCTTCATATTTGGAGTTCCAGCTTATTTGCCCTGTGGGCAAATAAGACTTATAATAAATATTAATAAGACTTATCATAAATACTCTTCTTTTTCTATCTTTTCCCCTTTCCTGCAATATTTTCAACCCAAAACCTTAACAGCCAGACTTTGCTCAGCTTTGTTCTTGAGGTGTCACGGATACCATGTGTGTGCTTAAGGCTCTGTATACAACTGTTCTTGAACACTTAATGAAGTCCATAAGCAACAAGAAGGTCAGTCTTAGCATGTGTTTGTGTTCTTCACTCCTGGGAGATGATTACTTTAGTTTCCACATTTGGTCACGTAGGTAGAATGGTCCTGGGAAGAGTTCTTGTAATGGTGGTGATGATGGCACTTGTGCTTGTGCCTTCTGCCAGTGCTGATGGCACAGGTAGCGTCCTTCCAATCTGATGTCCTGCTTTCTTGTGGAGGTGGCAACAGGCAGTTCTTGCCAGCACCGTTGGGCTGGGTGTAGCTAGACGAGAGTACTTTGTGGTTTTGGGACACTTGGTGCTTGAATGGCCCGTTCCTCTCAATTCTCTGTTGTTTGGTAGTCACCTGAAAGTAACTTGTGTCATGTTTGGGAGCTCCTGTTTTAAGCTAATGTGCAAGCATTCCTCCTGTAATTAAAATAATCAGTTCTATTTTGAATCTGCAGCTTAGTTTGTCCTGGCACTGGTCCCAGCTTGATGGAGAAACTTTGTTTCCTTGTGCAGGTTGTTTTGCTTGGGATAAGCAGGTAAAAGGAAGAACTGTGGGGTGTGTGCTCTTGTAACATCTGTTTCTCACTGGCCTTGGATCTCTTGCCTGATGAAGAGAATGTTAAGCATATGTATTGGTCTCTCATGGTCTGCGTCTGCCTTTAGCTCTAGTGACACCTATTCACATGTGTCTATAATGTTTGGTGCAGTTCTAGAAAGAATTGTGATAACCTCTTCATTTTTGTCATAACCAATACCTTTGCCTAGGCTCATCAATTTGTTCTGATTTATTCTGCTGCCAGAGTGCAGCGAATGAATTTGATATACTTCCGGTGAGCAGTTCTCGTGTGAGCTAAGTATGGGTGCAAAAGGAGAAAAACAAAGGTGGTTTTCATTATTAGAAAGAACAAAGCCATGAATAAAAGGGCAAAAGAACTGATGTCCCTTTCAACAGGAGATAAATTTCCAACACTCTGTTCAGCTGATGTGTGTTGTATTTTTAGACATAACTGACTTTGGTTTAAGACACTATTAATTTCAGATACCAGCCCATTTTATATTTGGAAAAGCAGGTGTGTGTTCATGAGTATGATCTGACACAACAGAATTCTGTCTCTGGAAGAACAGAATAATGTATCCTATTTAAATTATTTTTTAAAATGTTTTCAAATTTATTTTTAAACATATCACATGTCTGTAATCAAATGGTTAATCTTGAAATTGCAGACTATAAAACCTGACTTGCTTACTTAAATGTCATCAGCAGAAAGACATACTTGGTAAGTACTGAGAAATAGATACTTTTTTTTTTTAATGGGAGATTCAATTTATATGTCCAGTTTTCTCTCAAAGATGAAGATTTTTAAATCCCATGCCTTCTGTTTGTACTGTCTTGTACTTGCCTATCCCAAGGATAGATGTAGAACTACATTGCAGACCAAGCAGATGATCCAGCTAAGCTTGGTGGAAGTGGGAGTGGAATGTGGCTTTCTGGGCCTTTGTTTTTTGCCATTAAAATAAAAACTGCCAGCCCTGCCCTACAAACCCAAATCCTGTCAGTGCCCAAAAGCTCACCAGCTTGCTTCTATTTTCATTTTTATAAAGTAGCCTATACAGATTCCTATGTAGTACTTCTATTACCAGTATTGCTTGGAGTTTGACAGCCTTTGAAAGTGGTCCAGGCTGGAGTCAAATTTGTAGCTCAAGGTGACCTCTTTATTTAGTCCCTGATTGGGAGAATTCGTACATGTGTGTCTTAAAAGACCATATTTTGTGTATTTCTGTCATTGGTGATGGCATCTAATTTCCTTATTCAGTCTAGATGTCTACTAGTTTTGTTCTCTAGCACTCTGATTTTAGGGTACGTTTTGTAACTTTAGATGGAATGGCTCCTCCTGATTTCTGTGTGGTTGTTGTTACCGTAAGATTATATACTTAAATTTTTGCAGGAGACTTGTAATTTTGCCTTAAAATGTTAGCATGCTAAGAGTAACTTGGTCTTAGTCAGTTTGCTGTCTTTTGTTGTGGCTTTAAGTTAGGGTAGCAGAAGTAAATTCCATAAGCCAAATGGGAAAAGAAATTATTTGCATTTCAGTACATTGATGATTATTTTTAAAAATCTATTATGATTGCTTCTAATACCATAGAGATTGGTTGGTATAATATCGCAGAAAGCTGAGGAAGACTCAGTGTATTCCTTTAAGAATACCTGATTCACTACACCAATAGAGCTTTCATGTATACAGTACAAGAAAATCTAGCTTCACACCCTCATAAGCAGCAGAGCTCATAAGAAGACAAGTGAGTGCTAATACAAATGATGGTTCCCTGTATATATATGTAGGATATCTCTGGGCTAACGCTGGAGTTCTAGCATCCACTAAAGCTCGGCCAAGCTGTCTGACTTCAGGACAGCACAAGAAAGCTTCTTCCATTGGACTTAATGTTTTTCCCCTTATTATTTTTCATTTGAGTATATACTTTGACTGTTCACTCTTTTGGCACTTTATCTCCTGGCCTGTGCTTGCAGCATTTGTTAGACTGAATTGAATGTACAAAACTTGTTAAATTACCAAAAGGTGTGCTGTATTCTCTCTTTACTTATACAGTATCCAGCTTCCTAGAACCTAATCTCACTAAAGACTGCTAGACGCAAGTGAAGTAATTATTCAGAAAATTCTTATATGTGTTTCTGTCTTCTGTCTTGGAGAACGTGATGAAATTTGCAAGGTCAGGCCTGCTAACATAATACAATAGTGTTGTATTTGCAAGCTCAATTCTCCTTCATGGGCATGCATATTAAATACATGGTCACTGCTGTGTTTCTTCTGAGTATCTCTTTAGTGTGCAGAATGAATAGCGCAGCTCTTAATGAACAGCTATTCAGTGTTTCACTTTCTCCTTACTGTTCAACATGCAGTCCTGTGCCATGTTTATTATGTGCTATTCAAACCAAATCCCAAGGACAGAATTACTTTCTCAGACTTTTGTGGTGCTCATCACTAAAGTGTCTTTGCAAAAAAGTTCTTTGCAAACATGATTCTTATTTCATGCCATCAGAGTAAGTACCAGGACTGTGGTACGGAGAAAATAGATTCAAGGCTATATGCTAATTTGAGACTTTCAAGGCCTTGTATTCTTTGCCGTGTACTTAGCATTCTGTAGCATTATAGAGGCGCAGATATGGCGCGCTTCTATGCACTGGGATGCCAGGCACTCATAGCAAATGAGCAACGTGTGACTAGTAATCAGCTATCAAAAGCCTGATATAAATGACTTGACTAGTAACACAACTGAGTACAGTGGCACAAGCCAAGAGAGTATTCAAATCTTAGAGCAAGCCATATAGTTGGCTGAAATATAAGGTCATCTTTTCAACTCCCTGCAATTCTTTCCTACTTCTGCTGCCTACGTGCAAATTATACAGGCAAGGAAACATAATTGTCCTTGCCTGAACTGTTTCTCTCTAAGGCTTTCAATCTTAGTCTCTTGTGATGTGAGTGACCTAATGAATTTTTCTTGTTTTAATACCAGTTCTTTGTTCTTTATCATTCTCAGGCAGTTTCCTTTTCTCCTGTCTTCTCGCTGCCGTTGCTCTCATACCTCACTGGGCTGTCTGCTTTGAAGTTGGCACCAACCTAAGTGAGGGAGCAGCGTGGGTGCTGTTGAATCGCAAGGTTTGGCATTGTGTGCCACCTTTCACTTGTTCTAGCAGGCAAGAAACAGGGCTGAAATGCCCTTAGCCAGACAGCTTTTTTTATCTTACCAGGATACAGTCCTAGTGACATTTCCTTGCTAATAGATAATAAACTGCTGTAATTATTAGTACTCTTCTGACTAGCAGTGAAGACCTTCTGTGTTCACCTGCCTAGATAAAGCTGATTGGAAACCTTTTCCAGCTGGAATATAAGTTTTTTTCATGCTTATAATCGCTTCTTGGAAATAAGATCTCATGATGAATTAGGAGTCCATACATTAGGAGTTTTGAAATGACCTGTGGTAGGAGAGAGGGCTGGGCAGGCTAGTTGGTAACATCTGTCCTGTTGTGTGGAGTCATCTGTTCCTTGGTATTCAGGTTGTCTGAATTCTTTGGCTGAAATTCAGCATGTGAAGGTTAATAGATCAAAATTTGTCTGTTGTAAAGGCTGTGGAAGCTTACTCTGTCAGTTTGTCTTGGTAGTAGATCTGCTTGCTATCACTATGCTATTCTAAATATGCTTTATGTTAATAACATCTTCACTAACTCCTGTAATTAGAATGAAAAGTCAAACTGAAATTATTCATTTAATACCCATAACACTCATTATTATCATACAACGGTATTTGTTTGGAACTCTCTAAAAATCTAGAATGTCTTGTGGTAGTTTTGAAGTAGGGATCTATTTTTTAGATTAAAAAAAAATCTACAAATTTCACTTTCCTCTCTTGAACAAACTACAAGGTATAAAAACTGCCTAAGGCTGTTAGGTAAATTTAAGAATAGATGCCTGTCATTTTTTTGTAATGGTTAAAGAATTTCTCTGTAATAAAGGAAATTTCTCTGTGATGAAGGATCCATAATTTTACTTCATGATCTTTAAGGTCCCTTCTAACCCAAGTCATTCTATGAACCTTGGTAACTGGTAAATCAATTCAGTGTTTTGGAAATAGGACGACTTAGAGTCTAACCAGAATATCTGGTGACACCCATGGTACACCAGTGTTTTGAACTTAGTGTGCTAAATGTTCACAGGTAGTGGGCATTTGACAAAATAAAGGATCTGTACAGGAATGTTATGCAAGACGTAGCATATTCTAAACAAGTATAGTTTGCTTTTTTACTTTGCTGTCCCCGTAGGCCTTTGGGCCTGTATGAGTCCTGTCACAACCTAGAACATCCATTGCAGTTGTAGGGACAGCACTGTCTCAACATATAACCCTTCAGTTGTAAAATATACCAACGATTTTTGAGGCAAATTGTTGATAAGATCAGGTTCTGCTAGCTGGTGATTCTTTGTGATGCTGGGAGGCTTAAAGAGAAGGTGCGCACGGGCATATCAACCATGCATTTAAAGTGATGTTACGTTTCCCTGTAGCTAATTCTTGGAAGGCTCTGGGGACAGTAGAATATCACATCCAGGTAGAAGGGAAATTTCTGGTTCATCTCGGAGAACCATTTGTGCCTTGGAGATCCTTCGGTTTCGAAAAATTTCAAGTTATTTCCAAAGTACATGGTGACCCTTTAAATGTTACTACAGAAGCTTGGGTTTTGTGTCTGGTTTTGTGCTGCAACTGTAACGTGAACTGGCTTATCTCAAATAAAAGCTTCAGGGAATTGGAAAACTATATATTTAAGTTGAGTTAAGTTTTAGGATGCCATTGTAAGCCTTCTATTACTGCTTTCATAAGATAAGCGTTGCTCAGAAAGGAAACATTATCTGTCTGGCTTTGAAGCATGAGGTCTACAGCATATGAGTCTCTTTTGGTGTGTTGGCCTGAGATTGTCTCTCGGAACAATAGCTGCACTATGACAGTGGGTAGAAGTAGGAGAGAGGCTCCCAAATGGGGACACAGGTAAGCAGAATAAAAGTTTTGGCTGGAACCCTGGGAAAATGCTTGCAGCTAGTGTCTCTTGTGGAAGAGAGGAGAAATTTGAGATTTTAGCACAAGGTAGCTTTGTGCAGGTTTCTGTTGATGGCAAAGAGAATGTGGAAAGTTGCATGGCAGACACTTGATAACCAGGCACCAAGAAAAATACCTTTTTATGTTAAATCCTGTAGGTCCAGGTGGTTTCTGAAAAACTTAGAATACAGCCTTTTTCCCAAAGTAGCTGACCTTGACGTAAGGGGAGGAGCTGGCAGAATGAAGCTGCCCGAAAGGATTTTTGAAAGCTGGCATGTGCCTGTTGCACTTACTTGATCTAGACGTTACGTCTTGCAGGCTCTAGAAAAAGTCCCAAATACTGCAAGGAAGGTAGTTGTATCCTGCTGGCAAGAGTGTGGTCAGCATATCTGGGGCTTGTTTGTTTTTCTCATTCTTTCATATGTGTGAGCTCCATCAGTTTCCTGACTTCCTCTGAAAATCATTCGCTTCTGTAAATGGTGGAAGAAGGGGGCCAGCTAACTACTCTGGGCTTTCTTGGGTGCTCTTGCAGAAAGCCTTACAGAAGACCGGCACAATGTACCAGTCTTCATCTAGTTACCCTAAAATTTGAGAGTTGAGGTTATGGGCAGTAGGATATGTTGTTGTAGGCTCATCAATAGCTTTTTTCCTGTGAGTTGTCTGACTGGGGTTTCACAGCATTTGCCTGAAAGTGTTATGACTCTAAGTCCTTTGTGGTTTTGTTTAATGTGGTATTAAAACAACATCAAGTACACTGAGTAAAAGGCTGAGCTTTATTGATATCTCCTACTGTATGGCCATTCAGTTCACCCATTAGATATTACAGAGGACTCAATTTCTGATGACAAATATAGAATAGGGAGGAAATAAACGAGCAGGCAAATGAAGAAAAGACTTGCAAAGTAACTCTTGGTGACACATTTGAATAAATTTGATTCAGGACATAGTCGGATCTTGCTACCTCTTCGAGAGCTTGATGTTTTTTCTTCTAGTACCTAAGTAAATATAGTGAAGTAAATTCTAAAGCTAGAATTCTTCTTAATTGGTTTTGTCAAAAAGTAGATTATTGGCTCACATTAAATATCTGAGCTTTATGTAAACTGTTTGCTTGGCATATTAATTTTTGACTGGGGAAAGGTGGTAAAAGCTTCAACTAGCTTTTATTCCATCTAGCTATATATGCAATGTTGAATGTGTGTAGGTACAGGACACCTGACCTTTTCATCCCTCCCTCTTAGATTCAGGTAAGAGACCAAGGTTACAGGAGGAGGTGGAGGCAGCTCATGCCACCTGCTCTAGGCTGGCCCTCAGCTCTAGCCAAAAGACCACCCATCTCTCTGAGGGCTGACCTCAGAGCTGGACTTTGCTACGAGGTGGGGCTAAGCACAGCATTCTTTTCCATTGTGCTTGGCTAGTATGCTGGGAAATAGCTTGTTTGTGGATTTTCTTTTTTAATTGTGAGGATTTAACTCTCTGTAGCCCAGGTCTGCTCATCATTAATGAACCTGGGAACAGGCTGCCAGATTTCTAATCTAACTCTTGGCTTTCAAATGACCCTCAGGTGCTGTTGTTGCATGGCATGTTTAAAAGCCTTGGTGCCTCAGTAAGGTTAAGGGTCTGCTGTTCACAGCTCTTCCACCCAAGCTACTGAGCAGTATTTTCCCCTTACTTTTCTCTTGCTGTTATTTTCATTCTGTTGGTTTCTTGGCCTTGCAGCTGTGACCCCTGAGAGTGTTATTAGGCAGGTTCCCCTGGGAGGTAATTCTCCCTAGTGTGACAGTCACCCCTCTTTCCCTCCTTTTCTCTGTCTCTTGCTGTGTAGGTGTTTTATCTCATATTAGAGAAAAATGACCTAGTGCACAGCAAAGTGGATTAGTCATTTGATTACTTAACAACTATTATCCTATGGTACATATATACGCAGAATCTTAACAGCTGATCAGTGTGAAACACTTCTACCTAATTGACACTCTCCAGTCAGCTCTAATAGCATTGTATATGGGAACAACTGTACTCCTCCAACATTTGGGTGCAAAATCTGCCGCTGTCTGGGCAGCTGTGCAGGTAAATGGGCGCTGTCTCCAGCTGGACTTAGGAATGGGCCTTTTGAACTTGGAGGTCTGAAAAGAGAGATTATTGTTAGTCAGCTCTGCTGCCCGGAAAATGTTCTGTAATAAATGGTGATATGAGTGCCTTCACTGAAGCACCTTGCCTGTCAGTTTGGTGACAGGACTCATCCAGCTTGTATCACTGATGCAACTTGATAAGGAATACTCCAGAAGGGGAAGGCTGTATCAAGAGCACAGCTTGACTGACGCCTGTGGCCATCTTTACGCGTGCCATTCCTTTTCTAAAACACCAGTGAAACCAAATATCGCTGACATGTTCAACTGCTCTGGGAATTCCCTCCTTCTCCCTCCCCTTGTGTCTCACCCAAATGGTTTGCTGGCCTCAAAGACTACTCCTAACCTAGTGTCAGCCACTCTTCCTGGCCATGAGGCTTGCAGTGTTTCCCCTCTGTTTTTAAGTGCTTTCTCTACTCTGCCAGCAGAAGAGATGCCATGGAGATGGCTTGCTGTTTTAGGTACCTATCGAGCCCAGTCAAGACCCATTCCAGCGGTGGGCTGACCAACTCAAATGCTGAGCAGGCCCTGTGACAGCTTTTAGGCAGGGCTTTATTAGGGAAAAAGTGTCAACTGGAAATGTAATAGATCAAAATACACCAGGATGTGGATTTAATGTCTGATTTCAATGCAGCTAGTACATGGGTAGACTGTTACATCTGCCATAGCTCCATCCATCAAGGAGGAAATATGGTGGACATGAGCATTGTCCAAGCCTCTAACTTTCTCAGGGGCAGTGGGCTCAAAGAAAGGATGTATAAATTTGGTATTTTAAAAGTGTTGTTGTGTTCAAGTTATGTCAGAAAAATGGCATGTCATTGCTGTTCTAAGCTATGAGGGGAATGTTGTGCCGCAGTGGCTGGCTGGTTAAAAGCAGGGTGGCTGCTCTTAAACGTGCCATCAAGCAATGCTTCACCCCAGCCTCCCAGTGCCTCAGGTCAACTTCAGACCACAGCTGCAGTGCTCAGCTCTGGTGCAGGACTTCCCAGCTGCTCCCAGGGCCAGAAGTGGGCTCTCATGGTTTTTCTGTTTAGTTCAAAGATGAGAAAAAAAATTAGCTAGCTGAGGGAAAAACAAACAAAACCAGAACTGAAAGGACTTCAGGATGATATTGATATACACAGATTTTAAGGAAAACCTAGTTTGTAGGCTACAGCTTTGTCTTCACAAACATTTCTTTTAGAGAAGCTAAAGACAGCTCTGTTCTTTTCTTCTGTACATGAGTACAGGTGATACATGTTCAGGGAATAAAATCTTGCAATGAAGTGAGCTCCTGTAATGGGTTTGGCAGATGCTCGGCAGGGTCAGAGCATTTTGAAATTCTCAGGTTTGGTTGTGGGTGGGTTTTTTCCCCTCATTTTCTTAATTCTTCTCCCCACCCCCCTTCTAGAAACTGTGTGTATGTGTGGCTTTTTCTTTTCCTTTTTTCATTTTTCCTCCTTTAAGGGGCAGTTATGAAACCCTCAGTGTTTCTGGGTGTTCTTATTGCAGTTGATGTGTGCCTTATTTTCATCACCAAAAGGGAAAGAAAAGGATTAAGGCTCCCATAGCAGTCTGCGTAAACTTACTGCAGGGAAAAAAACAAACAGCTTTGCTTGTCTTTGAATTTATATGGGTAAAATAAAAGTATCTTAGATTTCTTTTGATTGCCTGTTGCTTGCTGGAATGTATATATGTTCATTAAACTATCTTGGCAGTCCTGGGGAGGGCAGCTGAGGTAGTCCTGCCTTGTGCGACTCCAGTGGTGTGTTCTTGTTGTGACATTGCTTACAGCTGCTGGGCTGAGCTGTCTCAATTAGTTGTGGAATTAATCTGGTAGCAAAGAGCATTGTCTGTCTCTTGCTAGGGAGGTCTTTGAAATAGTTCAGGGTTTTTTCTGTCCTCTATCCTTAAGCTTTTGCATCAAGTCCAAATGGCTTCTTCCTTTTGGACAAATTTAGGAACTGCTATCATGTTGCTTGTAGCTTGTGGCATGCAGTAGGACTGGAAACAAATGTCTGTACAATGATATATTTGATGCCATTTGATCTATGGAATGCCACACTCCACCCCCATCCCACAGTTTTTTTTCTCTTATTTCTAAACGCCCTCACTCCGATGGAGCTGCCTGGTGGTTTAAAATTCTGCCAGTTCTTAAGAACAACAAAATCATACACATGTTGTACCAAAAGACTGAGATAATGAAAATTTTCTATTTGCAGAGCATGAGACTGAAACCTTTATTTTAAAAAAAAAAAAAATGAACTCCTTCAAAAATTCAAAAAGCCTGGTTATAAATCGGGCTTTTGGAGCAAAGTGGCGTTCTTGGTGGGCATCTGTGTTGAGTCTGTGATGTGAAAAACCACTATAGAACTGTAGTTACTTAAACCTTTCTGCACTATACTGGCTTTCTGCTTGTAGGATATTGAAAGCTTTCCTTGCTATGTGGTTTCTCCCTCCGTGGCTGATGCTATGATCCTTCTGCTTTCTAACTCTTGTTACTTAAGCAAGGGGGGAATGAAAGCTCTTGTTCACAGATGTACTGTACCAAGATCTCATTTTAGCGAGGGGTGTCTCTGGGTGGTGTTTGGTTGGTTTTTTTGTTTGGTTTGTTTTCTCCTCTTGTTCCCGTTTTCCCTGGCTGTTCAGTATTAGCAATATTTTGGAAGAGTTTTTCTAACTTACAGTTGCAGGCAACACAGGTGTCGGCAGTCTCACACAAGAGCTGTCACTGATTAATGTAGGAATTAGTAGTAACCTGATTTCAAAAGTGTGGTTTTCCCACTAAGCTTTACATTTACATGACTAATCAATAAAGGGATATTCCTAGTGACAAAATCATACTATAGATTTTTTTCAAACCATAATGTTAGTGCATTTGCATTGTTAATGAAGTTTGGGTGGGCTTTGGGACAGCCTCGTTGTTGCTGAAGTTTCTCCTTTTTTAAAGCTGAAGGTTATTTGATTTATTAAACAGATGCTACCTGGCAACCTTGCTCTTGGCATTGACCTGCATTTGCAGCAGTGAGAAGGTGATCCAGCTCATGCATGGCACCTGTAGGCAGTGCTGTGTCCCTCTCATTGTCCGTTACCTCATGGTGACTTCTGTTCTGCATTACAGTGATCAAAGATGCAGCAGTAAACCAGCAGCAGGTAGAGGGTGGTTGCATTTGAAAAGTGAGTGTGTGTGCTAACTCCGGGGAAGGTTTGACTCGGAACAAAGACTGCTCACAGGTCTCCAAGGGAAGCAGACCTTGGGAACTGCATGGAAAGTAACGGTTCTTCTTCAGAGACATGTCCTCTGTGAAATGCGGAGAGAAGACATGGTTTGGGAATGGATGTTCTGCAGATAGTTCCTGAGAACCCTTCTGGATTATTTGGTTGGTTTTTTATTTTTTAATGCTCAGCTGCTCTTGATGTTGCAGTCTGGTCCTACCATGAATGGTCTCTTGCAGTGCACTGTGCAATCTCTCACTGGGGAAATGGCAGCCAAACAATAAACAGTGGATTTATGTTTGGTCTCTGACTGTAAATTAAAACAAATCTTTTAAGTTGGAGTAGTGCTGAGGTTTGACTTTCCATAAGTCATATCTTTTGCCAGTATTTCTGGCCAGATACAATACAATGGTTTAAAACCTCTGGAACAGAATTTGGAGGCCTAATGTACTTGGACACTTCAGTTGTTAGTGGCTGTTATGAAATGCCATCATCAGATTTATGCTGGTGTATTAGTTTTTGCTCAGCCCTACAGGTCAGAGCACACATGGGCAGGAAGGATCCCAGGTTTAGGGGACAGGAAATTACACGGGACAGGAAAAATGGCACTGCTGATAAAGGTGTGATTTCAGCCTTTATCTCGGTGATCAGGAGGTCATGGTTGTCAAGCATCAATATTGGGAAGGTAGCTTTTGGTTTGCATTGAATGATGTTGTGATAAAGGACCTGGACAAGAATATTCCATTTAGACTAGTCAAGCGAAATGGCTTCTGTGCGGAGTTGAATTGAGCACTTTGTGTGAGAACTTTTCAAGTGGAGGGTGAAAATTGCCCACTTCTTTATCCTTATTATAAAAACAACCTTATTTACACACTTCTAAAATATCTGTAGTACCGTAAGTACATACAAATACATAGATTTTTTTGTTCCTGTTCCCTGTTTGTAATATTGATTAGCATCTTCAAACAATAAACGGTAATAAAGGTCAAAGACATTATTTCTATTGTGCTAAAGACAATACTGTTATATGGAAAAAAACCTCCCTGTAACAGCAAGTAACATTTCTGTGTTAGATGATCTCTGTCTGAAGGTAAATTACTAACGGTGTGTAAAGAGGTCAGTATTAGGAATTATTATTCAGTTTCCAGCAGCTTTACAAAGTTTCTCCTTCTGTGCAGTATTTTAAATATTCTGTATGAAATTATATCTGTACGTGATATTGTGAAATGTTTGCCACTGTGTTTTCTTTTGTATTTTCCCAAATGACTAGAATAATCACCTGGTGCTCAGAATTTCACATACACTGATGATTTGTGGTAGTTTTAGTTATTGTCCTGAAAGACTTACGAGGCATGAAAAGATCTAGAAGAGGAGTGTTGTTCTGCCAGGAAAATTATTTTAATAATTAAAGCTGTTTCACAAGAGCAAATGACTGAGGAAATGTTTGTATGAAGATTGTTTTGTGCCTGTAGAATTCTAGTAGCTTTGAAAATGTCTGCCATTCCTTATTTTGTTTCATTTATAAATTCCCTCCCAAGTAGTTTATGGTGTTCATTAAAATCAGTCTTGGGTTTGACCTGGCATAGAAGCTCTTTATGAAGAACTGCAGATGTGGAATACACAGTTAATGTAAGAAACAACTAGCAAAGATGCGCATAGACATCCAGAAATACAGGGTACTGGTTTTGTAGAATAGTATTATTTGTCTTTTAAATCATCCCCCACCCCACCCAACTCCCAACAAAATTATGTTAAATACCACTTGTATACATCGTTTAAACACTCCTTCAGACCTGTGGGTGCTGCTTCAAAACCGGAACTGAGTCAGAAATGCAAAAGTCAGTTTAGTGTTTGTAGAGCTAGGTGAGCTCTCTGACCTTCTACTCACTATTAAATTGCATCGTGTAGAGGCTGACTGTTAAGGAGGAGTCCTCCCTTTTATATGACCTGTGAAGAAATGATACTGGCTGTATTTTTTAGTTAATATACCAAAACTCTTTTGTAAGATTGTAGATAGGATGCTTTCACCACCAAGGTTGGGATGGAAGTTAAAGATGGTCTCCAATTTGCAGGTTGCCTGTGACCAAAATAGTTATTTCTTTTGAAGTCTGATGTTAAAGACAATGTTTATAGGCAATGTTTTGATTTAACAGCTCCTTGAGTTAGCATGACTCTAATGTCTCTGGTGGAGCTTTGCGTAGAGCAGAGTCCTGCAAGGTGGATTGGAGCTGGGAACTACTGTCTTCATCAGGTCCTTGAGGTACCTACCACTTGAATTGGCCCATTACATGACAGAGAATTCAGGGAATGGAGAATGCAGAGAGTACTTTGGAGCTTTTTCTGGACCTTAACATTCAAAAGTGTATAGCTGGCTTCCTTCACTCCCCACACCTGTTTGCTTATTATAGTCACAGCCCTATGTAGAGAATCAAATCTCCTTGCTTATTGCATCTAGCTAATTAAACTGAACATAGTGTCACACTTGTCTTCACTGAAGGCTTGGATAATAGACCTGAGCTTCCTTTAAGTTGTTTCTCAAGGAGCTGGTATGATATCAGTTGGTAATTCCTACTAAAAACACCTGTCTTCTGTATACTTCATACCTAACTGGTTTCAGTCTCTAAACCAGACCTCTACCAACACATCAGTTGAAGCGTGACAGTCTTTGTATGTAGTAACTCATTTTTGCAGCTTGGGTCCTCCTTTTGGGAGGAAAAATTCTCTCTCAGATTCTTTCTGTCTCTTTCACACTTTGGTACAGGTTGTAAAGACATTTGATGTGTCTACTGTGTAGGATTTCCTCAGTGTAGCTATTGAAAACAGATGTCTGAATATGCACACGGACACTCTCCCATACTTGCATGCAGGCATGTGGAGCCAATGAATTTTGACTGAGCCACAGACGATGCAGTAAATCTATATGGCAGGTTTGGGAGTATTGCCACTTGTAGATACATGCGTATGGTATGTCCACTTTCCTTTCTGCTTTCTCCTTCTCCAGTATTGCTTGTATTGAAACAAAAGGCATATCAGGATGACCCTTGGGAATGCTAGTATGAACGTCATTTTTTTAGTTTTGTGACTTTTTAAAAAAAGATTAGAATTATGCTGGCTGTATTTATTTTTTTTATTATTATTTTTTCCCTCCAAAATTATGAAAGGTGCTGGCTGATATTCTTCCCATTAACACTGCCTTTCCATTGCATTTCATTGTGGTATAGAATGAGACCAATGTATCAGTTTTGGTGTATGTCACTTTCGTTTCTGATGCGGAGGACTTCAGGAGAGAAATGCTTGGAATTGATGTTCTGAAAAAGTGGAGTGATCAGAGTTCTGTACAGAAACAAAATCAGCCTTCCTAGAAGTAAAGCTTAAAAATTATATATTCTGTATCATTAATTCCTGTCAGGTTCATTCTTTATGCAATACTTTCACTACAGACAAAATAATTAGTGCCTGTGTTTGAATAGCAAATTATGCTCTCCAGTTGAGCAAGGAGAGGAAAACCAAGCTTCTTTGTTTACTTTCAAGGCATTTGATTTATAACTTGCTTAGACAGTTCTTCCTAAGCTCGAGTCCGTGTCAGTTGGAAAGAAGGCGGCTTCATTACAAACACACACCCACACCTCCAGAGGAACCTTCATCCTTTAGAAAGCAAGCTGTGTTTATATCCCAGGCCCCTTGCCATGTTTAAGTGCATGGTATCTGTGCTACTCCCACGCTGTGTGAGTTGTACTCTTCTTTGCCATTAGCACTGCCTCTGGGAGCAGAGGAAGAAAACTGCATCCAAGAAAATACTGATTGAAAATTGACTTGGAACTTAGTTGTGGGTGATGACCATGATGAATGGTTTTGCTATTTGGACATCTTTTAAATTAATTACTCATACCATATAGGGTCTCTTCTCTAACTCCTGCCCACTGCATTTATGTATGAAAAATCCAGCAATACTCATCCCATTAATAAAGTTGTGTCCTTTGAGGTTGCTGAAGTCCTCTAACAGGCAAAGAACAAGTGGGGAATTTAAAGTGGGTGTTTGAGCGTGAGAGACCACTTTAAGTTCTGCACCTCCACCTTATAAGCTGCAAAATGAACTGGGGTTGTTTAGTCTGGAGAAAAGAAGACTCAGGGGAGACCTTATTGCTCTCATTTCAGCTACCTGAAAGGAGGCTGTAGGCAGATGGGAATAGGTCTCTTCTCCCAGGTAACAAGCAATAGGACCAGAGGAAACAGCCTCACGTTACACCAGAGGAGGTTTAGATTGGATATTAGGAAGAATTTCTTCAAATGGTAATGAAGCATTGGAATAGGGTGCCCAGGGAGGTGGTAGAATCACCATCCCTGGAAATGTTCAAAAAACACATAGATGCGGTGCTTAGGGACATGGTGGGCTTGGCAGTCCTTGGTTAATGGTTGGGCTTGATGATCTTAAAGCTCTTTTCCAACCTAAATGATTCTATGATTCTAGAAATTGCTCTCTTACTGTGAAGATAGCCTTGATGTAATACTGGAGTTTTGGTGCTAACTGGAAGTTTTAAATGGTTTGTATGTAGCAGTGAATGATCTGTAGCTGTTGGAATATTAGTTAGAGAGTATTTTTAACGTAGTTTTCTGATCAATTGGAGTTTTTTCCTCCTGTACCCTGAATCTGATAGTCTATGTCCAGTTTTGAATAAACAGTTTTTCAGAGTTGATTTTTTTTAAATGGTTATTTCAAACTAAGACTTTGTGTTATTTATAGTTTGTTGGACTTGAGTCATATTGCATAAAACTGGCTGTCTTTTTAGCCTCTAATAAAACACAGTTGGTGATGTTTGGAGTAATGAACATGGTTGAGAAGCTTTAGCATTATAATAAGCCTATATAGAACACCCCACAGTGCAAATTTGGTCTTTAGCTGACTGAGCAAAACCCTGTTAAATGAATGATTTAGCCACAAAGCCAAAAATATCATAATGTGAACTTTACTCTCTAAAATTGTTTCACCTTTCCCGCTTCCTAGATCATGACTGTTGACATACATTCATGATGACTTCTGGAGAAGGTGTTTGTGGCAACAGGTTTAAATAAGTAGGTGAATAAGTGGTTTCAAGTCACCCGATACATCAGGAGGGTAATATGAACAAATTAATATGCTTTTTGTGAAATTAATGTGAGCAAATTAAGAAAGATTTAAATAACTCTATCCAGATTTGCTGTCATGGTTGATGGCAGGAAAAAAAATCTGGCTTGTTGAAAGGCTGACTAACAGCAAACTTTCTGTTGGGGAATATAGAAGACAGGTATACTGGAAAATGGTGCAGGAATCCCTTTGACTGTAGGTGAGAACTTTTTTAAGCTAAGTTTTTTAACTGAGAAAACTGGGTAGGTCTTATGAATTCTTTTAATGTCAGTGCGGTGTCTGCTTAGGGTCTAGTGCTAACTGGTAAAGTTTACAAAGGACAAAAACTTCAGTAGGAATTACTCTCGGGGCTGTTACAGCCAGTGTTTGCTGATTATAGCATGTGTAATACTGTAATCATGCTTTGAAAAATGCCTTTTCTAGTGATACAGTAAGGTAGCCCCCTGCTCCCCAAGAACCCTGCCCGCACACTGCGTGCTCTAGTTTTTCTTGTGTTGCTACTGACCTGCAATACTAAAACAAAGACACCCTAAGCTTAATAAGAACAGGGCTAGTCAGTAGTGAGAACAGTGCAAAAAGTCTTGCTAAACTGTTTCAACCTTAAATCTCATTAATAGCGTTGGCTGCAACATGACCAACAAATACCTGTCCATTGCTGAAGCTTCATTATTGATTGCTGTGCCTTCTGTGGTGGTTTTGTAGTTAGAGAAAGGAGAAAACCTGAATCCCATTGAATTTCAAGAAGACTTACATATGTATCTATGGCTTGGAGCCTGCACCTGTGGTTTTGGAGCCTGTTTGGACATTCAGATGTGGCCAAGTTTTCTCCAGAACAGCTGTTCTTATAAGATCTAGAACAAGAAGAGGAAATCTCCCAAGAACTGCTGATTGTTGTGAAACTCCTTGTCATTTTGGCAGAAAACTTGCTTTAAAAATTAAGGACAGATCCTAAAGTGCTTAAGCACGTAAGTAACTTTACACACTTGCGTAGCCCTACTGCACTCGGAGGACTTCCATCTCTATGCAGAAAACTGCTGCTGCACTTGAGTGCTTGCAGGTTCAGGCTTGAGTAGTATTCTGTTGATGAGCCTCATGTTCTTGAAACTTGAGTCCACAGATGGGAGACTTGCAGGCAGGAGTTTTGAAGTCATGGGAAAGGCAGAGGCTGAAATACAACATAAAACTTTTGATTTATAATAAATTAAAAGATTTTATTATAAATAAAAATAGTAATAATAAAATTTTATAAATATAAAAATTATTTATAATAAATAAAAGATTTTGAGTGTATTTATGCATATAGAAATGTGGGCATCAGTAGTGTTAATGTCTTAAAATTGGGCATGGAAAAATGAAAGCTGAGTAATGTTAGATGCCTTAAGTTATACAGAGCATCAAGAAAGGCAGGGAATTAGTTTTCTTAGGTGCCTGTAAGTCAATGGAATTGAGCCCCTTAAGTTGAGTTCCTGGTGGAAAAACCTTTAAACTTGGGTGACAAAGTTGGTTGGTAGGAATCGCCTTCCTTGCCAAGTGTCAAAACACAGCCAAGGTAGTCAATACTAAGAAGATGCAACTCCCAGGGATGGCAAAACCCAAGTTCATTATTTTAAATGGCCAGATGACAAAGTAACCAGTAATTGTCCATAAAAATGAGAAAAAGTGGGGAAGTGACTTATTATGCCAGATGACCATACTCAAATAAGTGTAAAAAGTAGAAGTTTTTTATGGGAGCTGAAATGCAATGGGAAGGGCAGTTAGGATGAGGTATCTATGGTGGTGCTGAGAAATTCTTTTGAAATTGAAAGAGCTAGCCTTTTTCTGTGTAATGTATGCATAACTGCATGCAGGGAGAGCTGTCCATACTTGTGTCAGGCTAAATACAGATCCCAAGGAAAAGCAAATCAAGTCAATGATATGCTGAAGGCATATAATACATACTCTTTGTTCAGGAGATAGGCTGCACATGAATCGAGTTGTAATTGCACTACTAGTTACTCTGGTGCTTAAGATCATGTAAAAGCTCATAAGGGGACGTTCTGTGATAATTTTTACTGGTGCTGAAATGCTAGGATAGACCAGCTTGGGGTAATTTTACTGTCTTTCTCTCTTTTAATGAAAGATCCTTCCTCTTCCCCACATAATGCATAGGCATATTTCCAAAACACTGTACTAATGAATGCACTAATTTAACAGCATGCAGTCTGTAGTGCTGGATTTGGGAACTTTCTATGCACAGATGGAGTTTTCTCCCCTACAATGAACAGATGAAGTGAGAGACAAGACAGGCTTCTTTGATTTCCCAAGAGTTTTCACTGGTAAGATGCTGAAGCTTTTCTTTTGTAGGGGTAGCCTGTGCTTTCCTGTCAAGCTTCCATGTTTCAGTTCAGAGAAGTCTGTGGTCAAGTCAAGTCTATGATGTGCTTTCAGAGTTCACTTTCTGAATATGTGTGTCTTCCTATTGTTGGCGTTAAAAGAAATCCAACACTTCTTAAAATGTGGAATACTTGCAGCTAAAGCCAACTTGGAGAATTGCTTTGAAATGAGACAGCTTAAGTGCTTAGAGCTGGGAGATGGAGTCAATACTTCAGTGCAACTCCTTGAAGTTATTGCAGGGTTGCTTTAGTCCAAGATATTTAACTTTCCAAGCCAGTGAAATTTACTGCAAGAGTTACAGGTTATTGCTTTGTTTGGCTGCCCTAGTCACATCTGAGTGAGTTAATTTTGTAGAGGTGTCAGCAGAGAATCTCATAGGATGAGGACACTGAATTGATGGATGGAGTAGGAATGCTTAACCGGTTTTAATAAGGTGGGGGCTAACCTAATTAGATGGTAGCCAAGGCAGGAAGAGCCTTTTTCAGGGACAGTGCTATGTTAAAACAAAGGGATAAACTTTTACATTAGTACACAGGAACTAGGAACTAGTGGGAATTGCTGTATATCATTGCTGCAGTTACTCTGCAGATGTGGTTCATTGGGATTTTGCAAGCTTCTTTCCAACATGAATCTGGCTGCTTTGGTTTTAAAAGAATTTTTTTCTTTTGCCTGTGAAAACATGTGGTATCAACTCATTTAAAAAAAAAAAAGGGGGGGGGGGAGAAAAACCCAACAAAACCCCCTTTACTGCATATTGCCTTTGGTAAATGGTTACCAACTGTATAAACAATGGAAAATTATATGAAAGTCTCAGTTTGCATATATCTTGGTGTCTTCAAGTCACTGAGCTTTGAGTTACCCACGTAACGGTCTCAGTTCATGCTATCAGGAAGTCTTGGTCAAACTGAAATTTCATTTTGTTACCTGAGTTAATTTTGTAAAGGTTACAACATAACTGATTCAAACGGATTTTCTCTGAAACTTGTTCAGTGCTTTTGCATTGTGATAGGGGCAAAATTTTGTCCACACTTGAAACCTGTGTTTTGACCTCAGATGTTGTTTTTGAAAGGCATGCTTGTTATTCGTAAATAAAGTCTTAAGGTTGACATAGCAGATGGCTGTGTGCCAATTTTGAATTTGGTAGGACATCACATTTTTGGGGCCCTGTGTGATCTTGAAGTTATTAGAACCATCTTGGGCTTTTTTAAATCTGTAATGCACACTTGGTGATTCTTGGTATATTTTACCTGCAATGAAGTGGAAGAAAAGCAGGAACCAGACATCTTCTCATCTGGTTCAGGCTGGGTTGCTGGGCCAGTGAGACTTATTGTAGTTGGATCTGCTGGTTGGAGCAAAAGAGCAGGTGTTCTCTGGACTTGTGGTGCCAACGAGTTTTGTTAGGTAGGGAGAGCTCATCAAGAAAAGTAAGTATCGCTAGCATGCAAAACCCTGTTCCTGGAAAAATTTTACAAAGAGGTTAGTTTTTTGGGATCCATCGGTTGCATGCATGTTGTTGGGAAAGATTTGTGCTTGGCCGTAGGGGGAGCAGAAAGGACACAGAGGCAAAGACCTCATTGATAGCACTCTTGGGTTTGGGATATTTTTTTTTTTTGAGTCACCTTACATTTTCACAGGCAGCAAAACCGAGGAACTGTGTTTTACAGTAAAAGTGGACATTTTAGTCTTGTCCTATTAAATCCAAATTAATATGTTCTATTTTGACTTTCCATTGATTTGACCTTAGGCTGTTTGAAGTTGGACAGATGTTGGCATAGTTTTTTTTCTGCCATTTTATAGAAGCCATTGTGTCTATGAGACAGTTATGTTGTTTGCATTGCTAGCTAGCCATGAAAATATTTTAACAACTTTTTTGTTAAATATCATACATAATTTAATAAACAGAGCTCAGATAGTTCTAAAGTGCTATATTCAGTGACTTAGAGTATTTGAGCTTCAGTGTTTTATTTTTGTCCCTTAAACTGGTGGCTTAGTGACTAGGAGATTATTAACCTTGTTTTCTTCTGAGACCAATTTAGATTTGTCATTTCTGAATGGTATTATACAAATTCCTTAACTATTAATTATTTTAATTTTTCTTGCAGTCTTAATGCACGCGCATGAAGCCTTCTCTTGTGCCATGTGTGCATTTTGGTAATGTAACAAACTCAGGACTTTTTCTTTTTGGTTGAAGTAAATGAAAATAAACAGGCAGCTGGCTATGTAATGACATCAGACAGCCCACATAAGCCAGGAAAATGTTACGGTCATAGCTAAATTGAAAAGATGGTCTCAGAAAGTTCTATTCTGATGGAAAACGCAATCTTTCCACCTAGAAAACTGCAGCACCGCTGTTTCTTTTTTCTATCTCAAGCCCTAACAGGCTTAAACTGTAGTGGAGAGAGTTTTCAATATCATGTAGCTTAAATAGAGCTTCTCTTTCTCTGTCTGGGTTGTGGACGCTTACTTTGGTCCAAAGGTACAACTGGTTTAATACAACAGAGTGAATGTAGATGATTTTGAGTGGATAAAACATAATTTGTGAGATGGAGTATCATTAAACCTGTTATTTATCTGTCAGTAATTAGTGATAACAGCTGTTGATTACCTCTTGCAAAAATCCTCCATGTGTTTGCACAAGCAGAAACTTTATTCTTGAGTTTATTTCTTTTTGGTAGCCTTTACACTAATTTTGATGCCTTTGCATCAATCCCTTCGTACCATATTTTCTGGAAGTTTTATGACTGCACATTTATAACTATTTATTATGACTATTTATGCTTGTAAATGGGTCTGGAAAGTTTCATAAACTGTTTGCTAATACTGCATGCTAGAGGTAGTTGTGTGAGACAAGGGATGAAGAACCTCCTTGTGCAGAGATGCTATTGAGGAAGAAATGTGTGTGAGGGGTGTTACATGTGTTTTGAATAGAATCATGTCCGCATAAGTATAGGTGGACCTCCATAGATGTACAGAGCTTTATCCCTTGTAACCTATGACCTTAATGATCAACTACTCCTGCATGTGCAGGATTGGAAGGGGAAGGGGAGTATCAATCGCAAACTTACTCTGTCCTTAGTGAAAGTATTATTTGTTTCACAAAACAGAGCAAGAACATGTACAACTTCTATCTATGTGCTGAGGGGTGTGTAAGGTGTCTGTATTAAAAATATTGCCAGCTCTGCACAATAATTATGTCAGTGCTGGGCTCTGTTGGAATCTAGCCGAATTATCTGGCATCTTACTGATGAGCTTTCCAGTATTTCCTTCTGTTCTTTCAGTGTTGTTTTTTCCCTGTTACATTTCTTTTCCTGAGCTGCACCCAAACTGTAGCATTTCTGTGGGCCTGATAGGACTCTTAACAATGTATGCGTCGTGGGGATAGAAAACAGGGACAATCATGTTATTCCCACAAGAATTTTACAAATGCACATCAGATGACTAAAGTTCCTTATATATTTATTTTTAAGCCTCTTTGGCAAGGATTTATAGGTCTTAGCACTAACAACTATTTTGCCAGGTGTCAGTACAGATTATGTATTCTTGACATTCTCAGAATTTTTCACAGCTGTCTGTGCAGTCTGCTTTGAACTTCCAGTTGGACCTTAGGTGTGGAGTGACTTTTAGTGGCAGGAAGGTAGCTTGGAAAATAGTGAAACGTTACTTTACTACTAAAGATCGTTCCTGTGTGTAGCTGCTCTAAAAGCCCTCTTGGAGGGGTGCATGTGTGTGTTGGGTCCACTTCTTCAAGCTGGAGGACTCAGTGTTTTCATACTGTCTTTCATACGGAGTATTGTATGCAGTTTCATTTCTCCTCTTTGACTCTTACAGCTCTCTTGCTTGGAGAGTAAGCTCTAAGTATGGCTAGGATTGCCAGCATTCAGTTGGGAAGGGTATTGATTGAAAAACAATATGGGCAAACATCTCTTCAGCTGAATGGTCTATACTGTAGACTAGCAGAAGAGCAAACATGAAGCTAATATGGAAAAGGCTGTAGTGTACATGTCTTCTGACAGTCTGCTCCTAGCTAGGAATAAGATGGCTTTGCAGGAAGCAGAAGCCTAGGAAACTGACATGTGTTGTCTACAAAGGCCAAAACTGAAGCAAATCTACAGCCAACTGTCTAAAATGCTGCAGCCTTCTGCAGGCTCTTTGAACCATGACTGTGTAACCCATGGCAGTATGAGTGTCCAAGCAGAGGAGACTGCCTCCTAGGTGATTTCAGAACTCTGCCACTTGAAAAGCCTGAGGAAAGGATTCCTGATAAAAATCTTCTCACAGAAAATGGCCTACATATTTTACCCTTCAGGAAAAAAAAAGAAAGTACTTGAACATTAGTCTAGACTTAGTGTGGTTTATTAATGATCTCCAGTTTTTCAGAGACCTTCTTTCTGTTGTCAAAATCCAAACATTCATTCAGTTTCTCATCAGACAATCATATTTTAATGCTCAAACAGAACACAAATATACCAGACTTCTTTCACTCTGGCTCCCCAAGAGCTATACACTGGCTCTGTTATTTGAGTATTGGACATCTGGACTCTGTTTCCCTTCGTGACAGTCAAATCCTTCTGAAAATTCCATGTATGCCGGAGATTGAGATCCTCAAAATGATAAACAAAGACTGTGTTGTCAAATTCCATGACTGCCTCTTTCATTTCTTCCTTTTCCATTTTCTTAGAATACTGAAAAGCTAGACTGACATCAGTGCATGTTCCTGATGCACTTAATCTAAGCTTTTCAGCCTCCAAAGAACTCAGATGGTTGCTAAAGGTACGTTGGATCTCTGTGGACATAACACCTGAAGTTGTGCCTGAGAAATACCCAGTGTGGGATCCTCTGTATTTCAAACAACTGGTTCTTCTCTGCATCATGAAAGAAGAGCAAAGCCAGAGTACTGTTTTTTGGCTGCAGTTTTTGACTGTTAGCTCACCAAATCTTATATAAAATAAATGTAATGATACAGTTTCCTGTATGATGAAACTGTGCATTGCCTGGAAGCTGCAGGCTGTACCCCAGGTAGTTATTCCCGAGTCTTTTGGCACAGGTGCTGGACAAGCTGACTAGCAGAGCAGTTCTGTCAAACCTACTACTTGTGAACAAGGAAGAATGCATTTGAGGTTGATTATAGCTTTGGCAGCAGCAACTGTGAAATTATTACATTAAAAATTGTCATTGAAGAGAAAGCTGATGATAGAACTACCACCTTGGTCTTCAAGAGAGCAGACTTGGGGTTGTTCAGGGAACTGGTAGGAGGGATCTTCTAGGAGGCTGATCAGAAGGAGAAGGATGCAGGGGAACTAACTTGTCTTCAGGGACAATCTCAACTCCATTCCTCAGTTTCTTCCGCTCTGATGCGCAGGAAGTTGGGCAGATGACAGTGAGGAGGGAATGCAAACAGGCTGTATGGAAGGTGAAAACAAGAATGAGCAGGCTGTCTAGGAGGAGTATAGAAACTTTACCTGGACGTGCAGGAAGTGATTTGGGGAGGCCAAAATTCAGCTGGAGCTGAGATGTATGGGGATGTGAATAGCAACAAAAGGGCCTTCCATGGTATGTTGGCAGTGAAAGGAAGACTAAGGAAAATTGGACCTTCTGCTGAATGGAGCAGAGGATGCAGTGATCAAGGACACAGGAAGCACTGAGGTGTTCACTGCTTTCTTTGCTTCAGGTAAGGTCTTCTCTCGGGTCTGGACTCACAGTTCCCTGTGCCTAGTGACAGTGTTTGAGGGAGTGAAATACTGTCCATGACAGGATCGAGTAATTGTTATGTAAAGCTGTATATGCACAAGCCTAGGGAATGTGATGGGGTGCATCCAAGGTCCTAAGAAAAATGGCTGATGTCACTGCAGTGCTGCTGTCTGTCACTGAAAGGTCATGGTGATTGGGAGAGTTCCACCATGGCTGGAACTGAGCAAACATCAGGCTTGTCTTCACAAAGGGCCAACAGGAGCCCTGGGGAGTCAGCCTTGCCTGAGTCCACAGGCGAATTATGGCAGAAATAGATTCTCCTGGAAGCTTTTGCAGGTATATGAAGAACAAGGAGGTGACTTGGAATAGTCAGCTTGAATTTTCTAAGGGCAAATTATGGCTGATGAACTTGATTGCCTTCTGTGGTGAGACAAGTGGTTCAGAGGCTGAGTGCAGCAGATGTCCTTTGCCTTGATTTTTGACATTGTCTCACAGTGTTCTTCAAGACAAATTGGAAGGCAGTCACTTGAGGTCTGCCAGGTAGGTGGAAACAGGCTGGACACAAGGACCAGTGATTAGTAACTGTTAAGTCCAGCTGGTGGCCATTTACTACTGGTGTTCTTCTGGAGATCCATAATGTGACCAAGGCTGGTCCTTCAATTCTTTGTATCTTTCTGTAGGCGTCTGCCTAATGAAATTCTGGCTGTGTAGATTACTGTTAGGAAGCTTGTAGACCTTAAGGCTGATTCATCATTATCCACCTAGCTACATACAAGTACACTTAACACTTTCTTCTGAGATCCCATGCTTGTTCTTTCATTACTACTGTTGGCAGTTACCTAGCTTCTTCTACATGAACCATGCTAGTGCTTTGGATTTTGCTTTCTATTCCACTACAACCTGCAGGTGTCCACAGCCTTTGCTTGGCAGTGTCCTTATGTCGCATGTTAGTTCTTATGCACAGTGACAGAACCTAGTGTGTTTTGCTGAGCTCAGTTTGGTTGTGTGGTGTGATCTAGGGTATTTGGGGGGGGGGGGGGGTGTTTGGGTTTTTTTGAGGGATGTGTGTTGGTTTGGGTTTTTGCAGGGGTTTGGTTTTGGTTTTTTGGGGAGCTTGGTGTTGTGTTTTTATTTTTTTGGGTGGTTTTTTGTTTGGTTTTGGTTTTTGGTTGATATGTGGGGGTTTTTTGGGGGGGGTGTTAATGCAGGGCTAGATGAGCATAATGGATCTAATAGATTGTGCCATGCTATACAGAAAGCTGAGAATTGAATCTTGACTCACTTAGGTCATTGCCTTTATGCTCTGAGCATTATTATCATTAGCTGGGCTTGTATAGCTTCACAGCTACTTTGCACAACTTTGTTCTGTTAGGGGCACTTGTTTCGTGAGGCAGAAGGGGACAGACCAGAAAACCATGGTTCGTCTGGCTTCTGTCCACAAGCAGCCTTTAGGAGGAGGAGGAACTGAGAGTGAGCTCAGTTGTCAAGTGTAGCTGAAGATGTCAAGTACCCGTAATTGTCAAGTATTTAATAGGACCCCAGAAAAAAGGAAATGGGAAGAGAACGCTTTCCTTTTAAGGAGGGTTATTGCTTCCTCATGGGGAAAAAAAAACACCTCTCTGTTTAGGGCTAATATTATTTTTGGATCATGTTTTAGTCAGGTCTGCAACACAGGTATGAGAAGTCTTACATGTGGAAAAGTGGGAAGTATTTCTGTGTTCAATATGTGTCTTAAAAGAGGCATAAATGAACCATCCAGAGCTCAGGCTGGATTCCATGCTTAGACCCCTTTGATGCCTAACGTTTAAAAGTATTATTGGTTTCATGACAGGTGAGCTGTGATGGCCAGTAATGGTTTTCATTACAAATCAAAAGAAATCTTTATGTTCGGTGCAAACCTCTGTTTATCCAGCTGCTGCATGTGTTAGATGACTTGTGCACAAGTGTGAACTAGTGAGAGATGGAAGATTTTCTTAGCAGTATTCAAACAGAGCAGGGCATTTGGTCTGTCAGCTGCAGTGTCTGAGAGATGAGGCAGAGTCCTCGCGTGAGCTGGACTGTGGAGCTTTGCAACAGAGACTATGGATCACCCAACTACACTGGCCTTTTTTGCCAGGAGCTATTGGTCTGTCTAACAATCTTTATGTAAAAATTCCTGGAGGCTAAGGATACTCCACCCTCTTCATCTCTCTCCTGTTGATAAGGACCAAAGCATTTCAAAGTAGAGGGAATGTGGTGCCTACTGTAATCTGATTCTATAATGCATAAAAGTGATTTCATATACTAAGTGATCTGCGAAGTGGTTTATTTGTTACAGAAAGGGACATAAAGTGCATTGAAGGTATGTACTTCCTCAGCTGTTCTTTCTACTGCTGCTTGCTGGAAGCACAACTTTGTTTTTTCCAACTAGTAAAGCTGTGTTGAGGTTCATAGTGGACATCATTTCTGATCCTTTTACCTAAAGCCTAAAATCAACTCCTTAGGGTTGCCTGGAGCAGGATTCTTCTGAACAACCTGTTCTATAAAACCAGATATCCAAGATCTGGCAATTTAGACTGTGTTTACATATACTCTTCCAAATAACACTTTTGTCCTTCATGAAGCAAAACAAATGTAGAATTGATGACATCTCTGGTAGCTCATATATACTTGTCTAAATATCTAAACTATCTGTTCTAGTTGAGGGCTGTCCACTTGGTATTTCAGAGCAAACCTTGGGAATGTGTGCTTACCTCTGAAGGTTTTTCTTAGAATTAGAAGCACTTCATACTGAAATAACTTAAGTGGTTATGTGTTTAGGAGCTGCTTTCAAAGGCAGTACAAAGAATTAATCATTTGCCTAATTTAGCTTGGAGTTTTTAGGGCTGACCAAATTTCTTGTAGTTATTAGGGCTTATTGAATACTTTAGATTTCTTTGTGTAAATTCTACCATGGTTCAAACAAGATCTAGCAATATTCACTTGTGGGCATTCTAATAAGATGTTACAGCTATTAAATTCCTCAGAGTTTTAATTTTTATTCAATATTTGTACATGAATTGCATTACAGTAATAAAAAGAGTAAATTTGAAGGTAGGCACTCAAAAGTGGGTGTTAGTATTTAGGCTGCCTGTCTAGTCTTACTTCTAAGGTGCAGCATAGGTTGTGACCTTTTCTTGCATGATCATAGGCTCCCTCTGTCCAGCAGTCTTTTTTTCTTTCTTTCCGTGTATAAGATGCACAGAGCTAGGGCAGCTGTTTAGTATTGATCATCTTTATTTGGTGTGTGGCTTCATTCCAGGCTTAGTGCACAATATCGAAACATGGTACCCAAACCAGCTTTATTAATTCATTGTTTTGAGTTTTCATCCTTGCCTTTTACTAATAGTTCAGTGCCCCTGGCCAGTTATGTAAGGTCACAGGTAGGAGAAGAAAAATAACTATTTGCTTGTTCTCTTGGTCCTATTCCTAGCTTAACTAACCTGTTAGGCCTTATTTCTTCTACAGCGGGGTTGACTGTGCTTCATGACCTGATTCTAGCAGAAGTGTGTCTTCATTCACTTATGGAGAACCTAATCCTAGCACAAGTGTGTTTCAGCCAACACCAACAGAAAACAGCATATTGCAATTCAGAGTTTGCATGCTTGTAGCAGAAAGATGAGGAAGATATTAAAAAAAGCTGCATTCAGCTGACATGATTTTGCACAGTGCTCTTCTTTGTACCTATGGGTCTGCAGTAGTTGTGAGAGGAAACTTGGTACATATGGATGTGGCCAAAATCTCGGCTGCTGTCAGGACTAGGATTGCTCTGGAAAAGAGACCTCAGAATGCAAGACTAGAGCAGATGACGTCACACAGAAAGCCTTGCTATTACAGGCAACTGGAGCATGTAATTCCATAAAACTGTAAGATGGCCAAGCTTCATCTTAAAAGTACTAAGGAAAGCAAAGTGATACACCTATGATATTCTGAATAACCCTTGGGTCTTTCCATGGCTGGAAAGTGTCTATAATTTTCAACATACATTGGTCACAACTGCATCAAGCTCTGCTTATTCCTGTGCCAGTGTTGTCTTTTGACTTAAAATAACTCTCCTGGTTTCAAATGCACCTTGTTCTTTAACATTATCATATAGCTCAACAGCCTGAACAACAGGAGGTTGAATGAGCTAAGAGTGGAAATAATTTCTCTGAGTGAGGTGGTAGTTTAAAAGCTAGCTCTGCCTTGGGAATCTTTTGATAGAGAATGAAGAAAAAAAAATTGAGTACAAAACGGAAGTCATGAGTACCTGTGCAGGTTATTACCATGCGATGTATTCCACGTAAGAAGAGGTGATGTCTCAGCCCCAGGCTCACTGGAGCATTATTAATACAGGTTGTAATGGGAAACCAGAAATAGGCCATCTCTGAAATATAATTGAAAATAGGCTGCTGTGAAAGACTTTACATAAAAAAGTTGATCACATACTATTCCAATTCAGAATATAATTTTATTTTCTTATTAAATTATATTTCAAGGGGGGTTGCTTTTCAGTTTATCTTGCTTGTGGATAACAGCATTGTTACCCCTTCCCTTCCTTACTCTTTGTACAGCAAGACTTTTCAACAGCTAGTGAACTGGCTTTTGAATTGCTGAGGGGTGAAGTTATCTTTCCCTTTGTTTACTCATAATCAACGTTAATTTTAAAAAACTGTATTTATTGCCTTCCAGCTGTGCTTTTGTCTACTAAGAGCATGATGGTCTTGTGTGTGGTAGGCAACAGGGACCATTCTTTCCTTTTGTTTCCCTGGTAGGCAGGCTGCTTTGTTAGGTGATGAGCCAATTTGCTCTTAGTGTGGATAAGAAAGACCTGTCTGAAGCTAGGTCCAGGGGGGCTGTGTGGAAGACTTGCTTCTTAAGGGGTTAATGATCTGGAATTTCACACATAATGCAAAATGATTATGCTGTATGCATTCTCTGCGAATTTTCTCACTGATCACAAAAGACTTTTGTTTGGTGTGCTAGAATAGTCTGTAGATGAAACATACCCTGTTCTTTTAATTGGATGGAAAATAACTCTGCTAATTGGAGAAAACTGAATAAAGCAGTTGGTGCTACTTGCCAAATGACAAATCTTTTACAAGAAGTATACCTTGTCCTTTGTATGCATCAACAGAGTTCTAGTACAAATGTGTAACACAAAATGAAGCTGACTTAACTCAGAATCAGTTCTATCATTTTAGAAACTTACAAGTTTTAGATGGCATCCTTACCCAAGACGTACTAGTATTTATTTTGCAAGCTAAGGCAGGTGGAGAAAATTGACCTTGCCTGAGAGAAAGATGTGACTGAGTGCTTCATGAGAATGGTAGTTTATTTAGCATTCCTCCAGTAGAACAGCCTCTAATGCAGAAGAAAAGAGCAACACATTCCTCTCCGCCCCTGGTCTGTGTGGCGAAGGGAAGAGTCGGATGCCCTTTTAATAATGACTAAATACTTGGTGTGGAGGAGTACAGATTTTTAAGATCAAGACCCTAGCTTTTCCCGTGTCGACAAGAGCAGCTTGCATTCACTAGTAACTTACTATTACAGATGATTAATTTCGTTAATAAAGGAGGCTTAGAAGGATGAAAACACTCCCCCCAGCATAGCTTTAGACCTTTTATACTGCTGGTGATGATTCCTAGGTAAACATCTCTGCATCCTGGTAAAATCCCCTAATCCTTTTAGTGTTCCTCTGTAGTATAAAAAGCAGGTTGATGGTGCCGCTGTACACTTTGCAATGCTGCCTTCTAAATAAAATGCTTTGGAGAAGACAAGGTGTGCCTAGCCAGGCTGAGACTATGCTGGATGATTTGAAATTCTGAAACCTTTTGTACTGTTGCTCAAGTAACAGAACAAAAGAACGCTGGTGACAAATCATGTAAAGTTGTTTGCAAAATGTACCATCTACTAACCTGATAATCTGATAAAAGGTTGCAAAGGTGCTTCTTTTTGGCTTGGCGTTGTAAATTACCCTATGCCTTCTGTGGTCTACAGCTGAATGCTTGGTGTGTCTCTGTAAGGAGCACTGTTTGTTTTATCAAACAGCCACGTTCATGAGTTTGAGAACTAGTGTTAAATGGGTGTGAGCGGAATAAATGCTGGTTTAACTTCAGGCGATATTTGTGGTATCGTAACAAAGTGAAATGATATTTGTAAGAAAAAGAATAAAAATTGGAACCCACATTTTTAAGATAGAGAGGATAGGATAGGGATGAACAAAATGAGACTTCGCAAATGTAGGCAATAAAACTGTAGATATTAGTCTTTACATGGTTGGGTTTTGTCTGATACAGAATAAACAGAATGCACTGGTGGACATTTTCTAAAGGGTAAGTAAAAGGGAAAATTGCATAGGCCTGTTTGTTTTTTTTTATAAACTACTTTGGATCAAGGTTGTAGTGAAAAACACAGCGCTCTGATGCATTTGAATGTTAAACAGATAGGCTTTCATTCTCATTTGTACTGCATGGAACAACTCCTGGTATATTACCATCCTTTCCTTGGGACAAACAAGTGAGTCATTCAAATATACGTGGTAACAGGCTTCACATCCCCCAAAATTAATTATAATTGCTTTGGTAAATTGCAAGTTAATAGTCTTGAATAGAGTGGTAGAGTAGCCACCAGAACTTTTTGTAGAGTTTGCTGGTCATTGGAGGAACTGAGGGAGAAATAAGAATTATATAAGAAAAGAAGAGTGACTTCACAGGTTTTTTTACCTTTTATTGTATGCCTTTTACAAATAAGTTGGCAAAGTCCATTCAGCTGTAAGGACTGTTCTCCTTTACTATGGAGTTTGCAGCTGCAAGGTTTTTATGACTCCACTTGGAAGCACAGACTAGCTGAATTCAACTCCTGAAGGCATATCAAAGGCTAGGCAGAAAGGGACAGCAGCTTATATATACCTCAGTTTTTAAAATCTACTTTCAGACCCTTTTCAATGAGACTTACTTTTTTAGAAGTAGCAAAGTTAAACAGCTCCAGTCCAGACTCTGAGGATGACACCCATGCACACTCCTGTCTGTGGTCCTGGATGGTTGGTGAGCTGGCCATGGGACCTTGGTGAGTCAGGGCTGGCTGGCTGGAGAAGCTGACCTTCTCTGAGTGCGCAGGTGCAGAGGCAGGTCCTTGGAGCCAGTGGGTAGAGCAGGGGCTGGTGTATAGCTCCAGCAGTCCCATGGTGACTCTTTCATGACAGAGTCAATAATAAACGCATATCTAATGTTATTTCAGAAAGAGGCTGTTTATTGACTTCCATGTCAATCGACACGCAGGGAATCGTGGTCTTCAATGATCTGTGCTTGTGTCCTCCCCATGATCTCCTTCAAAGACAGTGTAAAAAGCAATTTCAGGCTATTCTGCATCAGTATATTTGCTTATGTGGGTTTTTTAGATTGCTAAAACAAAGCATCAATATATGTCAGAATTGGTTCCCTGAGAGTACTGGAGCAGAATTATAAAACAATGTGTATAACTAAACCAAATAAGTTTAAAAACAAAGAAATCAGAGTGCTTTCCTTTGGATTTACTAAGAAAAGAATAACTGCTGGTGTGGAGGGGTTTTCTTGGTAATGTTTAATGTCAAAATATTTTTTTATTGAATTTGATTATAACAACTTCAAATATTTTGAGTTTGAAATATTTGATTCAGCTTTGAGACAGAGATGACTTGGCCTTTAAGGGCCTTTCTGAACATCAGGTTGTTTTTATTTCCAGCAGAACCTCTAAATGAAGCAAGTGGCCACCTGGGGATGGTGCAAGATAAAGCAATATTGCTGTCATAGTGGAGGAGGAAACGCTTATATTTATGTTCCTACTCCTTGGGAGGGCATTTACTTCAAAGGGCAATGTGCAGACTGCCATTACATCTCTTAGTTTCAGCCTACTGCATTTTGTGTGGCAGGTTAACCAGAATATTCTCGGTATTCAGGCATATTAGGATAAGTAAGATGCTGTAGTCAACTCTGACTTGGCCCAAGTATCTGCTGAACTGAATTCTGTATAGCTTCATGAGGGCTGAAAGGTGCTTTTGCAGAAGGTGAGAATTGATCTGAGAAGGGAGAGGAAGAAAAATGTGAGAACATGTAGCTGGTCGTTGTTGTCTCTTTGATCTGAGAAGCGGAGAAAAGCTCATCTCCACAGAGAGTCATTGAGATAGCAAATGCAAATTGGTACATCAAATGTATTTCATGCTGTTTATATGCCTTTTTCTTTTCTTTTTTTTTTTTTTTTTTTTTCTTCCCCCCCTGCATGACTAGCAGGAGCCTCAGGAATGAGAGTAGTTGGTTTTGAATTGTATAGGATTTTCTTGCAACAAAATGACCGTTGTATTCTATAAAGGGCAAGAAATTTTAGCTCTTAACTGTGGAGAAAGCTATTTGTTTCTGTAGTTGTAGGGAACTTATCTCCAAGTACTCTGCATTTTCAGAAGGAAGTTACTCATGATGAAGAGCACATTTGAGGAGGTTTAGCATCTGTTTTTACAGAACTGTTAGTCCAAGATCCTTGCATTCCGTTCTCTGTATGTCCTTAATCTGATGGTTGTGAACAAGTTTTGAGTTTTTCTTATTTATTGTAGAGTGCGCCTCCATAAGTGCTTGTACCTGCAAATCAAATGGCCTGATTTGTGTGGAGTAACTGTATTATGTGAGAGACTGGTCCAGAAAAATAATTAGAAGTTAAAAGCTGGGGCATGCATTGTTTTGTAGAACACTAAACTAATTAAATAGCTAACCTCAAAGATAACATTAAAAAAATACTTAAATGTCCCCATGCAAAGAGAGGTTGAAAATCCTGGCCATGTGGCTGGGTTTGTATAAGGCAATTGGTATGTTCAGATTTTTGTTTATGCCAAGTAGCTCATAGCTGAGCTGCAAACTGGGCCCAGATGCCTGTGTCTTAGGTGTCGTAACTCCAGGAGGACTTGTTTTGGCAGTAATGTTTGTCCTTCTGCTGACTTCCAGATTTCTTTAGGATTTGCTGATGACCCTCACAGTCAGCCTGGGAGTGGCAGTGAAGTTTTTCCCACCATCTGGTTGTGGCCTTGGGAAAGGGGAACATCAGTGGGAAGCTGGTGGTGGGAGGTGGCATGACAGGAGCCTCGGGAGGTCTTCAGCAGGGCTCAGGGAGGTGCTGGGCTGGTCCAGTGGCGGCTGAGGGAGCTGCTGGGATGCAGGTGCGGGCATCTGGTTTGTGTAAGAGGTTTTAGTGTAAGAGGGAATTCAGTTTTCTGACTTCTGGATCAGATAGCTGCTTTTTTCTCATGCCTTAGTCCTATGAGTGAGTAGGGTATCGGAAGGGGGATAATCTCTCCAAAGCACACGTATACTTGGTATTTGAGAAGTTGCACAGCTGGATGTTTCTAAACTCTTAGTTTAGAAGAGAGCTCATTTTTGCCCTCTGTCCCAGTAGCAAAAAGACTGAATTTTGAGCCCAGTGGGAGATGTGGACGTTTTCATTGCAGGAAGCACTGTTTTAATCTGTATTTCATAGATATGTGTGTTTAACAGGCCTGGCCTTTGGCTGGGTTTTTTTTCTGGGCTTTTTCTTGAAGAAGAGTTAGATATTCAAAACGTATTGGCTCCTTTCAAAAATAAATTCAGCTCTTAAACAGAGTTTTGACATGAAGCTTTCGCATCTGTTCATTGAATTAAATGAATATTAAAAAATTCCTAGCTAAACCACAGATAGTTACATGTGAAATACTAAAAAGAAAAGCAGCTGAAATGTTTCCAAACACATCTTTAAAATTTAAATCCTACTTTGCAGCTTCCTTCAAAAGCCTTCAGTACAGGTTATGCCTAATGTTCAAAACCAATTAAGTTCTTCATATTTCTTCTATTTGCTACCTGATTTTTTTAAGGATTTAATGAAGATAAAAATAGTATTGAACGTTTGTCGTACTATTATTTAACACAGCTTAGATGTGGCAACTACTGATCCCGATGAGACTGAAGTTTCTGATTTGAGTCAGCTGCCTGCTTTTGTGCATCAGGACCTGTTTAGTCACACAAACGTCGCAGACATGGATGCAAGCTGCAAACAGTTTGTCAGCAGTTGTAACCTCATGGTTTCACTAATCTGTATAGATACTTTGCAGACGAAAGTCTTGGAAGGGGCTAGGGAACTGTTGCCCTTTTGCTTTCCACTTCCTCCCCTTTCTCACACCCTTCAGCCTTTATGCTGGGAGGCTCTGCCAGTATTTCTCGGCTCCCTCCTACTCTCTGGGGTTGCAGTCAGCATAAGAGCTGGCAGGTTTAGTGCTGATGTTTGGGTTTTGGTCTTTTTTCTTTTTTATTTTTCCTTGAGCTAATTACAAACAGCCTCATTACTATCTTGTTCAGCATCTATATCAAATGTGTTTGTGGGGTTTTTTTATTCAGAAAGGTAGTTTCAGAGTCCCTTTCTAAGTGCCGCTCTCCCAGCGTTAAGGTGAGTGAGCAGAGATTCAGTTGTGCTGTATTCCTGAGAATTTGGAAATAGTCCTGACTTCTAAAGTATGGGAAAATTATTTTAGTGGTATTTGTTTATGCTAATACTGTAGTCAGCACACGCCTTGTTTTGTTTACTAAGTATCTTCTGAGGACTGCAGACTGTGTTTGTTTTGATTGTGAGACATGTAAGTGTTGGTCCCTGGGAGACTGCTCTGTGAATTTGCAAACTGATAAAACCTGTAAAATGTATTAGCTGGAGAGATCATCTCATCTGTTAAATTGTTGGTTGAATTTAGCTGTTGAATGAATGCAAATCAACAATATGAAGATGTTAAAGCCTTTTATGCAGATGAATATAAAAAGTCTAGATTGTAGATAGATTAAAAAGTGATTTTTATGCATAAGGCCATGAAGTTGTGCAAGATCTAGGAATGACTTGGAGAAAACCAGCTGTTTATAATAGAATTGATATCATCAGGAAAACCTTTGATTTTTTCCCATCTGGTCACTCCTGTTACTACAAGGGGAAGGAACAAAGTGGTTTGTTTATTTTAGGGCACTTGAAAGAAGCAGCAAATCTCAACCTTCTTGCCCTGCGTGGGAATTACTAGCTGCAGATGGTCGCACCTTCTTTAATTCTCTTACAGAAATGGTCTGCAAATAGCTGAAACGGTTAAGACACAGTTAGTTCCCTGTTGGGAACTGAATGCCTTAGTTTTCACTAATCTTAATAGAAATTGGGATGATTGTTACTACATTGGGATCAAATACCACATGCCTAACTGAAAATGAATGAGAAACAAAACTGGAAGGTCAAGGGATGTTGAAGTAGACATTAGTTTCCTCTTCTGAGTGGAAATATGTATTTTCTATTCTTAGCTTAGAAAACTGGATAAACTAGAGGAAATGTGCTACTGTGACTATAACAGCAAGAGTGAGATGATCAAAAATTGTAAGATGGGTAGTACTTGGGTGGCAGTAGCAAACCAGAGAGGTTTGAAGAGGGTCACAGCAATGTCAGTGAAGATAAAGGGATCATGAGTTAGTATTAGGAATAGACTGACATAAAACTAAAAGTGAACATGCCAAGTTTATCTCCTCCACACAGTATTGTGACAGCTCACCTAAATGCATCAGCTTGGATTTCTGTTGTTTCTGTTAGTTGCGTTTTTCCTTATTATCCACACGTGGTTTGTTTCATTAAAATAAATAATGAGTTATGAATGTCGTGTGATCATGTGGGTCACCGACTTCCCCTGGACAAGTCTTTAAAAAGACCTTGCCTTTCATCTTAGCAAGCACTTCTGCTCAGCTTGCTCAGCTTCGCAAGGGTTACCTTGCAGATTGTTATAGAAGACACAAATGGCAGATTTGGGCATCTAGATGTAGTGGCCTGCTTCTGCTTATGAGGTCTGCAGAAGACATCACCATCTGTTGGTGGTGTAGCAAGGGACAGCGTATTAGTATCAAACATGCAAATTAAATAACTACTTTTTAATTTTGGCTTTAGACAGGGTCATTCCATCTTCCCCTGCTATTCAAAGCCAAGAAGAATGCCACTAAAATGCAAAACTGTGTGGTAATTTAATCTGAGCTTGTATCTACAGAATCCTGCTTCAATTCCTCCAATAAGTGGCCAAAAGTGGTCCTATTGTACAGAGTTAAGCTGGAGAGAAGCGGGGAGAAAATGGCATGCCTGAATCATGGAGAGGATGTGGTTTTGTGGAGCAGCTCAAGAGGCAGTTCAGACCTAGGCGGAAGGGTACTAAACAGTATTCAAAACCCAGCTTCAATTGTCCAAGTGTTCATTTGCATTTGCTGTCTGGTTTAAATTGTAAACCCTGCTACGTAAAAACTTTGTTTTTAAGCAACGTATCTGGTTTTAACCCAGTAACCAAAGACCACAAAGTAACTTAACTTTTATTAGTCTTGGAGAAAATTCTAGTGCTTGCTGGCTTGTGGTTTGGATGCAAACCATACAAAAATAGTATTATTTTTTCTGATGTTGGATGTTTTTTCAATAGACATCCAATTTTGTTCCATTATATAATGATTCTTCAGGCAGGCAGTAAGAAGGTACAATTAACTCTTGAGACATGGTTTATTTAACTTGATAATTTTGTACTAATGCAAATGCCTTTGCATTATATGGTGTCAGCTCATCAAGATAAAAATGAAGTAACTAGAACGAGTGTTTGTGAGGCCTCCTCCTGTGATCCTAGAGTTTGGATGAACTTGGGGTTTTTAATTTTTGGAGACTGCAGCTGTGCTTTTCCATAGGAGTTAACCTGCATCAAAAGGACTTTCGTGTAGCTGCTAGCGGATGAAGTACTTTCAGTCTGCAACTTCATTTTTATCCTCATTTGTCTTCTCTTATTTTTACCCAAGTCAAACTTTGAGGAAGCAGAGAAAATTCATGTACAGACTTAATCTGAAAGTGATATGCACAAAATGTATGGGATGCAACACTATGCAATTAAGGCACCTAGCACTGCTTGCCCTTCACTTCCTTCTGCCCCCTTGCCTCCACCATCCACCAGGTGTTGAGGCAGCATCTCTTTTAACATCCCTTTATTAAATTCCTTTGTTCCCACAGAAGTGTTTGTCATACTAAACATTTGTATGTGCTAGTCATGTGTGACTTAATAAAAATAAAATTTTATTGCTGAGGGGTAAGAATCACTGGTGTTTTGAAAGGTAGAGTGTGATGAGTATCACTTCAAGCTAATTGGGAGAAAATTTCTAGCAATTTTTTAAAATCTGGAGTCAGAGTGCAGAGTATGCAAAACTACAGAAGTGCTGGACTTAAAATTATTTAGCCAATCTTTGCAGTTGTATGGTTAGAGAGTGTGCTTTTATTCCTGGTTTGGCTAAAACCAGGCAGCTCATACTCAGATACCTGCTGCCTCTCGTCATGTACAAAACCAGCAGCGGTAGGATTGATACTAGAAGAAAAATAAGCTTTAACACAGATTAACTGGCATAGCTAAATCAGGTGGTGGTTGCGAATGTATCAGCAGATCAGTCTTGCCAAAATAGTATTGGTTTTCCAGCAGCCTCTCCAACTCCCTATAAACTTCTTCATACTCTGCTGAGCAGCCTGCCCTTAGTCACAGAGTGAAATATTAGGAAGCATATTCAGCAACTGGACTGACTGTTAAGATGCAACTGTCCAAATTTCCGTGAGGTGTCAGCTGATGTTTTTGTAGCCAATAAACCTGTGTTGGTTGCTCTCTTGTGTTTTTCCTTTTGCCTTCTCATGGGAAGTCTTAAAAAATTGCCCTTAATTCCAGACAACAGATTGTTATCACACAGCTGCTCCTCGTAGCTTGCCATAGGTAACTGCTTCTTCCAGCCTAAGCTGGGCAATATTTAGCATGAGAGGTTTAGAATTTGCACCTATTAGAGTCAGCTGATTGCAAGAGACACTTCTAATTTTAGCCAGGGAGAAAGCAGCTTTGGGTTCTTCCTGAGCTTTCCCTTTTAAAAGATCAAAGAGGTTATCATCTTAAGTTTTAATATGGCTTTGATGCACTTGCAGTCAGTCAGGATTGAAAAACACTATGAGAACGTGAACCTGGCACAAAGCTCCTGCTGTTACGCAGACACCTTTTCACATTAAAAAACAAGAGGGGAGGAATACAGTTTCCTATCAGTGAATGCCTTCTCAAAAGATTGTTGTGTGGTGGTGTCTAAAAAATTTTGGTTGATACACAGAATATCTGTGTATTTAAATAGGTTGTAGTGGGGTTTTGTGGGGGATGGGGGGGTTGTTGTGTTTGGGTTTTTTGAGTTTTTCCCGCTGCATGTTGTCTATACTTCTGCTTGTAGCTTTGACAGGTATTCCTTTTCTGATAGTTCTGGTTAATTTTCCTATTTGTAAGACAGTAGTGCTCTTCCACGGTTGCAAGTATAATATTGATGAGCACCACGTAACATTGTCAATACTATGTGCTATTTAATAGGAAGGGAGAAAGTTGTTGATGATATTTGCCTTTAATTTCTCATCTACCATTTGAATAATGTGTAAAATTTGAAAACTTTGAAAAGTAATTTAAAGAAACTTTCCCTTTTTGTATAATTGTATATTTAACTAATGACTAGTTTCAAGATCTCTGGAATTTTTTTATTGATTTCAGATTTGAAGAAGGTTGCTTAATGTACATGAGTGTCAGGAAGTACATGGAAAACCAATGTGCTGATAGAGAACTTGAATCAATTATGCTTTTTCCTCTCACTTTGACAGCTGAAAGTTGTGAATTGAACAGCTAATTCTGAAAAGCGCTTTGCAATCTAATGCTGGTAACCTTGAAAAGAATATTTAAATATATTGAGTCCTGCCAGTGCTTCATGTTTAACGTAGCATTTCAGTTGTCCTGTTGGCATGAGTGAGGTACTCTGGATTGGTCATTGTGAGGGAAGCATGAAACTGTTTGTGGGACAGGTCTGATTCTGCTGGGGAAGCGGCCAGCTCAAAAGATTTCTTGGAATTGTAGAAATGTAGCAAATGTTTTGAAGCTTGCAGTTCTTATTGTTTAGATTGGAAATGATAAGCATGTTTTTAATAGGCTCCTTTTCCACTATTAAAGCATTACAGTGAAATAATTACATTCCTTTCAGTCCATTTTAGACCTTACATGGTTTCCACTAACACTAAAAATAAAAGCAACAGCAATTAAAATAGTTGTTGGGTTTTTGTCTCTCTTCAGGTATTTATTTACTTCAAGGCTAAATTGACAAATTTTGTTGAAGGCAGATTTCTTATATTCATCTGTCTGGATTTGAAGCAGATAGTTAATCTAATTGTCACCAGTATTATTCACACAGAAATAGACACAGAAGAGAATGAGTGTTAGTGCAGTTTATCGATTCGATAATGAGTGGTGGTTCATTCTGTGCCTTGGTCCTTGGTCAGGTCTGTCATGGCTTCAGAGCTGGTGCTTTTGGAGCTGTTGCTGCTGGTGTGCTGCATAATGGATGAGCCTGAGCTGATGGAGGCAGCAGGTGCTCTAGCAACAGAAAAGAGCAGTGTTTGTTATTGTTGTAAGCACCATCAATCCTCCTCCCTTTCTCCCTGTTCTCTGTCCTCCTAACAAAGGCTCCCTGTATCTGCAGCAGCAGGGGAGAAGATAGCGACAACTTACACTGTGAAACATTGCTGTTTTCTGTCTCAAGGGCAACCTTGTAAATAAGTTTTGATTTGATGTTCTGGATCTGTAAGTGGTGTGTTTATCATTGCAGGGGACAAAATACTGATTAATGAATTCCTTTTAGCAGAAGACTCTATTGGTACCTATGTGTAACTGCCCTATTCCAGCTAAATTGGGTGAATGAAAAATGGCTTTCAGTTCTAGTACTGATGATGCACTCCACGATCCCTAGTTCCTATGGGAGCAATCTGCTGAAAGATAGATCTAAACATTCTTTAGTTAGGAGAAAATGTGATTTTGGGAGATTGGGAGGAAGAGGGGAGAGAAGTAAATAGTGAAGAAGGTGGAAAAAAGAATAGGAGGTTCTTTTTCTTAGTTTTGTTTAAGCTGGTGGCTGTTCTTGGAAGTGCCTTTTCAAGAGCAGCCTGTGATTTGAAATCTTAGTGAAGTACTTTCTGTTTAAAGGCAGTCAAATCTAGCGACATATCACATCCCTTTGCTCCAAAAAGTCAGTTGATTTTTAGCTATTCTGAAATGTTTCTATTGTTTGGAGCATTAATGGCAGCCACTGTTTCCTTCTGTGGAGCTACTTCCTATCCTTCAGGCTTTGGGACACTGGAGGCATGGAGCAGAGTGGGGGAGAACAGAAAACCAGTTCATTCCAGTAAAGGCTGCAGTAGGCTTTCTATCTGCTTGTAAAGTTGTCATGATTTGGAGAGAAATAGCTGTTCTGTTTCATCATACCTTCCTATTTCTCTTCTATTTTTGTTTCTTCCCTTATGGCAGCTTTGTCTTTGTGGATGTGTCATGGTTTAACCCCAGCCAGCAGCCAAGCACCACGCAGCCACTGGCTCACTCCACCCTCCCACCCCGGCAGGATGGGCAGAAGAGAATTGGAAGGGAAAAAATGAGAAGATTCATTCGTTGAGATAAGAACAGGTTGCTAATTGAAATAAAAAAAAAAAAATAATTTCCTTTTCGTTACGATCTGTTAACGGAGAGAGGAATAAAAGCCAAGAAAGAAACTAAACCAGTTGCTCGCTGCTAACAGACCAATAGCCAACCAGTCCCTGAGCAGTGGCCCCCTGGCCAGCCTTCTCCCAGCTGAGCATGACATCATATGGCATGGAATATCCTTTTGGTCAGCTGTGCCCCCTCGCAGCCTTTTGTGCACCCCCAGCCTGCTCCCTGGTGGGGTGGGGTGAGAAACAGAAAAGGCCTTGACTCTGTGTAAGCACCACTCAGCAATAATGAAAACATCCCTGTGTTATCAACACTGTTCCCAGCACAAGTCCAAAACAGCCCCATACCAGCTACTGTGAAGAGAATTAACTCTCCCCCAGCCAAAACCAGCACATTCTCCATCCCTTATTCCATATAATTTACGCAATGCTCGGGTCCCACACTATCCAATACAACCTCGTTAACTGCCACTCCCCCTTCCCATTCTTTGATACAGTACACAGGTATCATTCCCTTAGTCTATGGACCACCCCTGTAAAATGTCCACAAACTGCCCATTGAGTTCACTGGGCTCTGTCTGTTGTGGTGGTCACTCAGGACAGGAGAGGTGGCGTGTCATGTGGAGTTACTGGGCACCAAAGCCAGCTCAGGTCTGGTTACTGCTGCACTTCTTATAACTATACTGCTTCTTACAAGGCCTGTCCTCCATTGATTCAGGTGGTTCCTGCTATAGTAACTCCTGTAACATGCAACTCAAATCATGGGTTACAACAATTTAATGGTATATGCATTGCAATCTCCACCTCTGGTCCCTTTGGGCCAAGTTATAGGGTTTAACATTCCAATGGACTCCTCCCCTTGCTTCTAGCTCTGCTAGCAACAAGAGGTTCCTGCCATAGTAATTTCCATAACATGCAACTCAAATAATGGATTATTTACCCCCAGGATTAAATTCCCTTGAGGTACTCATTGGACTCCCCCATCCATCTGCATTACCCACCAAATGCACCCAGGTCCTTGAGCAAAAACAATCCCACAAATAGGTTTACCCTTTCCTGAGGAAGGAGTGACCCAGGCTGGTTTTCCCAACAAATTCCTTATACATACTATGGGGATATTACCTCCTTCCACAGTGTGCAGGGGTTTTGGTTGGACAGGGCCGGGTCAGCTGCTAGATATAACATAGCCCCACACCAGCTTCTCCTGAAAAGAATTAACTCTACCCCAGCCAAAACCAGCACAGTCTGTTAATCCTCTCTAGTTCTCATGCAAGATGTGAGAAGAAATGGGCTTTTCCATTGCCTTGAGATGGGTAAAGTGAATCAGTGCTGTTGAGAACCAGTAACTGTTGTGGATTGCAGGGGTGTTACCATTTCTACTGGTATCTGGAGGTCTGGAGTACCTGGCGGCAGAGATGGTGTTTGCAGAGCAAGCTTTCTGTTTGCTTGTTCTGTTTCTTGCTCCTTGGTCAGGTTTGTCATGACTTCAGAACTTCTGGAGCTACTGCTGTGAGTGTGCAGCATAATGCTGTAGGTACCTTGTCTCCTGGAGGGACCCCTTGCACATACATCGTAGGTTACGTCCGCTCATTGCCTTTCATCATGGATGAACTTTGGACCCACGTTGTGGCCTGTTGTTTCCAGTCCTGTCTCTGGCTGTGTCTCCTCTTGCTCCTGAGTGGACTCCCTAGACAGGCCCCAGCCATACCTGATGCCCTGGATGGCCTTGTTACCAGTATCAGACTTCACCTGTCAGTTTGTGCCCTGTGCAAGTGTGTCCCATTGCTGAGGACACAGCCTGTGCTGGGGCTACCCCCATCTCCTGGCTCTCCTGCCCTTAGGGAGCAGATTGTCCTTGCTGCTCCCTGACAGCACTACAGATACTGCTCCACCCTTGTTTGGTGGCCAAATGGTGTTTAAAAACCAGTTTAGCTGAAAAGCATTCAGAGTGAATGCTTTTCCTTAACTGTCCCCTTAGAGGCAGGAAGAAAATAGATCCCCTTCCAAAGAGTTATTAATGAAAACTTGAAAAATGTATGACTGAATTAAGGTTAGCCACCTTTCTGCAGGAAAGTGGGTCATTTTTCTTCATTCTGTGATTTTTGAAATGCACTTTTTTTCCTGTTTGGGAGCTGGTAGCTCTGCAAAGCTGTGGCACGCGACTCTGTTCCAGCTGGAGGAAGTGCCAAATGATGGTCCAAAGTTAAAGGGAACATCCAAGGAGCTCAGATTGCTCTCAGAAGTGTTGGGTTTTTACCTGTTTCCTTTTTATTTGAATAGAACAAAGTTTTGCAGGGCTATATTGATAGATAGAATTATGCTTTTCAGTGGTGTCTGTATGAAGTGACTTACTCCCCACAGTCAGTCTCCTGCTTTGCTTGCTCTGGGCTTCCAGGCTTATTGCCTGGAGAGCCAAGTCTTAAAATGCCTTGCTGAGATATACTTTTATATATATATTTATTATATTTAAATTCTACAAACTGTAAATGGGACACTTTACATATGGACTTGTCTCGATATGACTTGATGACATTAAATTTAAAAGCTGCAAGGTAGACTGGTGCCTAGTGATGCTCATCATTGGCATTTCAGAGGCTCCACTGAGACCTAAAGACAGTGTCATCTTTAAATGGCTGGTTAAATTCAGTAATGGTTAGCTCAGGTGAACAGCTAATTCCTTCAAAAAGGGAAGCTGGTGTCTCCTAGCAGACATGTTTCATTACAAAAGCTCAGTAACAGTACTGAGCTTTGGTAGTCTCTCTGTTGACAAGCTGAAGTGCTTCTAGTGTTGGGCCTCTCTGACTTGGAGCTGCTTCTGTGTTTGTATTCCTCTCTTTGTCCAGCTTTAAATGTGTGCAGTTTTCAAGTTGTCTGCCAAGATGCACGTTCCTGGTAAAAAACAATGCGCTGGTGTCAAAAATTTGCTTGTCCAAGAAGTAGCGCAGTGGTCTTGTAAAACACAAATGCAGCAATAATGTAAAAGCGGTTAGAGCAGTGTAAAGTGGGGATTAACAAATCTAGATACTGCAGTGATCCCATCATCTCCTACAGAGCTGTTGATCTCTTCATTGCTTTGAGGGTGAGACAAGATGTGAGGCTCAATGAGGAAGGAGTCAGCTGCCGGTGTTCTGCTCTGCCTTTGCAGCTGTAATTAGTTGACAGAGGTTTAAACACTTTTGATTAAGGACTGTCTAAACTTTCTAAATCTGGAAGAGAGAAAATAGAGGGGTTTATTAGCAGATGCTTCAGTTTCAACATGTAGATGATGCAATGCAGCATACATTTTGGAGGAGCAGTTTTTCAAAACCGTGGAATACTGCAACTAGAAAAAGGAGTTAAAGGGTAAAACAATGTTTATTCTAATTCTTCGTTCTTTTAGAGATGGCCAGAAACCCAATGTCCTGTTTTACTCAGTAGTTGCTAGTGTAATCAACCTCAGGCAAAGGAAAAAATTTCTCCTGGCTTCTGCTAAAAAATCTTTGGCTTGGTGATAAAATCTGTTGGTCTGACAGCTCCTCCGAGTTCAGTACCCAGAACTTGAGTTAATGCCCTCCATCAGCACTGATTCCAGCTTCAAGAAGGATCACATTAGAGAAATAATAAGGGCTAAATCAATAGTTACTACTTTTGAGGGTAGTTCCCTGTATACGCTTTTTATTCTGCATACAACTAAAAAGGAAGAATAGAAGTCAGTGCAGGTGCTTGTCTGTCCGTGGCAAGCCCTGGGGAATCACACTAAAGAGGTTGGAAAATCCATAATAACTTTAATCAGCCTTTCATTTTTCAATGAGCAGGCTGCTTGTTTAGCCTGGTTGGGTAAGAAAATAAGACCTTGGGAAAAGGTGTTCATGATAGCTAGTAGTATTAGTCATCTGCTCCTCTTCCCTTCAAAAGTGCAGGAACTGCCATTAAGTACTGGTTAACCCTGAACTGGGATAGGTTGTGCAGTAGTAAAAAGGGTATCTGAACAGGATGCTTTCTCCAGATGGCATAGAGGAGTGAGACCAGGCTCTCCAGATGGCCAGGACTGGACTGAATGAGGGCCTCAGACAGAGGAGTTGCATTGTGCACTCTTGTCTTCCGGTGTGTTATACTTGTTGGCTCCACATCGTACATGCTAATCGTGATCTTTGCTCCTCTGACCATCTGCATGGGGTCTTGTTTTTACAGAAAAGAGTACAGAGCTAAAGAATATATCATTATGATAAGGTGTAGCTTCCATCAAATAAAAGTTATTTTCCTGAAATAATGCTTCGTTCCTTCTCTTTAGTCAAGAAGGAGGATGAACACTTGACTGATAAATCTATGGCAGGAGCCTGCAAACCCCCCACCCCCTTAAATTCACATTAAAATTAACAAAGAGATGATGGATCCCACAGTACAGGAAAGTTTTTCTTATAGAGACCTTATTTTTTCTTTCCTTTTTTTTCTTGTTTTAAAAATAAAAAGACCCCCAAACTGAACCACTGATTAAAACCAGATATCCTAGGGTGTTCTGTCATGTCTGTCATCTGGTATCTAATTTTGATAATACTGCTTGAAGTGCAGATAAGAATCTAGTTACCCATAGAACAATGATGCAGTACCAACTTACTGACTGTCAAATACAAATCTGATGTAAGAGATGACCTGCTGCTAGGTGAAGCTTTCAGGGCTTGTGCTGCAGCCAAGAGAAGTCTAATGACAGAAGTTGCTTTCAAGTTCTCTCTTGCTGCTCTTTGCTCCTTCTCCACAAAACGTTTTCTGCCCCACCCCACCCCAAAGGGAAGGCTGTAACGTTTGGCAATGCAACTGGGAATGTATACAAACAGCATTAGGGAGGGGAGATGAAAAAGGAGACTGATTTTACTCTATCATGAAATTTTAACACTCCTTAGCAGCTTGCCAGCCAAGTGGGATTATACTACCAGATGTCCTGGCAGAAATTTGCACAGCTCTGCAAGATCATAAATCCAAACAACGTATGGCAGCCCTGCATGTATGATACTACTGTTAGCAATGCAGAATTTCAGCCTGGAAAGCTCTGGTGATGGGCAGGATTAGTAAGGACAAAACCTTCCCAGATTTAGCTTTAAAGCCTTAGGTAGGTAATAGCTGCTGATGGCAGTGGTATGTTAACGGGGAAAGGAGGAATATAGTGATGTCTGTGCTTTATCAGCAGCAATAAGCCTCATTTGCTTGCAGTTGTCTTCTCTCATCATAACTTGGCTTTTCAGCAGGCAGAATTGTAGTGCAGCTGCTCAGAGGCTGATCTCTTCTCTCTGTTGGTATATACAAAAACATGGAGGAGGTGTTGTCAAAGACCTGCTAAACTCAAGGCCTGAATCTAGTGTTGCTCTGTAGCAGTTCAGAGTTGGCTTGTGGTCTTGGGTCTAAGTGCAGCTCTGTTGTCTTCATCTTGGTAAATCGTTGTTTTATAGGAAGAACAAGGATGGTCAAGAGAGCTGAAGTGGAAATTTCTGTCAGGTGGTGCATTTGTTTACTCTTCTTTCTGCATTTCTTCTGTCATGTTTCCGAAACGGAGTACTAACTGAACCTGTTCTTTTAGTTTACACATAAATCATAAACGCATGGGTCCATTCATAGGTTCGTGTCCTCATTAGACTATGCAAAGGACCTGAAAAAAACATCAGGTGCTGTGGTTTTTTAGTTGTTGCTCCCTTCGTGGAAAAGAAAAGGCACTGACTAGCATCCTGTAGTAAAGAAATCATTGCTTTAGTGAGGATTTAGAATTGGACTTACCCAAAGGGGTTGGGAGTATGTTTTTATTAGCGGGTATGATTCTTCCATGCTGTATTTTGACACCAAACTGTCAGCTAACCCAGTGTGAAAGAAGAGAATTCAAAGCAAATGGAAGAGAATATGCTATCCCCTATTTTATTCAGTTGTTGCTAGAAAAAATTCCTATGATGATGTACTTGTTGGCTATGAAGTGTGAAAAAATGTTTAGCCTGGTTGGGTAAGAAAATAAGACCTTGGGAAAAGGTGTTAATGATAGCTAGTAGTATTAGTCATCTGCTCCTCTTCCCTTCAAAGGTTGGCTATGAAGTGTAAAAAAGAGGGAGTCAACTCTCTGGCTCTTTAAAGAATAATATAAGGGTGAATAGCCAAAGGAAGAGAACGGAGGGGACTTCAGCACAGCTAGTTACCTTTGCAAATTGCAGTTAAGTGACCAGAAAGTGAAAGATCTAAAAATAAATAATGTTAAGTTCTTTCTTTGCAGATTAATCTTGCTACCCAAGTGTGAAATCTCCTCCTTCCTCCCATGCATTCTTTAAATTTTCAAATTCCATACCACAGAATTTCAGGTGGTTCATTGCTGGCCACTTTAGTCATTGTGAGCTCACGCTCCTTTTGTCCTTGAAAGCAGAAATACACACTAAAGATAGTTGTTTGCCCTTTTACTGATTTCAGTAGTAAATTGCCTCAATACGATAATGCCTCGGAAAGCTTTGTTGCCATCATTCAGCTTTCCTGGGAGACGGGTATGATTCATCCAGTTTTCAGATTTGTCTACTAAATGAACAAGCTTCCTAGTATTAGTAATAAAGCTGTTCAGGACTGGCTTATATTGCTGTGATTTTAGCAATTTAAATCCCTCTGCTGTGGAGGAAGAGAGATGATACATTGTGTCTACTTTGCAGACAGAGCAAAGCATTGCATGTACAATACATGGCAGAACCAGGAACCGGTGAAGGGTCCCCAAGTCCCGTTGCACTGCCTTGGCAGTGTGGTGCAATGCTGGTCTGCAAATTTAAAGCTGGCTTTAAATGTGTCAGTGTTGTTTAGTTCAGAAGTCTTGGTTGCCTTTGCTACATGAAAAAGAAGTTGAACTTGCATATTCATGTTATTAGCTCAAATATGTCAGAAATGGGGAATTAGGAATTAATTACTCTAGAGGTGCCCAGTCCTGATGCCCTGAAAACTGTCCTGCTGCTTTTGGTGGTTTGTGTTCCTAGCTGCTTATATGATCCAATGCTTTCTATTTACATTCCTGTGATTATGACAGTTTAAGCCTTACTTTTACACCTCCCTCAAGTAAAAGCAGTATGCTTTCTAGTTAACTAGCATGGTGGGCTTTTTTTCATTTAAGTAAAAAATTACATAGGGGAAAATAGTGGTTGCACAAAATGGAAATGCAGCATACACATGTACAAAGAAATGAACAGCCTACCAAACTTTTTGAAAATCTTTCTTTCCTTGCTGCCATGCTTCAAAAGCTCTCCAAAATGCGTAATGAGTAACAAAGACCTCTCCCTGCTGTGTTTATATTTTTTTTTCACCACTTTACATGCTATTTTCAGATGTGCACATAGAAAATTAAGCTAACCATTTGCAAAGTGTTATCCCTGATGACCTAGTGTTTATTCAACTACTTATATCTTGTTGGCTGAGATAAATTTCACCTGAGGCCAGCATCTGCTCCCTAATTTGTCACCTTTTCTTTTTCAAGCCCTTAAGCTGTTTTGACACCAGAGGCTTTGCAAGCTCCATCTCAGGAAGCACCAGCAGCAATACAAAATGCAAGGAAAACAATGTGAACTGAAGCTTAGTGAAAATAGAGTTGTGTAATATGGCACTGGTTAGTGGCTGGATGACAGCCATCCTTGATGACATAAATTTAGTGGCATGCATAACTGCACAGAACAAAGGAGTTAATCAGCAACAATACTGTATACAAGAAGTGTTACTGTGTGCAAATACATATTAAAGTTTTTGCCATAAGCTTGTGATAGAGAGGCAGTGTGCTGTGGTTTAGTCTCCTAATATTCCTTTTGGAAAAACTTTTATTATTCATTTTAGGTTCATTTTCTGGGTTGTTAAGTGGCAATGAAACAGAGAAACACGTCAGGCAGTCAAATGATTGCCCTGGTTGAAGATGCTTGCAGCTTTTTACAGAGAAGAAAACATCATCCAGATGATGAATAAAACCAACTCCTCCTCACATAAATGAAGCACAATAATAAATTATATTGTTTCACTTGTCTATTTTTATTTTACAGTATGATATGGAAAGGCAACTGTATTTCCTCAGCTTTATGGAACTTACTAAAGAAGCAGGAGGCTTTTTTAGTAATCATTAGCAGGATACAGCTTGTGTTTTGGCTTTAAGGTGCTTCGTTCTAACTTTGGTATGCCTGCACTGCAGAGTTGCAGAAGTGAATAGGGAGCTCTTCCATGTATTCTACTTCCTCCTGTACTGCCTACGCGTGCTGCTGGTCTGTACCAGTGACGTGGGGGTGACACTGGGTATTGAAAGCATGTAAGACGTGGTGGTGTAGAGAGGGCCTTGCAAAGAAAGGCCAGGCCTCAATGTTCCCTCAGTTAGCATCTTCATTGGGTTTTGGTGTTGCTTCTTTTTTTTTCCTTCCTGTGGGCAGTAGTCCAAGATTCAGACTACCTTGCATTTGTCCATGACTGTTTTTGTGCAAGTTGAGTTCTGAACACCAGTTCTCTGTAGTGTGAAACCTGATGGACTAAAACATCTGTTCCCCCATTTCCCAGTTTTCTGTACCTGGATGCAGATGTATAGTTTTTTGTTGTCCAGTAAAGTCCAGTAGAAGCACTGTAAATGCTGCCCTCTAGTTCTTGTATGTCAGTGTTTTCAGAGTTTCATCCAGCAGTCAAACTGGAAGATTTTTCCAGAGATGGAAGAGGATAAGCTAGGAGGAAGAGACCAGTGCTTAGGTTAATAATGTGAACACATCCCTGTAATGCATGCAACCATTTGGTGACACTATGGCTAATGCACGTGTTTTCCTTTTTAAGTGGGTTTGGGCAAACTTTAGTCTGCGCTTAACTATGTGAGACTGTCTGCAAATATGAGAGTGCTGATCCTTTTGCTTCAAGTCACTTTAAATCTTTGCTCCTCCTGCTCTCCCACGTGCTGAGCAAAGGTTATCTCAGCAATGTGTAAGAGGCTGGCCTGTGGGCCTGCAGTAGTTGTTCCTGAGGGTACGGCCCAAAGTGGCCTCTTCAGAGCAGGGGTGTATGTGTCTGTGTGCATATGCCAAGAAACTGAGCTCTTAATATCCTCTGGAAAAGGTGGACCCATCTTCTTGCTCCTCTCACTCCCCTTTTGGTTTTATCTTTGTCATTTATAATGTCATCTTCATGCTTATTTTTAGTTTCTAGCCTTTCTCTGTTGAACTCTTCTTAGATTTTAATTGGCTAAATCAGGAGACTTGTAGCTGATTAATGTTTCCCCTCTGCAGCTGGATCATCTAGAATATGCATAAACCTTTCCATGCCTCATTTACTTCCAGTTCCTTTTCAAACAGACATGCACTGTTCCTGCACCTTCCTGCCTTTCCTCATCTGCTGTCAGTTTCTGTTGTACCTCTCGCTGGATGAATTGTTGTTCCAGCTGTGCTTTGGCATTTCATGATTTTATTCGTGCAACCAGAAATTATGTGTAAAGCTTCCTTACATCAGCAGTAATGACAGCGATACTCAGGTGACAGCTGTTGCCAGGTAGATTCTTACCTGAATTGTGTTAACAGTTTCTACTGTTGAATTGGTGAATTGAAGGTGTTCAACAATCACATAAAAAGATTGACTTCCATACCTGGAACATTTGATGTTGAGGAGTGAAATAAGATAACTATCTTTTATTTTCTTTTTTTTTCCTCCCCTGCATAGATGAAAAAGCCACTACAAGTCAGGCTGTTACAAAGTAGCTCCTCTTACTCCTTTCTGTACTATACTTTACTCTATGGATGAAATAAAGCTCAGTTTTGATGTGCTTCGCCTGTTGTTCATCCCAAATGCTAATGATTTTATTGTTATGATCTCCCTCTCTCCCTGCAGATCAAGATTAGAGATGATTTACTATGGTGAGAGATAGTTTAAATGATTAGAGGTCATCTACTACTGGCAAATTGCACCTGCTTTCTTCTCAAGTATGAGAGCAACACAGTGCCTTGTTCTTCTTTATGCATATGCATAAAATCTGATTGTCAACTGATGTCTTTATGATACACTTTTCAGAGTATGGGGGTGTTAAAGTTTGCACACTGTCATACCAGTTTTCTGGGAGAAGTTCCTTCACACTGAAAAAAAAGGTTATAGTTAAGTGGAGGATTAGGTTTTAGGCTTTGCATTTGCACTTCAATTCAAAAAAAGTGTTCTGTAAGACTGTGCATAGCTATAACCGGCATTTGTGAAGCTGGTGCATTCGCTAATCCCGTGGGAAAGTGCCAAACTTGTCAGTTTTTATAAATTGCTGTCTTTATGACAGGAAACTGGGAGGGGAAGGCTCTTGTATCTGAATGGAACAGCAAGGAGAAAATGGGGACATAAGGACAGATGTGTCCCCGAGTCACTGTTCTCTATGGTGGAAGCAACGCCCAGAGCAAGGGGTCTTGCTGAAAGATTGGATTCAAGCCATGAGAACTCTATAAGCATCCGGTAAATGTTTTGGCTGGGTGAGGAGAAGACCTCCTGGAGGACAATTAAAAACTAGGCAGGCTTTTTTTGCATTGTTTTGTTTCTGTTCAGTGCTGTCTAAACATAGCAACTATTTTTATGTATTCGTTGATGGTAATAAAAAATACTCTTTTCTTTTAACCGAACACGTCATCAGTTAAGGATGATTTGAGGATGAATGGCAAGCTATTGTCAACATGGTAGTGAGTCATAAACAGGGGTTCAGTCATGCTTCTAGCGTCCGGCACCCTCAGGCAAAATTGGGATTCCTAGACAGTTCCTAGATAACCCATCCCTAAGCAGCACAGACTGGCTTAAGAGCTTGTGATGCAGAATGTACCTCCTGGTTCAAGCATCCCTGACAGGACTGTGAGTAGGTCTCTAAACCTTAGCTTCCACTGAGTTTGTATTCACGCTCACAGTTGACTTCATGATCTGAAATATCATTTAATATGACCAGTATTGTGGCATGTGTCTGAAGGGCTGTAACTCATGGGAGGGTTTCCAATTGCCTTTGCTTGTTCTAGAAAGGTGATAAAGGCCAAAAGTTCAACCCCAAAAGTACAATATTTTTAACATGGTGGAGAAAAAACAGTGAAAATATATAGTTTGTCTAAATACAGTTGTTTTAAAAATCAAAACACTGAATGATAAAATTTAAAAAAATACTCTGAATATTACATTATAGTTTTTGGTTTGTCATTTTTGTTCTTTACTTCTAGACGACAGCTGTGTTATAACCTGTAATGGCACTGGCCAGAGCAAATACTTTATTCTGTGCGCTAAATAGTTCAATGAAATGAGCTATGAGGGAGGAGGAGACTGGTTGATGAACATGACTTAGTCCTTTGGCAAGGCCTGTAAAGCTCAGATGTTTCCTATGCAGCAGATGCTTTAACTGAATGTTATGAATTGCTCTTGTAAAGCACATTTTCTAATAGATGTCACTCTTCCCCCCCCCCTACTCTTTTGCAGCAAGTGACAGGCAGAAGTTTTGGTGAGAAAGATTTCCGTTCTGGATTAGAAAATGGCATTCTTCTGTGTGAGTAAGTAACACAGTTTTGAGCATTGAATACAATCTTGACTAAAGCTGAAATGCACTTTAGCTAGTATGTCAAATTGTTGGTTTCCTTTTGCGAGTTTTGACATTGTGCACACTGGTGTTTCACTACAGCATCGTTTCAGTGCCAAAGCTATTGTTATGGTGAGGATTGAAATGTGGCTTAAAGAAAACAGGTTTTGCAAAGTGTTTCCCTCACTCCACCCCAGCTCCTTAGTTGAGCTATGTAAAGTAAAAATGATGTTTGCTTTTTGGTTTCCTTTTATTTAAAGATGTTAACCACAGATTGGCAAATGGTGTTCCACACCTGCCTACAGGCGTCTCTGCTACAGTGAGGTGTTTTGGACCAACTCCAGGTCTGAGCACTGTCAAGAGTTAGCCATCTGAATACCATCAATACTCGGCTGCTTTTATAGTTTCTGGAAAGGTTAGGCATCTTCTAAATTTTGCCTAAAGGTGCATTTGAATGATGTGTTTTGTAATTTTTGGAGAAGAGATGCAAGTTAGCTTTTGCATGTTTCTCTCTGTGGTTTTAATAGCTAGTTTTTAGGCAAGTCTTCCAAAAGCATATTGTGGGTTTAGATGCCAAAGCTGGTGACTTTTAAGAGCAATTTGGAAGTGTGCCCAGTTGCCCATAGTTCTTTGAAAATCCCATGCAGGTTGTCAGGAGTTTGGGAGAATCCACTGATCTGAATCATCTGTATAGACTGAATTCTTTCCCTGGGTGTGCAGGGTTGTTGCTGAAGTTGATAAAAGTTGTCTTTGCACACCAGAAGGACAAAGCTTGTGCAGAACTGAATGCATATTGAAATTTATACACGAGGTCTTCTGAGATGTTGAGCTTGACCATTGCAGCTGTTGGTTAAGTTTTATGCTGTGGAAGGTACTAGAAGTTGGAAGCTTTTTCAGCAGCAGAGTTGAGCTAATATCCTGTAACTCAGCTCTAGGTAGCTTACGACAGCTTTGAAACCTGCTTGTGTAAATACTGTTGTATATCACACTGGTGTCATTAATCAGGCAGCTTGAACTTTAGCTGTTAAAGGGGGAAAAATATAAAGGAAATGATATGATCTAGTTTGATTGTAGTTTCATGTCTTTGCTGAGGAGTGGCTTTGGGAGGAGGGAAGTAGTTGTTATTGTTGATCAGAAGTTGTGTAACTCGGAAGGAGTGTGTAGTTTACCTCTTTGTATTTAAGGGTTGCCCCTTGCACAAGATCTCTCTCCTCTGTGTGTTCAAGGGAAGTGCTGTGTGCTGAATTGCTTCAGAGTGCTCTTTAAATGTTATTTAAAACAATTAATTAAAAAAATGTTTAATTGTGTTGCATGAAAAGTAAGGGATGTGTATCTCAAGATTAGATTGTAATCTTATCTGCAAGTAAGCAGAGGTAGTCTTATTTAAATGCTGTAAATTGTTAAGATGGAAAGCTTAACTAACTGATGTTTTATTAATGAAACAAATAAGTATGTATTTCTTAGGAGGCTGTGAGCTCCAGTAATAAGCAGGTCAAGGAACAACACTTGGTTATGCTACTAAATTCTTCTGTGATGTTGGGAAAATTGCTTGTCCTGGTTTACCACCTGGGGATCAGTGCAAAAACTGAAGGGATCAGTCTCCTTAACCTTAAATCTGAGAGGCTTTGATGTTTGCATTGCATCCTGCTCCTGCCAGCTCCGGTTAGTAGGTAGAACTCTATTAGGGTACAGAGCATTAACCAGAGAGCCACCAATTTTGCCTTCAAGTTTGGCTTTCTGATGATGAACAAATTATGACGCCAACAATAAAAGTGTGCTCCTCACTGTTTCCTAGTCCACTGTAAAATAAAGAACCCAACAGAAATCTGGGATGTAACACTGAGAACTCTTAAGGTATCTTCAAGAAGTACAGGCTTTGGCAATGTAGCACCAGTAGTTAATTTTTTACCTGTTGCTCAGTGAAGAAATGCTAGTAAAGCTGCCACAGGCAATATTGTCTTTCTAGACTGGACTTCTCTGGTTCATTAGAGACCTACTTGGGTACTTCATGAACAAAATCTAACGCTATTCAAGCTTTCTCTTAACCTCCTTCCAGTGTGCTGTGCTTTCATTGCAGCTGACATCAACAAGTAGATGAAAACCTGATCTCAAAGTCTTTGATAAGCTTCAGAGGACAAGAAAGAAATTATACCTATCTTATGTTTCCAAAGATGGAAGAATTCATTGCTTTTGGTCTGGTTTATCCAATTTGTTGAAATTTTAGGGAAAAGCCTTACCTGTTGTATTTTGTGATAAGGACTGAAAGTGTGCTTGCGTTCTGAGGGATCGGAGCAGCAAGAGGACTGGAAACTGTTGTCAGGAGAGAGGACACAGCCAGTGTACTTTGAATGTCTCAAACATGTCTTAAGCTACCTTCTGACTTTGCAGGTGTTTTGCAGAAGCGAGGCAGGATAGCCACCACCCCAGAGTCCATTCCCTAAACAGTCAGACTAGCCATGTGCAAAATAGCACAGGGGGAGTCTGTCTATGTCTAGAGCAGGATTGTCGGAGCCTTATGCACAGTAATGCCAGGCCTCCCTCCAGTTGATCCTGATGTCTATTGCCTACATAGCCCACAAACTCAGACAGGCCTCTCTACACTGCTTATAAATGATTCATTCACATCTAGCAATTACCTGCATATTTTAATATATGAAAACTAATACAACTAGTCGTGTGATGCCAAAATCTTGGACTCTTGGGATGTACGTGTTACGGACCACCAGCCTAACTAGCGGAGCAGCCCTACATGTGTGTGTGAGCCACAGGCACCCACAAGCCATGTGTACCTGCCTCTCTGGTAGTGTTTACGCTGTGGCTGCTATCTTGATCTGGCCTCATTATGACACTTACATAGCTTGATGCACTCAGGAGCTTAGGAGCATATTTAAACAACGCAGAATGCCATAAAGCGGCAAGCTGACAGATGAGAGTAACACAAGCCCTTCCTTCTTTCTGGATATTTGAAAACTCACTTCTGCAGTTGCCCTGATAATGCCAGCTCTAACTGTTCACCCAGCTGTGCTGAGAAGCCAGTGACTATGACTTCATTTGAAATGAGTTCATGGCTTCTTAACATAGCTGTTTGACAACAATGCAGATGGTGATTTCAGCAAGGGACATCTTAGCTAGGCAGAGGCAATGCTTGCTCTGTTCTTGCTTTGTGTATTAAATTCTCATATGCAAAGACTGAGGAGTTCCCTGGCTACACTTCTGCATGGGTGGGCAAATATGCCCTCTGGGGGCATGGTGGAAAGCTATATGAGGCAGGAATACAACACCAGTAGCAGGAAATACCACTAGAGATCCCCAGTTTCCACTCCAGCACGTTTGGTGTTTTTTCTTGTTACATAGCTTTAACATTCACGTTTGACCCAGATATCGTAAGAAGCTAGAGGATTAGTCAGGAATGAATTAGATCTGGTTGTTGCAATGCGTAGGTGTTCCTATTCTACAGATTCAGCCATCTGAATGCAGGTTGATTGCAAAAGAAAAAGTAAATGCTGTCTCCATCCACCTCCCCCACTGATTTGGGTAGTTCTGTTGCTTTTCTGAAACAGCAGATAAGGAAGTTGAAGTTGATTTTATTTCTAACCATGCAACAACTGCTGTTAGTAAGTTGAAAAATTACTACATGAAGACAAAAATGCATGCATCTTCCTGCAACCCTGCCCAGTTGTTGCTGCTCTGGTATTTTTGCAAGTGTGTTTTTAAGGTGAGCAGTTCCTTTCTGGTCTCCTTGCTGTCCACCTCCCCTTGCCCAGCTCTTACTGTGGGATTCCTTCTTTCACATTGGGCATTCAGCAGTTAGAGACGTCTTTGTGGGGATGTGACACCTGGAAAATGCAAGTTAGTTAGTTGCTTTGATATGACTATCTAAGGGCGTTACATGTCCAATATATCTGTAAGCATTTCTGACATGCAATGGGGATCATATTTTCTCTCAAGTTTTCTCTGGAACCAACCAGTACTAGGAGTCCAGCCACCCTGAAAGTTTGTATTGTAATGAGATTCTAATGTCAGGAATAGGACCAAACCATAAAGAAGAGTAACAACAACCATTGGGACATAGAACCTGGGCAAAGGACCTTAAACAACAAACTCAAACCAAATCCAAATTTAGATATCCGCAGAAATTATTTGGCTTTGTGGTGGAGTTCAACAGCATCATTATTTTTGTGTAATAGTTTGGGTTCTGTATGTAGAACAGTTTGGCTCCATGTCTGTTTTACATATGTAAATGCAGGCATAATAAATCTTTGATTTTTCTCAACCATTGAAGTTCTAACAACTATACCTTGAGTCATGGCATAAACATACACAAGAGGAATAACCATATGTGGTGGAAGATAGATGTCACTCGTGTGTGAATTCTGGATACCAACTTATGAGCATTTTCCCAAACTCTTCTTTGTTTCTTAGAGACACTTACTTTGTGTATTAGCATATGGTGTTATGTAGCTTAGTAAGATGTACAGAAACTATACTTATTATATGAGACCAGGATTCTTTGATTGTAACTTTTTTGTTATTGTTTTGAAAGAGCAGATGTGAAGGTATTTTATTGCTTTTAAGTAATTTTGTTAAAATTGGGTATGTACAGTCAATTAAGGAAAAGTTTTATCCTTTTTACCATGTAGGACAATATCTAGGAAAGGCGGTTCCCTTCAGCTGTGCATATTAGGAATGTATGATCTCAAAAAGTACAAGAAAGTTTTCAGGTTTTACTTTTAAATAAAAAAAAAAAAAGTGAGAAGGTAGTCATGCACATAGATTACTGAAATCGTATTTAAAGAAGAAGTGAAGTGTGGCTATAAATCTCAGTGAGCTGAAAGTGATTGTGATCAAGAATTACTTAATGAAATTTGTCATTTACTCTGTTAGGAGAACAATTTTCTTCTGTAAATAAGAAATCTTCTTAGCTTGTGTCCTTCATGCCACTGGTGATGAAAGAGCTGCTTTTTCTGAGAGAGCTGAGTTTCTTTGCGCTTGCATTATGGTTCTAGTGCATCTGACCAAGCTTTGGGCAGACATGAATGCTGTTTTCAGCCAGAGCTGGCTATGTGCCAGATCAGTGCAAGCGTAATGCTATGGAATAGTAGAACTTTGTCTTCTGAGTGAGTGGTACCATTAGGTATAGAAAACGGCCTTCACTGTATATATGGTGTTTCAGTTTTGGCTGTTTAAAAGTCTAGTTCTTCTTGCAAGTTAATGCCACTTACATAAAATGGTCATGCCACTTATGGAGACCTGGTAGGGGAAAACAAATACTGCGTCATCTGTGTAGATTGTAGGATTTTGCAGATACATTACGCTACTTGTCTGTCAGTGGCATAGGCTTGGCATCTGTTCAGCACCTGGCTGTGTAGTGTACAGTGCAGAGACTTTTGTCTTGCCAGATACCTCACTGGAGAAGTTAGTGGGTGCCCAGCTCCTACACTTTATTAAGCTTTTGTTCAAATTTTCTGTTCCTGGAAACTAACAAGGTATTTGAGTTTCATAGGCATACTTGAAGTTTTGAATGTGACCCATGCCTTGAGGTAAGAAGGGATTGGTATTCTGCAGTTTTCAGGCTCTGTGTTGTAAAGCCAAAACATTATCAGCATCATGGATTTGGCATGTCTCCAATTTAGAGAGACTGGCCCTGAGGCTCATTAAGCATTAAGATTTAGGTTCATGTGAGGACACTTGAAATAGTTTTATATGAATCCAGAGTTTTTAATCTTGTAAGTTTTATTGCCATGTAATAATGAAGAGCTGTTTATTAGTACAGTTTAGGTGAGGGGTCAAAGGTAATGTAAACCATAATGCTCAGCTGTGTGCATGAAAAGAGGAGAATAGCCATTGAGGGGCATGCTTGAGTACAGCCAGAATGGCCTGTCTTTGTATTGTTGTTAAAAAAAATATGCATCTCAGCAGACTAAGTAGTTTTTTTCAGTGGAGCTTTGTAATTGACAGGGCAGGAGACTGTGGAACACTGACCCATTCAAATGGAGCGTTCCTCACATGCAAAGCAAGGTAATCCTGTGAGAGGTTTCAGCTTTCCAAGAGGGTATGTTTAAGAAATTATATTGGATATGTACTTCAGGCAATTATCCATGGCCGTTGCTACTCAGTGTAAAACTTAAGTGTGAATTGTAAATCTATAGGTGCATGGGACCCTCTTCATGTCAGTTGTTGTGGTGGTAGGTTTTGTATAAATAGCTTGTGAAGCTATTTATACAGAACCTTCCCTGTTGCCTTTCTTGAGCTGTTCTGCAAGGCCTCTATCTTGTTAATATTTTTAGTCTTTGGCATAGCTAGGCCCATGCTGTCCTGTGTTTGGCATACTTGTTTTCCCAATGCTACATATTTACTTGGTTCCTGATTAACCTTTTACTTATCAGACTGGACTGTGAGCCCTTTATAGGCCACAGTCAGTTCTTTCCTGCTTGTTAAAACAGCACCTTGTTCATCTGATCCTACATAAATAATATCGGGCATCATTAGCAATCACTCAAGAATGTTTTCCCAAAAATATTTTTGTGACCTCAAGAACATCTCTGTATTTTGAAACTTCTTTGCCACTTCCTTTGCAACAAAATATTTTGACTTTTCAATGTGATTTGTTCATCTTTAAGACTGTTAGTGGATTTTTTTCTCTCTTTTCCAACTATTTGGGGCCATTTTGGACCTGCTAGAGCCTGAGTTTGAAATATGTGGATACTGAAGCTGTCTGGCCTAATAATTATCAAGTGCTGAAAGGCTGCTTGTTAGGATGTAAATCTGTAAAACTTAAGAACAGAAATGTCTCCGTGAAGGTTTACTGTGGATAGAATTTCCTGAACTCTAAAATATGAAATTCCTTTTTATTTTAAAATCAGGTCCTTAGTCAGCTCTTCTTTTTAGGAATATGATCTGTTATTTGAGCAAAGAACTCTGTTGGATACCTGTCCCTCCAGACTGGATTGATCTGTGAACATATATCGCTTCAACCTTTCTTTTTTTCAGTTTCTGAAGCTTATTCTCTGAAAGTGCTTCTCTTCCTGTTTCTCTTAGAAACAACTTCTTGTTTCTTTTTGGAGGCTGGGTTTTGGCAGCCATCCTCTGAATATTTTCTTAACTGACGCTTTCTTGCAAGAATTTCATGGGCAGTTGTCTTGGTGCTTTTCATTAGATCTTTTATCAGCTGTTGCCTGAAACGCCTTCTCTTCCTGGCAGAAGTTTTCCAAATTCTTAACTGGTGATAAACAACCCCAGGAGGGTCTAGTAGGTTAGTGGCTAGTACTGATTTCAGCCTGTCTGTCCTGCTGTGGAGATACCTTATCTCCCGGAATGCCAAGCCTTGGGGACAGCACCAAATAGAGCAATTGATTCTTCCCATACCTATCAGAGCTGGTTTTTATCGGGGGAAGGAAATGACCTAGCTTCTCCCTGAGTGAGGATGGAGTAGCTTTCCACTTCCATCATGCCCTGTTTCCATAAGGTAAGGCAGCTCTAAGGTTTTTGCTTCTGTGTAGTGTCTTCATTTAAGAGCTAACTATAGAAGAGTCCAAGCCAGCACCTGGCACAGGGGAAAGGGAGGATGGGTGTGTGGATGTTGTACTGAAAAGGGCAGGAGGACTTTGAGAAGTGAAGAACAGAGAATTGTCATGACTCGGGTGGGCAGAAATTCCAGCTGAGAGCCTGAAGGGTCTGGAGAACAGGTCAGGTGTGTGCATAGACTCAAGTTTTGTGGTTGCCGCCTGAAGAGGCTTGGGTTTACCCTGTTTTGGGTTATTGTCTTTTGGGTGTTTGGTGGGATTGTTGGGGGTTGTTGCCTTCATCATATTTTGTTTGAATTCTTTCAAGAACTATTTTATCTGCCATGTCTTTGCTCCTTTTTAACTGTAAAAGTTCCTTGAGATTTCATTATCATTTTCCCTCTGGTCATGTCTCAGAAACACTGGTCATATCAGGTACCAGAAAGCCTCAACAGAAGGATTATTAGTCTTTATTTTTCTGTTCTTTCTTTTTTCCTCCCCATATCATTTAACTTCCTGCATAAAGAGCTGTTAATAGTCCAGAATGATTTCTGTGAGAAACAAGTTGGCTGAAAGTTAGTTTTAAAAAATCCTCCCTCAACTTGCTTTGCCAGTAATCTCCAAAATGTCTGCTGGTCACCAAACCCCAGTTACCAAAAAGGTCATGCTTGGGGAATGTACCTACATTCTCCTTTTGAAAACAGTACAGAAGGACATTGTTTTGTGTTTTGTTTCAACCACTATTCCCTCACTGCATAGTATCACACCTTAAATTATCAGTATCTTACTGGGAGGGGAAGGAAAAAGGAGAAAATAATGGAAGATTTAAAATCATCCTGTTTTGTTATCTCTCATGACTGCTTAGTTGGACTCGTCCCATTGACATCTGTTTTCCTAGATGCAGGAGTATGATAAATAGTAGCAATACCTTAAAAAAAAAACAACCAAAAACAAAAAACCCCACCAAAAATCCAAACAACCAACCCCAACAAAATCAACCTTCTATTCCAACAGATAGTTCCACTCTCTGACCATTTTACAGTCGCTCACCAACCTTGGCACAGCAGAACGTGATACACATTGATAGCAAGGTTTTGCTTTTTTCTTTAGAAGATGCACATCCATTTGAGGATTTTCTATGTTTGAAGAACACAGCTGTACAAAAACCTGAACTAAATTTATGCTTGGGAAAATCTGGGCTTGCAACTTGTGGTAGTCTGGGGCAAGACTGGAGACTGACATTTACATTAGGAGTGAGCTGTGTGTCTGCCCTTGATGCCATCGCAAGGATGAATGTATTTGAGCCCTGATGATTTTTAGTGCACAAGAAAAAGGACTGCTTCCTAGGAGGAAGGAGTTAGTATCAGACAGGGTCAGTAGGAGCTGGGAGGTACTCGGAGGCGAGTCGTGAATCAAGGTCTCAGTACAACTCAGGACCTGTAGGGCTTCAACCCTCTGTCTGAACCTGCCACTAGTGACCTTAGTGTCTTCCTTAGGCTGTTCAGTATTGCTAAACTGGCCAGACAGATCAGATGTCTGAGGCAGAGGATCTTCATGTGCCATCAGCTAGGTGTGTTTTTTCAGCAAGTGCCCTCAAGTGTCTTCCTGCTGAAAGAATGGCTGATGGAAGTAACTTGTCTAACATGATCTGGGGATAGGGCCTTAAATGTACATTGTAGCAAGGGTTATGTTCATTGCCTGCCCTCTGTGACTTGGTATGAAGGTGATAGGCTTAACTTCTGTAATGGAAATAAATGTTGTGAAAATAAAGCACTGTGTGTATGTTTCAGCTGATGTAGAAGCTGATGGGTTCTACATTGTTCCCATAACACTTGTCCTGCCGCTGTGTTTTCCATACCTTTCTCAGGGATTGCTACAATACAAATATACTTCTAAAGATTTAATTTAATGTCCTAGAAAGATCCATTCAGCAGGTTTTCCGATGCTTTTTTTAGTTTACCAAATTCATGATTCCAAAAGAATATGAAGTTGTCTTTTTTTGGGGGGTGGGAGGGGATGGGGTGGAGGGGAGGACTAATGTGATGCCATACAAAATTTTCAGAGATAACCGTGAGGTTGGACAACAAATGCTGGAAATGCTCACCTGTCCATAGATGCCTACAATGCAGGTGCCTAGGCTTGCTGTGCAGCTATGTGCAGAAAAATAGCTGTTTCTGGTTTTGGCCATGTTGAGGACTCCCTGATGTCTGACTTCTCTGCTGTCTGCAGTGCAGTAGGCAGGACAGTGCTGTGCCATGTACTAGTTGCCAGTGTTTCTGAATGGTAACTGGTGGGGGTTTTATACAAATTTTTTTTTGGAGTGGCACAGAAAAATAACAACAAATATTTATTAACAGGTCAACACACACTATTATGGTCAGCTTTAGGGCTGGGAGAATGACAAAGCCCAGAGCTATAGCTGCAGTGGGGCTGCAAATGGGGCCACCGTAATGGGGCTGGAGGAAGGTTTAGACTGCAGATGTTTTCTCCTCTGGGAAATTGGTCACTGGGGTCTTACCTGAGTGTCTTTGCCTCAGAAACAGACAAGGGTTAGGATTAGGGTTAGTGTTAGGATTAGTTTTGGAGGAGGGACAAAGGCTAGAGAGCTGCCGATCCTGTGGGTTTGCCAGAGGAACGTGTGTGCTGTGAGAGGCTCAGGGCAGCCAAGTCCTTTGGTTAGGGTCAGCAGGTCAAGAAAGCGTGGGACTGCATTTGTAGGGGGCTGCTGGTGGAAGGTGTGAGTTAGCGTTTTCTCCCCTGCAGACTCTTCTCCCTTTGCCAGGTCCCCAGTGCAAAATGGCCAGGGTTTTTATTTGCCCCAAATAACAACAGTAACCTACTGGAGCTGATAAAAACTTTGTATGTCACAGCAGATGCTCTATATGAGTCTCAGCCAGCACAGAAAGTGTGGTTTGAGAGTACTGACCTATGTAGGCAGAGGTGTATTCAGTGTCTTCTGTGTATTCAGCAGGGACAGATAGTAACTGTGTGAGTGAAGGCGACCATTGAGAGACTGCATAAACAGTACAGCTTTTCAGCCAGGTTGGTGGCAGAGCAAGCTTAAGCCACTCAATATTTTGGCATCTGGACTGTTGCTCTAGATGAGGCAATAATTCAGAAGCAGCCAGTCTGCTTTGGAAGAAATCTCCCTTTGGCACATTCTGCAGTGAGCAATTCCTGGGGGTTTTGGTGCCAGACTTTTAGAGATGTTTCCAACAGGAGGTAAACATTTTAATAATAGAGACCTTTCTTCCTCAGGCTTTTCCATCTTGTTCCATCCCGTTTCCTCCCTCTTCAGACTCCAAACGGTGATCTAAAATGTTGTTTATTCCCTGCTCCTTTCCTTCCTCGCATTTTATCCTTCTCCCATATTTCACAGGAAAGCCTCTACAAGCCATTTGGAAGATTTATATAGAATGGGCTTTGGCATTTGAGGTTTCCATTAAGACCTCTTTATTTTACTTTCTATTGCTGTTTATGGCTCTTGATCTGCACCTGCAATATTGGTTATGGTGCCTGATGTGTTCACATTTGAGTAGTAAAGAAAGTGAGATGTTTCAGCTAATCTGTCTTTTTTTTTTTCCTTCCTGAGACAGAATAGGCAGATTGATGATTGAAATCACAATGGAGCTACGGTATTTGGGAAGAGGCGCTCTGACAAAAAAAAAATTAAATCTTAAATTGCCTGTTGCAGAGCTAAATAGAAAGTAATAGTTTTATAATGTTGCTGCTGTGCAAGGCTAAAAGATTGGTTAGTGCCTTTTTGGGAAAAATGAAGTAATGTTTGATTTCCATCTGTGAAATAAAATTATGGTTATAGGAAGGGAGATGCGTGGTTTGTTTCTTGCTATTCTGTGCATCTAGAGGGAAAGAGTCGAGTACTTGTGTATAAAAGTATATTCTTTCATCATTTGCTTTTAGGACATAATGGTGTTAGATTCTACCTTAAGTAGGCAGCAGGAATAGTACAGCAATTTGTATGAGCTTGGGTTACAGAGTTTTTAACTGTAAGAAGATCAAGAAAATACCCCCAACTCCCAAAAATGTCACTCACATTGGGTTTGTTGCCACTCCTGATTATGGTGGTGGTGGAGATGTGGGGACTCTCAGGTGTGTAATAACACAAGTACAATTTAGGACACATCAGGCAGAAGCTTTATTAACCATGATCATAGAGAACATTCAGAACGGCATCTCCCCCTCTGTTCCTCTGTTCTCTTCAAATGATTGCAGAGACCCAGCCTATGTACTATTTCAGGGGGAAAAAGTGAGAAAAAACCAATAATTTCAATGTTAACGAAGCCAGGTGTCCGCCACTGGGAGGGATGGGCTCCTTAATGAGCTTGCTGTGACTGCCACAGTCCTAAGAAGGAATCAAACAGTAAATAACACGTGACACTATGGAGAGATGGCTCTTGGTGGAGCCTGTAGGAGTGGCACACCCCATGTTATCTTAGCTCAGAAGTAGGGAGTTAGAAACAATCACAGACTGTTAGCTTTTGGCTGGAAGGAATATTCTTTCAGTTAGGATAAATGTCTTAGCTAGACCTCTTAAATATTAATAATTAATAATTTTACCACCACAATAAGCTGCCGGAAGTGACAGTTCTTGAATGGAGACAGTGTCAGCACAAAGCGAGATTCCTCTTTTCCATAGTGGCTGCTCTCGTTTTTTTGAGAGTTTTAAATAATCATAGACATATTTGTCTTCAAAGATCTTGAATTTGAAGTGAGTGTCTTGACCTGATGATTTTTGTCTCAATGGATGGGATTGGTTGAATTTGCCTTTGAATAATAGGCATAAGTATTTTCTCTTGGGGGAAGGGTGGTAAAGAAACAGGGTTTTGTTGCAACAGGATTTTATAATTAAAATTCCCCACTTTTAGAGGCTTGGTCATTTTTTTGGAATATTCTAACAATAAGCAATGTCAGCACTTCTCATAGCATGTTCATGGGTGGTGGGGAACTTTGTCTGGGGGGGTTGCTAGTCTTTGGACACCGAACAGTGTTCAACTGTGGTATCCCTGGCCTAATGATGTTTTCATGACAAGGTGGGTTTTTTTGGACTCCCTTTTTATTTGTTTTCTCACATGTATGTTTTATGGGGACCTCAGTTCTCCACAACATATGCAAGGATGGAATTTAATTTGGAGTACGTATGCAAAAGAATAAACAGGCCACCTGTCAAGTGTATGTCCTTTCTTATTTTCCTGCAGTGCAGAAACTGCCGGACTGTTCTTCCCAAGCTATTGTGATACCCTGATACCTTCAGGGTTTCTGTTCTCAGGCCCTTCCAGGCATGACCTGGAGGCAATGGAGGCAGACTGATGTGACAAAATTCACCCAGAGCCTGTCGAGACTGATGTGATCTAGATCAATTTAGGATATAAAATAAATATTGTTGAAGTATGGTGATGTGGGTATTTTTCCTCCTGTCTTTCTTCATTTCAGTGGTGGAACTTTGGGTACACACATGTGTTTTCAGGAGGGGAGAAAGAGAGGACTCTACCTTTCCGGCCATACTGAAATCCTTGTGTGCTGGGGACAAGTGTTTAGTGATTTGGATTTTGTGACTTACCACTCATAACCACTCCTTTCTCCTAACAGGTTGCTGAATGCAATAAAGCCGGGCTTGGTAAAAAAGATCAATAGACTACCGACCCCCATTGCAGGTTTGGTGAGTACATCAAATGGAGAAAAATCTTTCACTACTGCTTTTTGCTCCTTGATTTTATGACTCTGTGATTCAGATAGCAATTATTTTTGTAATTTGAACTCTTCTAACCTACTAAACTCAGACAGTCCCTCTGAAATCTGAGCTGTCTGTATAGTCACCTTAAGACTTTCCAGCCTTTTTTTCAGAAGTGGGCAGTATTCAAGAGGCAGAGTATATTTTTGGAGGAAGAATATCTTCTTCGTTATACATCATCTTCCAGTTGTAGTGCTAGCTTTAGAAAGACTGGAACGTATGCGTTAAAGTCATCACCACAAAAATTATTTCATAAAGAAAGAAAACTGTACTTGTATATTTTGTCTCATATTCTCTTTCCCCAAAATACCACAGTCTGCAGATAACATTCATTGTGGGATTATCTAGGGAACTGTTTCATGTTGACTTTAAGGGCAGAGTAAAAGTATACCATAATCTGTTATAAGCAAGGAAGACCACAGAGGACGTGCTGACAGCCCATGGGCTCTCAGGAGCACCAGGTGCTCAGGAGGTCACCTCAAGGGGTGGCACAGTCCTATGCCTGCTGTTGGGGAGGAAGGTGGGAGTATGAATGGGTTGTTAGGTCTAACAGGATTAGCCACATAGGAATATGGCTGTATTGATTTTACCTTGAGATGCGGCTGGGCATAAAAGGCCCCTGAGCCTGTGGAAGGTGGCCATCCGATATACTTATATATGTGGTTCCTTTCTGTTCTGGTACTACTCACATTGCGGTTTAGTTATGCAAATTTCAGAACATATTAGTTGTTGATAGCTGAGGTTAATGTTACTTTATATAAACTGCATTTGAAAGTTCCAGTGTATTAGAAACCATCTTACATTCATTTTTCAGTTGGTTCTATAATGTTATTACGTAGCCTTTGAGGCTGGGTCCTTCAGTCTGTAGATTGACAGGCATATTTCTGCATAAGTACTGCATAGTTTTAGGATTTAATTTGTGATCCCCATCACCCTTTCTCTAAAGTTTCCTTGTATGCCTTTTGCTTCTAAAACCCATCTAGTTTTATTCCTACACAGTTCTATTTGAACAAAATATTTGAAATAAACAGCTGCAAAAGATACCGGTAGTGCAGTTTTCTTTTCCTTGGCTCCCTTTCAGGAAAGACTCAATTTTTGTTATGACTGTTTTAAGAGGATAATATTGAATTACATTGGTTTTTTTCTTATTCATATGTAAAATCCCAAAGGTAAGGTGATTGTAGTAGGAGCAACATAGAAAAAGTCATTATGTGTGTGCATTTTTCTCATTCCTTGAGATAAATCTCTCTTGCAAGATGTATATCTTCAAAGCATTACCAAAAGAGCCATTTTCAGGCTATTAATGATACAGCAGACCTTTTTTTTGTGTTGGAAAGTGACTTTTTTTACCTCTGTACCTGTGTCTTCTACTTACCTTTAGTAATAACTTCTCTAAATATTTTTCCTAATAAGTAATTAGGTTATTTAAAAAGTTCACTGGTGCTTCTAGCTTCTTGAACTTTACCAGTGGGTTTTCTTATCTACTGTTCCGTGAGTAAATTGCTCCAAACAAGGCAAGCCATCTAGATGTCCCCTTGGGTTTCAAAGGTGTCTAGTTCCATACCTGCTGAATTTTGTTGACATTTTTACTTACAGTGGTAAGTGGCTTTTTTAAGGATTCTATGTGGATTTAAATGATCAGATGTTCTAGTCTGTTATGTGTATTTATGATGTATTAAAGTACAGACATCAGGAGTATGTTTGAGCACAGGGTGTATCTTTTTCTCTTTTCTTACCTGTACCATGTCTGTGTGTCTGGAAAAAAATAAAACTGACAGTATAGTCCAGAAGCAGTTATACCTCATAGCTAGTTGACCACGTATGGGAGGCATTCCTTTATATTTTGCAATTTTTTCTTTATTATCTTAGCTTTGGTTCATGTGACATAGTATATAGTTACTTTCTTTTCAGTTATTTCACCTCAGTGAGTGTGATTTCCTCCAGTACACATAGAAATACTGTGAAAACTTCAGTACCTTTTCTGCCTTGTGTGAGATACATGCTTTTGAACTCCTAGATACTGCTTCTGCCTAAAAAGTGTAACTTAATCATTCTAACAGAATTAATTAATTAATTTCTTCCCAATAGTTGACAGAATAAGTATTTAGTTCACTAGTAGAGACAACAGGTAGGTTTTCTTTCTTACAGAGTTGGACCTAAAACTTACAATTAATTGTGAAGTACTCAAAGTGCCTTTTGTTTCATCTTTAACCTCCAGAGACACAAACAGGCATATATTATGTAGCTCTACAAAATGTCTACTGGAGTCTGATTCTCCAGATTATAGTCTATTTTTCTCCTTTGTTATTGTAAGGACAAATGAAGAAATATGCTTTACTGAAAGAGAGTAACAGTAAACTTGAAGCCTGTATCAGAGATATGCTGAGATGTTCATCTGGGACATCTGTTTATCAGGTGTAAAATTTTGCCTATCTTTCATGTTTGAGTGACTTCTCATACCACTGCTGTGAAGTATTATGTATAACTGGTCTACTGTTACCAGACTGAATTCTTGAAACTTCTCCTGGCATTTAAAGCTAGATGAATCTGCAGTTACTCTGAAATTCTTACCAGTGACTTCCTCACGTGGTTTAAGAGGGAATGGTTTATTTGCAGACCTTTTGTATACCAATGATGTAAGCAAAATTTATGGGTTATAGTGTTGTAGTGTTAAAGTAAGGACATGAGGATCTGCACACCACCATACTAAGCACAGGCCATATAAATACACAAAGATGATCTTTGTCTAGTTGCAGGTCTAAGTCAGGATGTGGATTGTATGCAGCATTGCCTATAGAATTACATATGTTCAGCTTGGCAGGCTTGTTTGTAATTTGCTTTGATCTCCAGAAGTGCTGACTGTTTCTGTTATCACAGCAGAAATGATACATTGCTTTAACGCAGTAAAACGTAGGACCAATGGTTTGGTATTCAGACTTAGATTTGATGAAATGCTTTCTTATTACTGTTCAGTATTCATTAATCCAGAAAGCTAATGCTCCCACCAAAAAGCAATTCACAAAAGGTCCAAAGAACAAATTAAACCTAGCTAGGAATAACAGGCTTTGCTGAAAGAGCCTTGTTACCAGAAGAAATTTCCTCATGTGAGAAATTGATACTGAATATCTTGGTTTTAAGATTGTCAGCTTTCCAGAGGCATCATTTCATGTATTTAATTGTGCAAGACTGGAAAACTGTTTTGGCTGAGGTATTAATTAAAAGACCATCTGAAGCTGCAGAAGTCTTGCAAAGATGGATTATTAGAGTACAGTGAATATAATTAATGTATAAGTGATTTTTACAAAACCAGCATTTTTTTCACAGAGTTGCTGTTGGTTTCTTTCATTTTGTATGACATTCACAGTGAGCAGAACTCATTTCTAAGGTTTCTACTAACTGCAGTTTTGTACAACTATGCTTTATTATGTATTTTATTCTACAGAAATAAAATTTTTCCAGCATCATTGTAGATAAGCTTTGCTCTATAATGTTAACCACTGTATGTTGACTATCTTTTTGCCTTAAACAATTTCTAGTTTTTACTTCCTCTCCATGAATAATGTCACCCGGTGAGAAAAGAAAAGGTTTCTGCCTTATCTTTTGTTTGACGGGGTTTAGGAGAGTTTATAGCATTACTTCAGTTCCTTGAACAATCCCCACAGGAGCTCAGACACTTACTTCAGAGGCTGTGTGAAAGAATCTCACATATAATAGTAGGAAGTAGTCAAGACAAAGTTGGAGGTCTGAACTTTAGCTTGGATCTTGGCTCATGTTTCAGCACTACTGAATAAAAATCTGTTTACTGTGGCATCCAGTTTTCAGTTTGTGTACGGTCCTCAAATTTGTGACATTTGAATGATTTAGCAATGGGAAAAAAAATAGCTCTGCAAAAGTCACCTGGTTGCATGGCTATTGCACCAAAATGGATAGAACTGTAACTTGCTGTTTAAAAAAGCTTGTTCCTTTGAAAATAAGTTGGAGTTTTTTCTGTGATTATTTTCCTAGGAGGTTTCTCTTGGCAACATGTTCTCTGGGAACTTGCTGTGAACCTTCTTAAGAATAGCTACCTGTCTGCTGGTGCTGGTAATTCGCTCTTATGCTGTGCTGTTGCATAAATTCCAGTATTTTTTTAATGTCATATGATGTCCCAAAGAAATTTCAGCATTGTATTAGCTTTCAGGAGTTTATGCTTCTAATTAAGTTCAGCAAATGAGATCTTTTTTTCTTCATGCAGTTGTGAACCGGAAAATAAAATTACAAGACCCAATATAGTGCAGTGTTTTTCACAGAACTGAAAATAATTAGAGAAGGTAAATACATGGAATTTAATGTGCATTATTTTTATCAGTCTTTCCACTCATACTTCAGTGTTACTTTTTCTTTCCCCTTAAAAATTCACCTTCTCATTCCTTTAATTTCTCATTTTCCTTTTAATTCTTTGTAGTACTTTCTGGAAAGAGCCTGTTCCTACTGCAATATATAGTTTCATAATACATGATAATTTCTGTTTCCTTATTTTGTACTACTTCTTGCTGCTTGCTGTGCAAGTTGTGATACATGTGCAGTAAACGGAAGCAAAATTTCCTGTCTAAAAACAGCAAGTTCTTGGCACTCCCGTCACAAAAGCATTTTTGTGGATGTTGATGGAAGGCAAGGTGTCAACATCATAGCAAAATGCTGTGCAAACTATTCTGCCGTGGTTTCTGTGGATCTTCTTTGCTAAATGGTAATTGGCTTCTCTATACCTCCTGTGCCTCCCTTCAGTTCTGATATCTGAATATTTGACTAAAACAATACTTAGGGTCTGGCCTGTGGTTCACAGCAGCACTGTGTGCTTTGGCTCATCACATACTGCAATACATACTGAATCCCTTCACTAAAACAACAGCATCCTTAAAGAAACAAAATTCCGTACAAAAAATGTGTGCTTCTGCTGTTTAGGTTTTTTATCCCTCAAGTTTTCTGGACTCTGTCTTTGAGTTCATTACTCTGCTTTCAAATTAATTTTTAATTTAGGGTTTCCTGCCTATTTGTTTTGGTGTCATCTGAGCTGGACATAGCTACCTTACAAGACTTCTGTTTAATGAATTTAGCTGTATGCTGTACTCACAAACACATCTTAAGTTTCATGGAGAATACAAAAATAAACCAACAGGTGTTTCTTAACCAGGCTGTTTGTAAACAGAGTCTGTGTGGAAGAATCTACAGTGATGCTGTAGTTAATTCATTGCAGAAGAGGAAAGCAGCCGTCAGTTTGAATTTGGCAGGAAGCCGAGAGGAAGCAGCATTGGTGGGGAAAAAATTAGATGCAAACGAGTACAAACTAAAACTTTACACTGAAATTCAGCTGGTTTTTTTTAGACTGGATTGAAGGTTTTATTTGCTTCCAATTAACCATGCAAATGCTGTCCAGAAAGCATTGCTCTCCTCCCATTTAGCGAAAAAACAGTGACTCAAATGCAAAACACAATGCTAGCATCTTGGTTAGTATTTTATTAGCTGAAATGGATGTGCTCGCTCTGATGTTGCGTTTGGCTTCAAAACTCTTGTACTTTTGAAACTGAAAACTAATCATTGATCTGACAGTAGCATAGGTACCGGAAACATATTTCACTGCTGCACTTGGGTTCAGCCTGTGTTGCCCAGGCTTCCAAGTTTGAACTTTGACCTGATGTATGGATGTAAGAGAAATATTAGAAATATTGGGAAATTAATAAAAGATGTGAACTGTCAACCAAAAGGGGGTGAAGGACCTCACATTGTTTATTTGCTTTTGAAGGTCTGAGCTGCATTTAGCTATAAAGCACACCCTCAGAGAACTGAGTTCAGCCAGCTCCTAGTAGTTTTCATGTTCATCACCCCACTCTGGCTCATGAGTGGTCCCTTCTGTCCTCAACTACCAGCTGGAGTGTTGCGTTTGTGATTGCTGGAGGTGAAACTTGAAGTGACACCTTGTTTGCTTCTGAATTGGCCGTTATTGATCCCTCCCAGGTTTCTGTGTGCTTCCTGTACCACTGGCCCCAGCCAGCACTCGGCCAGGGCTTCTGCAGACCAACCTCACTGCTGGCCTTAAAGTCCCTTCTTCTTCTGGATTCTTCCTTGGCTGCAGTGCTTACGGTGCACTCAATAAGCTAAGCTGCTTGTTGGCTGGGACCACTACTTGTCATGCTAAGGATACTGTCCCTTTCTGCCAGTGTCCAGGGATTTGTCCCTTGCTATAAGCTGAAGTCTCTTGTTTAGCGCCCAGAGCACCCCGAACAGTTTCCTTGTTGGGTCAGGATGGCACCAGCCAAGATGGGTAAAGGTTTGTAGGACACACCTGAAGGATGGCTGTGAACCCTAGCTGCTGTGAACAGATGCAAACTTTGTCACGTTGTTGAGACCTGTTGCCAAACTAGACTGGTTAGGATTCAAAGATGCAGCAGTTTCACAGGCAGCTTAAGCCATGCCCTGTGCCTGCCGAGCTCTGCCGACGAGAATATTGTGACTTGGTTTGGCCAAATGCTAATAATACGTGTAAGCTCTTTGTGGCAAGGATCATCTGCTAGTCTGTTTTTGTCTAACACCTCACCCCATGAGTCCTGTTCCATGGCCAGGACGCCTAGACAGTATGTTAATACAAATAATAAATAACACTTACAAAAATATCACAGGCATTCCTGTATCATTCACAGTCTGTTTTTAGACTGCTGTCCCATCTTCAGTCACCAACCATGGCTTTAATCAATAGGTTTATAATTAGCTTTATTCACATTGAATAATTTAAAATGTTAATTGCAGATTCAGAGGTAAGGGGAACCTTTTATGTGTTAAAGCCAAGAGAGTATGGTCACTGCAGAGGATCTCCTTTTTGAATTTTTGTTTGTTTTACACAGACACTGTTTTACTGCCCAGCCTTGAGAAGGGAAAGCCATGGTAGTACCATGCTTTAGAACAAAGTGCTTGATTGAAAGCAGAGAGTCTACCTGTTTGGGGGCTGTCAAGCCACCTCACAAAGATGTTATTTGTAAAACTATATACATAAAGGCTTAGTATAATGATTGTTTACTCTTTTTTTTGGACATAGAAAGTTTGATGAAGTGAAGGGTTCCAGAGATAACATTTGAAAATGGCAAGAAGAAAAACATTGCTGCTGCGGAAGCCCTAATGCTAAGCGGCTGAAATGTGAACTTGCCCTTATCATGGCATTAACCTTTACTGTAAATGACAGTCTTTCCTCACATTGGGGAGGGCAGCTGGCTTCCAGGAGGAGCTCATTTTGTACCATGGAAAATGCAGGTTGCCCACTGGATTAATTTTTAGATTTGCTTTCAGCTCCTAAAGCATCCTTCTGCAAGTTCAGCCATGACTCGCATTACATTTGTTTATGACTCTGGTTGAGCAAGTATTGCAGAAATGGCAAGCTTTTGAAGAATAATCTCTAAGTATCTGTAAGTATCAGAAAAAACGATAGTTTAACAAACAAAATGCCATTCACTATTTAGCTTAGGGCTGCACTAAATGAAGTGAAGAATCCAGTGCCTTCCTTGAGCTGTTGTCTTAGAAACAAAAGGCTACAGAGCAGAATGACTTAAACTCTTCAGGACAAACCCCGCTGTTGAAGCTTATGACTTCTGCTAATAGTTGGGCAAATATCATGTGCTCTGGAGACGTGTACTGTCCTCAGGTGTTTTCAGAGGAAAAGTTGGATGCCCTGAATCTGTGAATGTGTCGCCCATGCCCTGTGGTGAATGTGGCAGCGCTGGAGTTGTATCCAAGCACCTGCAATCTTTGGGTAACTTCTGTTGCAAAATCAATTAGTTTGCCAATGAAGATATCAAAAGCAGCACTGAGCTGGTGTGCTACACATGTTTAGGCCAGCACACATAAAATAAGTAGAGCTATGAATATCCATGCCTTAAGACTAAACAAATTATCAGCATTTGTCCTTAACAAGAAAAACTAGACCTCAGGCTATGGTTGGTTTCAGCTGCTCAGAATTTGACTTTCCTACACCTTCTACTGTGACAGCGCTAGCACTCGTATAGTTATTAGCTGGAGTGGGCAACTGATCTGGCTGAAAAATACCCTTCTTCATCTTACAGAATGTTAGCTGCATGAGCAGGAGTGTGGGCAGGAGGGAAGGAAGGGGCTCACAAAGTCAGGGTAGGAGATGTCATTTGATCAGTTTAAAGTAGTTCTGAAACTGCAGCTAGGGAGTTTAGACTTAGATGGCATCCTTAAGTTATTGGCCAAAATCAAAGGACATGAGAACCTGGGAAAGTCTCATCCCAAATCCCCAGTTTAAAGGTTGTCTGTGTTTAAAACTATACTTAGTAGTACTCTCACTCCCTAATTCTGGAAAGGCTCTCACAGGTTGGAGTCTGTAGGTCTGCACTATAAATACCATCTCTGATCCTCAACTGTCTTTTTCAGTGACATGTAGCCTCTGCTGCAGGGAACAGCTAGATGCCAGTATTTATTTGAAGAGAGTGAGAGCTAAATTCAGTGTAAGTGGGGCTGACCAAAGTAAAAATATTTGCTGTGTTTGCTGCTACCCTACATTCTCACAGCATCCAAGACACGGGTGCTGCTGCCCATAAAATCCACATGGTACGATCTGGAGAATGTTGATAACCAGATGGCCGTAACACTGGAGATGTGAGAGGGGAAGATGCCTTCCCAGTAGCTCTTAACCTGACCAGTCCCCAGGAGGCAAGCGGGTATAAAAGGTTCCACAGTGCGGTCAGACCAACAGATCTGCCACCTCAAAATGGGCCAGGGAGGCTCAGGCTTCCTTTTACCTTCTGCTTTTGTGAAAAGGGAGCAAGCATGAGTTAGTAACGGTCTGTTGTGACCCCAGCCCTTAGGCTGAAGATAGTGGCTGAAGAATGCTGTCTCTAATCCCCTTCCTGGCTGTGAATCAGCTCAGTGAAGTCTGTTGCAGTTTACGTCTGCTAGCAACTGTTCGTACTGTTTCTATGCTGAAAACCTTTCCGGGCACTGTAAGTGGATTTCTGTCAGATGATGTGCATGTTGCTAGCAGAAGCCTACGTGCTGAATGCAGATGATGGAACGTGTCTTGCTCCAAAGATCATGTTGCAGTTGTTGCCCTGGCTTAAGGCAAGCAAGCAAAAAGGCAAACTAGTGGAAAACTAATGCCTTAAAGATCCATTTGATTTCTTTGGTGTAAGAGCTCAGTAAAATTCTGAAGTCTGGTGCTGTGGTCAGGTGTTCCTAGAAGCTGAAATATCCGACACTGAAGTCTCCTTTCCTTCTGCATTCCTCAGTGCTCCTGGATTAAAGCTGCTTGCTTCCTGCTTGGCACGGTACTTTCCAATTGTAATGCGCTTCCCCTTAAATGTCCAGAGGTCTAATGATACTATTGTAAAGCTGTTAAAATTAATGCTGCAGAGGAAGCAGCTTAGTTAATTGCTTGTGCAAAAATACGGTGGTAGGCTGAACTAGCTGACTGAGGGACATCAAAGCCATTAACTGTTAACCTTTTGAAAGCTGAATAGCCTTGTGATACTATGTGTAAATCTGTTCCACAGCTTAGTAGGAGAATTACACGTTCGTTTCTGGACAAGCAATGTAACTAAATCTACAAAATTAATATGGCAGTACAGAGGCAATCCTCAGCTGTTTGGAGTGTTGTCCTTCTGTTAAAGTCCTAGCTGTTACCACATCTTTGTGTACTTCTGCCGCCTCATCTTCATGTGGGAAGCACTGTTACTTAGATGGCAAATGTCTGCTTCTGTTTGGGGCAATAGTGTGCACTGATTTATCACTGTGCAATGTGTGAAAAGGAGTTTTCTTTTCAGGCTTTTCAATAAGGGGGAGAGTATTGAACTTGCTAAAGGCGTGCATGAATCCAAGTGTGTACTGAGTTCAGCTCAGCTTTTTTCAGGCCATTCTGTATGCTCCTTCATCACCTCAGCTTTTCTCTTTGAATTGTACTAGTTCTCACACACAATTTAGAATCAAGCTTGTGTTTCCCCATAAGGCCAATGGTAAAAATGATGCTTTTCTCCCCTTCCTCCTCCTTTTCCTTTTTGGTCATAATGTTGGTGTTAACTTGGTCTCCTTTTACTGCAACAGCTAGAGAAATGTTACGTGACTTAGCATGTTGCAGTTGTGTTGGGAGGCACGTTGGACTGAGTGCCAGATGTGAATCTCACCCTTGCACCTGTTGTGGGCAGAAAACTTCAGGCATTAAACTGATAGCCTGGGCTGCAGGTGCTCTTGCTTCTTGCCTTTTATAACTGTTGGGTTGGTTGGGTGCTGCGTGGCTTGGCTGCACAGCCAACAAATCCCACGGGTGTTACCAAGCGTTCCTGGATATTTCTAATGCCTTGTTGCTGTTACCCTTTGAATACCATTTCTAGTTTGGTTGGAAGGAGGCTTGCTGTTTTTCCAAAACCAATCCTAACTTTACCACTCCTGCCTAGCAACAAACAACATTGGGGATCTTGGAGCCAATGCCTGCTGTTAGCTGAACGTGTGAGTTGCCAGTAGGTCTTTGCATCCTCACTTTGCTTCCAAGCCCTGATCGTGCAGTTGTAGAGGTTCCTGCGAAGCTGCTTGGTGAGTGCCCTCGGGGGGAAGCTGCAGGCCCGACTGCTTGGTGATGGGCACGAGGAGATGGAGCCCCGTAGCCACAACTGTAAAAGCTCAAGTGTCAGTGGGACATACGCGTACCATGCAGGCAGCAGCTAGTCTTTGGCTGACTAAGGGGGAGATCCAAGGTCATTTGGCAACTAGGGAGGGCTGGGCTGTGGAGCGGCTCTGTTTCCTTGGCCAGCAGTGCGTGGATCAGGAATGCTGGTCAGTGGTTTTTGATTCTAACCTTCCTGTCCTTCCTCGTGCCCCACAGCCCACAGCAGGGAGTAGGACCATGCTGTAAATGCTCTGTGCTTCTTGAGACTGTTTTTCAGACCAAAGCCGACAGACCTGCTAGATAAGAAGTGTGAAATTTATACATTGATTTCTGGAGTTACAGAGATCAGCCACAAAGTATTAGCACCACTATACAGTATGTCCTCTGTTATTTAAAAGGGAGGACGGTGAATAGGTTCAGTTATTTGAGGTTTCAAGTAATCCAGGGCAATTTTCAGTGTAATTAATACATGTCAGGAATTTGACCCTTGTGGGGATAACAAGAAGTTCTGGATAACTGAGGTGATACTGTAAACAAGTCATGAAAAACGTGCCAGAAAACTGTCTGCACAGGTCAGTAGCACAAGCTAATAAAATCTCTCAGCTTCTGATCTAGAAAAATAATTTATACAGCTTTTACTTGACATATGCAGAAGCAGAAGAAACCCTTTCTTTTTGTACAATTCTCGGATGTTTTCTTTTATTAAGTTTCTTGTGTTACCCCTAAAGAGGTCAGACAGCGGTTGCTTCTTCCACCATAATAACTGCATGAAAAGCACAACTTGAAAAGTCCTGAGTGCTGTGTGCATCAGACACAGACACAATGTTTTGCTGTGCTGTTTAGTTTCAAAGAAAATACAAGCAAGTTAAAAAAAAGCCTAAAATTACTACTACAGGCTTGATACTGTGTATTGAAACAAATTATGAACAAATGCAGGAAATGCATCAATCATTGGCAAAACTAGTTGCAAAGTGGTAAATCAAATGGAATGGTCCCCAGAGAGTTCTGTCAGAGCTTTTATAAAAGCCTATTAAGAGGCAAAGAGAAGTAAGTGAATAAATAAAGAAATGTTGTGCACCAAAAGAACACAGAAAATTCATTACTAAAGTCATTGTTTAGTAACAGACTTATGTAAAAAAGAAACTTAACATAAAGTTTGTCATAGGGGGATGGATTTGGTTTTCTTTTGGGTGCCTTGAGAAGCAGTCAAGCTAGTTTGATCTTCCTTCTTGGTGTGCATACCTGCATTTTTACGGTGCTGAATAGTGACTGGGTGGAATCTGGTATGTCAGTGGACTTGAATTTTAGATAAAGAAGAAGCAAGATAATTACATCCTCTTGGAGAGGTGTTGCAGTCAAACAAAAATTTGAGTAAGCAAGGTATTAGCCAAATTATATTAGAATGGGTGATACTTCAGCAATATCACACCAGTAGTTGTTTTTTCATTCTGTCTAAAACAACCAAAAGAGCAAAATTCAATCCAATATGGATTAGTTTGAAGGGAGTTCAGGAGCTGTATCTTCAGATATGCCTGGCTCACTTTCTGAGTGTCTCAGATCTTTGAATGATGCAGTCAGCAGTGATCAAAACCTGCTTTCCTGCAAGGTACCAATTTACTGGTATCGGTCTCCTTATCCCTTTTATGCTAGATGCTGTATGGCGCCTGAGGTCTCCACCTTCAGAAGTTTGTAATTAAGGAACAATACGTAGATGGAGCTGGAAAGAAAACAGAGAAACAAGGTATTTGGTATTTGTCAGCACAGTGTTGTCGGCAGTCCTAGGACCTAACTTCCATTAGCTCTTCATAGACACGACTGTAATGCAGAATTTTGGGGATAATGGAGTAGTTCTGGTGAAACTCAGAAGAGGCTACTTATAAGCATGAGGACTGTGCGTGAGAAAATACAAAATCCAAAATCTGCCTAGGGTCAGCACCCACAGTATTAAGACTCAGTTGGCTAGTTCCCAGGAGCGTTTGAGACCTTAAATGCTCTTTAGTCCTTACCCTGTGGTTGATCAGAGATTAATCACTTGCTTTTTTAAATACTATTACCCAATCTCTTGAGCCACCCAATCCTGATTAAAATTTACTTTCTAAAACATGATCTTAGAGAACTGAAACTCCTTGGATTTCAGATGTCTACATATTTTTTGAAGACCTGTGAGTTTTTGGTGTTCACATACTTGCATCAAAAATTCTTGCAGATGGTTTATCTTCCCAAGACTAGTTCACCTTGCTATTCTGTTTTGTTTGGCTGAAATTTGGTGAGCAATATTAGAAATCCAGCACTTAAGCCTGCGTACAAACTATTATGTAAGCAAACTGCAGACCAAGAACTTCAAAGATTGTGGTTAGTATTCTCCATCACAGCTTCCAGTATAACTTACTGTCATTGTGTAACAGTGCGCAAATATGCTTGTCCTTTATGTTTACCATACAAGTTGGAGGAATAAAAGTGCCAGACTGAGGTTAAGAAGCAGATGGGAAGTAAACAAGAGGAAAAACGGTCAACTGCTTTATTCAGGATAATGGAAGGTGGAGTTTAGGATATTCCAGAGAATGGAAAACCCTGGATAACATCCGTGGTGTGGGTGTGAGCAACCTCAACAGCCTGCTTGGGTTTGGCAGCAGCATCTATCACCCTGGACCCAGGATGGCTCTTGTGGGAGAGCTGCTTGACACCAGCGCCTTTCCTGTTCGAGGGCAGGTGGCCCAAAGGCATGAGATCAGCTTAGCAGTGCAGCATAGCACATTTAAGGATTTCCAGGTAACCAAAAGCCCCAGAAAGTGGGCGCTGCTCATGTGGTAGCTGCAGGCTCTCTACGCCATGTACTGACACTCGGTCACATGCTGAAGCCCTGGTACAACTCTGGGCTGGCTGGCATGTAGCTGCAACAGGTACGAAGGGCATGTGTGCGTGCCCAGGGTCTCGTACCTCCTGGGTGCTTGGGCTTCCTGTGCTGCAGTTTGGGCAGTGTCTCCACATCACCCAAGGTGGTTGCATAGCTCTCTAGCCCCTGTATTTCGCTGGGGCTACATCTGTTGGCCTTGTAAACCCCAGGTAGCTCATAGTAAGGTCTCTAGATTAAGGGCTGATTAGCTTCAGCGCAGTGCTGAGCCTCAGCTGGGTGCATGCATTCAAGCAAGGCAGTACTGTCTCTGATGAATGTTCCCCAGTTGCTAGGAAGGGCAGTGTAGAGGTGCTTGCCAAAGCCAGTAAGTCCCGCTGGCCGTGAGATCATGTTGGGTAGCCATGTGTAACGTTTGCGCTCTCCAGAAATCTGTGCCCGCGGGAGTCGTTTGGAGACATGTGAGCTGGCCGGAGACTGGGGCTCTGCAGTGCTTTAAATCAGCTAAATTGCTGGCAGCTTCTTGTTGGCTCTGGAGCTAGTACAGCTGCTTTCATAGCCCATGAAGTGTGGCCTAATAATCTTACTGGACTCTACTGGTTCTGCTGTCTGGATATACCTCTCTGATCAACAAACTGAACTCTGAGTCCCATCCCTCTGTTGAGGAAAGGAAAAAATCATATTTACTTTTAAATTTACCCTTTTCCTTTATACACTCTCATCAGCCAAGCTTTACCTCGATCTGTGTAACATGGCTTTAAATTGCAAAAGTTTTCAGAAGTGGCAGGTGTGTAGTTGGAAGCTTGTTTGAGGGTGTATGAACATCTCTGCTAGCCTTATTTGTGACTGTTCTGAGCAGGAGCCACTGGTTGTATGCAGGTAAGCTGAATTATAAGCATGGTTGGCTGTTTTCCTCCACAAACAGAAGGTGATCTCAAGTCTGGTTAGGACAGAGGGTAGGGTAGAGGCTGAAGTTTTAGGAATAATCAGTGATAGATGATTGGTTTCCCCTTTCTTTTCCCTCCACCAACAAATGTGATAAGCTATTTCTGCCATCTCCACTCCTTAGTTCTTGTTCCTGAAGACTTGGCCTGATGCTTGTATTCGTCTTCCTACCCTTGGGGTTTTGTGCATTCCTAGGGGAGGGAGGATGTTGCAGTAGTATGCCTCAAGTACGTCTTTGGTGTGTAGACAGAAAACTGAGCAACAGGAATATCTGTCCTGTAGGAGGAGAGATCCTTTTCTGTCCTCTGTTGTGCTGTCCAGAGGAACCAGAACCAAGACACTGGAAGAGCTGGGCAAAAGCCTTGCAATAGGAATACGCTGTATTACAGAAGAGTTCCTTCCTTTCTTTCCCTCTTGTTTCAATAATTTATTTTAAGCCCATTAATTCGAGGAAATTCTGCTTCTTAAATACAGTATGTTATTGTACTACTTTTTATTCCTCCTGAAAGCTTAGTCTTCACAACTGCAAATGACTCTGGCATCCAGATGTAACCCATGAATCCTGCTTTCTGAATAGCCTTTCAAAGGCCTGTTTGCATGACCTCTGTAGACTTAATGAACAGTAGTGATTTAAGTTGGCTATTCTGGATAGTCCCTCTAGGTTTGCGGGTACCATAGCTTCATGAATAATTGTGCCAGTTCTTGAAGTACACCTAGGGAATGCTTTACAGATGGTTGAAAAGGGATGGAAAAGAAATCACTGCCAGACTGTTGGGTAGCTCATCTTGCCTTGAATATCTACCACAAAAAGACTCCAAAACTGGAGATATTCAAGATGACTGACAGTTATGACCATGATACCTAGACACCAAACGTACATTTTAAAATCTGAAAAAGAAACAACAGATAAATGGATTGAGTACTGTGGTATTCAGCAGTTTAGGCATTTACACTGTATATGGTCAAAGTTAAGAATGGGCACTGATTTACTTAGCATAATTTTGCACGGATATTTTGGGTTTCTGTAAAATGCACTTCCAGCAAACTGAAAATTATTGATTTCCTTCCGCTTCCTTTTTCTCACTGAAGTAATTCTAGACATCTAAAAGACATTAAAGCTTTCTAATTATTTTTTTACTGGAAGTAAAAATAATAACGTAGGTTTTCCAAGCGGAACATACTGGAAATTCATTCAGTACAAAAAAGCAAATAATACAAAAAAGCCCAACAAAACAGTGGTTTTTGGACTTGAACAGCTTTCAGAAGTATTTGCAAGGAGACCCCAACCTGTACATTAAAGAAGTCCAGTATGTTTTATGTAATGTTGGCATGAAAATGCAAAGCTATGAGTGAGGGGAAGATGTATATCAGGTATCATGTAACAGCAGCAAAGAGATTTCTGATGTTTATCAAACCTTGAACACCAGAGATTATTAAAACATATTCGTTGGCAATAAAGAGTAGATGTTTAGTTTGAAAGGAGAAATGGAATTTGTTGCTTTTCTTGCAGAGGTCACGAATCTATCAGGAATGAGTCCTCCTTGGCAGTTTCACTATTTTGCTGTTTGCCTTGGGGAACAGAGATTTGGTCTGATTTTAACAGCTACTGCCAGGCCCCTGGCCCCCACAGGCAGCTTTCTTGCATCTTTTGAGGCCCACCTACAGCAGTTGTACTTGGACATTGGAATGGAGAGACCCTCCAGCCACCACAGCCGCAGGGTGTCCTGATCCTTGCATGGTAGATTGCTGTCTTTGATGGGTGAAGTCCGAGTGTTGGCCAACTGTTGCTATTTTTTGCCTTTAAATGGAAGATAGCTTTGCTTAATATACCAAGCAAAAGAAAACATACCACGTAAAAGAAAGGGGCAAGAAAGTAAAGTCATGTTAGTAGTTGGTAGTTGCTGCAATTAGGAGAAGCATTATGAGGCTGCCAGGCAGTGGTTATACATTCATATTTAGAGGTTTCATGTCAATTTGATTTTAATTTTAGGTACCAATTTCTTTTGTACCTTCACAGTTGCAAACCTTGAAAATAAACTACAAAATTGCAGCTGTTCTCTGGCCCTGGATGTTCAAAGTGTTGTGCTCAGCTAGTTCAACACAGCTGGATGAAGCAAAACTTCAGATGAGATTCATCATGCATATATTTTCATAAAAATCCTGTATTTTAGTATCATAGAATCACAGAATCATTTAGGTTGGAAAAGACCTTTAAGATCATAGAGTTGAACCATTAATCTAGCACTGCCAAGTCCACCACTAAACCATGTTCCTAAGCGCCACATCTGCATGTCTTTTAAACACCTCCAGGGACGGTGACTCAACCACTTCCCTGGGCAGCCTGTTCCAAAGCTTGACAACCCTTTCAGTGAGGAAATTTTTCCTAATACCCAACCTAAACCTCCCCTGGCACAACTTGAGGCCATTTCCTCAGCTTCAATGAAATCTGCTTCTGTGTCTGAGTAGGAAGACAGCTGATAAATGACATGGGGAAGGTAAGAATTGAGGCTGTAACTCCAGTACCACTTTGTGTCTCTAGATTCTTGTGTATCAGAAAAGCATTGGATCCAAGTCTCACTATTGCTCATTTCCAGTTACTTCTTTTTGTCCTTGCCATCTGCTTTAGATGCAGTGAGAGAAGAAAACTAGAAACAGTCAGCAGTTATCACAGTATTTTTTCAGATAGTCATCTCTGAACATGCGTGCAGGTACACTGATTATGCTTTAAGTTACCTATACTGGTTTATACTAGATTATGCTGGCCAGGTAATTGACCCTCAGACATGCCTTTTCAGGTGGACAGGCAATGATGCACACAGGTTTTCCTCATTTTCTTCTCTGCTACCCTCACTCCATCCCAAAGGTCCTGTGGCACGTTGCATCAGACAGTTCCCTGGAGCTGGGTCCCTTGAATAGCCAACACTGCTATTCCTGAAAAACAAGGTTATTTTCTCTACAGTCAAGTCAAAACGTAGAAAGCTGGCATTGGGTAACAGTGCCCTGAGATATCAAATGTGATCAAAGGGATCCCATGAAGCTTAGAATCTGCAGGCAGAGAAAGGAAGGCAGGATCTGTGAAAAAAGGTAGTGTCTTTTAGTAGACCATAGTACAATATCTTAGCAGGAACACATAAATAGCTGTTTAAAAGCATTTGTTGTGCCATGGCTTAACACACGATTGCCCTGACAGCACTCAGGAAGGGCAAAGGTTTATTCAGCAGTGTTCGGTTGTAGCTGATGGCTGTACATAACACATTAAGGGCTTATTTCTCTTGGAGCTTAAGCTATTTGCAGTGTTCCTTTAAATTACCCCAGGGTACTTTTTGGGTATGCTGCTCAGGAGATAATTCAACTTTATTCATCTACAAATTTCCTGGGTGGTGGTTTGTTTTTGTTTTTTGTATGCAGGGTGATAAGCTTTAACAGTATGTCTAGTGAAAAAATATACTCTCCCATATTAAATGCTCAGGTTAGTTTCTTTGGTGGTCCCATTGCTTGGGCCCCTCTGACCACCATATCTGGTGTAGTAGTCCTTATGACTTATGAATTAAAGTTCATGTATTTCTTGGTTTACTTTAAGCAGTTTATTTGGGATGGCTGCCTTTGAGATCTTCAAAATCTGTAGTCAGACCGTGTACTTCCCTTAATGCTTTATCATGTTCTGATAATCACACACAAATAAACCAAACTTAGAAAACAGCATGTTCTCCTTAGTTGTGAATTCTTGACCGTTTTTGTATTTTGCTGTAGAGCTCAGTTGTGGGGCAGCAGCCGCTGGGGTGTGCTGAGAATGGAGTGTCCAGTTTCCCCATGAGGATGTCCTGAGGGAAGTGCTGTGGCAGTAGCTGCGGTTTCAGGGTTCCTTAAAATCTGTGTTTATGTGAAGTCATGCTCTCAGAATTCATCATGTGAGTGCAAATAAAGGTCACATTTGCCTTTGTGATCTTCATGACCCGCCCTCAGTTAGACAGCACAACTATTGCCAGGAGGCTCTGTAAGAAGGGGTAGGTGCCATGGATGCAGAGCTCGGGTTGCAGTGAGAACACTGCTGTTGTGATGTTTCTTTCCTTCTTGTCTTTTTTGTATCTCTTTCCCCAACCCGCTCTGTGGCAACTTTTATATTGACCAACTTCATAGCCCAACCAACAAGGCAGAACAAGGTAAATAACAGTCCTTTCCATCACAGCAGAAGGAACCATGCTTGGCTTCTTTTCACGGTGTCTTTCCCGTCCTTGTGTTTTTACCCATCTGACTTCAGATTTCAAGGTGAATTCCCAGCAGTTTCTAGGTGTGCTTGGCTGCACTTCACTGTACGTGAGCCTTGCTTTTAACCCTGCTCTTGGTGAGCTTTATTAATCAAAAACGTAAAAAGTGGGTAGCAGAAGAAATCATGAAGCTGAGGCCCAAACCCTCACAAGCCAAGTGCTGTCATCTGGTAATAAAAAGCTGTGGAGACAGGAGGGAAAGGAAATGTCCTCTTCCTTGGCCATAGCATGGCTGTTACCATAGAATATGGCATCGGATAGGCACTCTCTCTCCAAGATGGGGTGAAATATGACATCTGGCTGACATCTGGCTGTGATTTCATCAGCGTTGGAGCCAGTGAATAGCCTGCAAATGCTTTGGGCTTTTTTCCCTCCCTATATTCTGTCTTCATTGCTGTAAACAAAGCCATCTTACTCGGGGTGTATCTTGAATCTGAGAGAAAGCACATAGTCTGATTGCTCTCTCCCCCAAAGACAAGGATGTTGACTGAGCCCCCATTCATTTAAATGTTTTATTTGTGCCTTCAGGGATAATGACCTGATGCAGCAAGGAGAAATATCAGAACCTACTTAACTAGTGAAGTCATCGGGTTAGCCTTGTGCTCATGCTGCCTGCACCCCTCCCACCCCCCCGTGGTTTGCTTTTGCCTGTTGGTTTGAAGGCTGCTCTAGCTCATGTTCTTTTGTGTGGTCCCCTCCCGTTATTTTCTTCTCTTTCCCTGTTATCATTCTTCTTTCCTGTTTACAGTGTCTCTTCCCTCCTTTTACATCATACCATGTTGCAGGAAATTTAAGCTCATTTTAAAAATTTGCAGAAATAAGATACATCGTCCATTCTGTACCCAGCATGAAATTTCACTACCTGCCGAGGACCTGCAGTGCCATTTTATATTCTGTGCTCCTTGCATTTGTCTTTCATTATAGACAATATGGCCATTCCTGTTCGGGGGTTTTAGTTATATCCATCATACAAATGGTAGTAATACACTGCATTGCATAAGAAGCTTATAAATGTGGTTGGAATTTGTTACAGGGCAAAGATCTTAAAAAGCAAATAATCTGATGGTGAAAGACAGGTTTAAGAAAATGTCAAAGACAATTTCTTGAGTAGGGCTCCTGTACTTTGGTTTTCTCAAAGAACTGCAAGCTTTTAATTTTAAACATTGTGGGGTTTTGTATCTGGAGGATAAATGTACTCACAATTTGATTTGCTTAACACATTTCATTTATTTTGGGCTTGTTTTTTACAGTCCCAACCCCACCCCCAAATTTCATGGTGTGATTTTGAGGTTTCTTTTATTGTTGCTTGTTTTCAGTGTATTAATGTAGATTGAATGTGCTCGTGTTTTATATGAGACTAATGATTGTAACTATTAAACTAGTAGCAAAAGATTTTGCTGGATGCCAAAAATGCTGAGAGCAGCTCTCTGAAAAGATAAATGGAGTATGTTCTTTCCTGTGCCCAGCTTTCCCTCCACACTGTCAAAGGAAGGTCAGTTTTATCGTACCAAAGTGGTGTAAGGTAGCGGTATCAAAGTTGTGCCCTATCCTCTTGCTCTAGGCACCTGCAGTTTTCCAGCCTAGTAAGCCTGGCTGGAAGCAGCGGGATCTAAGCACCTTGGCAGGGACTGGGCACTTCCAGCTAGATCTTCGGGGTCGGGTACCGAACATCTTCTGGCAGGCTTAGGTATTACCTGAAGATGGCTCAGAGCCACGTTTGGGGTTCCTGGTCTGTTTTGTGTAGTCACAGTGTGCTCCCAACAGACCCCTTTTCTTCACAACGGTTTTAGGGTGGGTTTTGCCTCTTTGTTGAGGGAGCAGAGCTGTTGTTGGGGGAGATGCATCTCTTGCTTGTTGATTGCCCAGAAAAGAAGCAGATAGAGGCTTGGCTTTCTTTGCAAAGACAGTCTTTGCCCTCTCTGCTGAGCTTTTCAAGGTACTGCCTGTCAGGCGTTCCGGGCTGCTGCTGCTCCCGGCAGGCCTGGCCCTTCTCCCGGCGCATCCCTGCAGCCCTGCCTTCGCAGCGGCACGGCTTCACCTCCTGCCCGCCTGCGGGGTTCCCGCCGGTTCCATCTCATCTTCTCCGCGGCCCCGTCTTGTGCCTCGGGGCTCGCACCGCGCCACCGGCCGTGCCCACCGCCCACCCTGCCGCTGCCGGCCGCCCGGGGGGGGCGGGGGTCGCGGCTCCCGGCCGGCGGGCGGGGCTGCCGCTCCGCAGCCTCCCTGCGCGGGGGCGGCCAGGAGCCGGCGGGCCGGCGGGCGGGTAAGTCCTGCTTCCCCCACCTCCTCCCAGGGTCGCTCGCTGCCCTTGTTTCCCCGTCTGGCGTTACATTTTCCTTGGGTGAGGCTGTTGCGTGCCAGAATCCTGCTGGGGGCTGTATGCAGCCTTGTCTCCCCGGACTATGGGGGGGGGGGGGGGGGGCTTGCGTGCAGTGCTGGTGTGCGGGCATCCTTCACCTTCCAGAGATTAAGCATCCTCAGTTTCGGAGTGAATGTGTCCTTCCAAATCTACTGATTTGGAATCTGCCATGGAAAACAATGTTCTCTGTCATTCTGCTGGATATACAGTAAAGTATATTGTGTAAACAGTTAAACATAAATATACAGCAAACCATATACATATATAGTAAAGTATACACAGTAAGGCACATCGGATAAAGAGTAAAACATAATATATGTGTCTGTGTGTGTATATGCATGTATGTATATATAGATACACACACATATATGGAAAGTTCGCAGCCTTTCTTGTGTAAGTTCTTTCCTGGTGGACTTGAGCTGAATATTTTAATGTTTCCAGCTGCTTGTGAATCAGTCAAGATCCATTGCTTATATATGAATAAATTATCGCCACTAATGATTTATATAAAATGGAAAAATGAGGGAGTTAGGAAGAAATGTTGAGATTAAACAAAAGGCTTCTAGGAGTCTGTATTGGAAAGTGCTCAGAAAAGCTGTTGGGAAATATATATGTATTTTTTTAGAAATCTTGCAATTGATTCTGGAGCAGAGAAAATTTAAACATTCCAGAAAGGAAAAAGGCCACCTGTTTGTCTGCAGCTGTTCTGCAAAACAGTGCCGTGCTGCTGGCAACTAATAATATCTCCAGCTCGCAGAAGTGGCGTGCACTTGGCATTTGATTCAGCGTTCTGTACAGACATACAGCTTGGCTTGCTTTTGTTTTCCCCAAGTTTATCTGTGTATCTCATCTAGGCCACGCAGCAGCACATCTGACAAACGATGGTTCCACAGTGATAAGCTGTGGGTCCGATCTGCAGCATGAATACAGTGAGAGTATTTTGTATACTATTGTGGCAGATGAAAGGAATGGAAGTGGGCCAAATTCAAGCTGTTTGCCATTGCATCTGATCAGCAGATCCTATGGAGAGAATTTGCCTGCTGTGGATATTTGATTCTCACTAGCTTGAACTGTCTTGTGTGTTGGCAGTGCTACCGTGTGAATTTGCAGTGGCTTTCCTGGGTGTCTGTCCTGCACAACTGCCAGCGTCTGTGGGTATTTTTTACAGGGTTCAGGATTTTGTGCTCCACTTTGTGAGGAAGATGACTTAATGCTGTACAGTGAACATTCTTTCATAACACACAAGTTACCAGCTTCTAAAAAAAGCAAAACACCATGATTGCAAGTGAGCAGTATCTTATTTCTTCCTCGCTTCCTCCACCTTCATGGACGTGTAACCCTTCTGCCTTCCATTCTCTCAGCATTACCTGCAGGTGGTCGTGGCAAAGTGATTTTGTAGAGGTGTCTTGTCAGGTTACACACCAGAAAGGGTGAAAAGCTGACGGTGTTGAAATGCAGTTGTGAGAGCAGGAGCAGGTTTCCCTTCCTTCCCGTGCATCCTTCTGACTCAGTTTTCAGGGGGTCAGTGCCCTGCACCCCTGTTGGTCTGTCCCTGCTCCTCCCTGGCCCTTCTTGCTGGTTCGTGGCTGGCTTTGCCCGAGTGTATGTAATGTTTTGTGCGTTGGTTAATTTTTCAGTTCTGAAATACAGTATAGCAAAAAAGTTACATTAATAACTTCTGCATCTAATAATTACAGGTAAATGACATTGCCTATAGCGCTGATCTAACAGTAACTGTCAGGACTCTGCTTAGGCAAGCAGAAAAGGGTTGGGGTTTAACCTAGCAGTGTAGCTGTCCTGTGCTTGTGTCCTCTGTCACCACACTGAAGCATTTCTCTTCTCTAAGCAGACTGTTTAGAGTTTGTAATTTTATAGATAAATCATAGATAAAATTTTATAGATACCTATAGAATATATAGATATAAAATTTTATAGAAAAAAAAAAGATAAAATTTGCAAAAGAAGTTTAGACTGTAACCTGTGAGCTTGCTATACTTCTGGGCATATGAAGGACAAAAGCCAGAAGAGGATTTTTGATTAGTGATGTGGACTAAAACCAAGAGGAGCCAGCATGAGACAGCAGCAGGTCCTCTGGGGCTGTAGGAAGTGATGTGCTGACCAAGTGACCAGTCCTCCATCTGCTCCAGCTGTGCACCTGCAGCAAGTAACGGCTGAAAGACAGTATCGTCTCCATTTAATGTATAGAGGGAGTTGTGCATTAGTGCCTTGTAGGGGCTGACAGAGGGACTGAATTCTGGTCGTGTGTCTGCTGAGACCACTGTAAAAGATACCGCCCTGTTAGCTGAGGCACAGCAGCTGGCCACGCTGCGATCCTTGCTATTGCAGTGTGACCTATTTGCATGACCTATTTAACTCTGCCAAGTTGTAAGGAGCTGGGCATGCACATTAGGTGCATGTTTTCAGTCACTTATTTAAAGTAAGGATGTTTTATATGTGTTCCTGCTTGTAAACTTTTTTTTTCTTTTTTAGTTTCCTCAACAGCAACAAAGAGTGACACTTTAGGACAGGTGACTACAAAAATTGTGTAGTTACAGCTAACAGATGTGGAACTGTAATTTCTCTCAAAAAACATAAGCAAAATTTTCTGAGAACTGAAGAAAGCAGGACTTGGCCAATGCAAGGTGTAGTAATCCTCAAAGAAAGCTTTGTTGGGAGCTCAGTCTTAGTGGTAAGACTCCTTTCCCTTTTTAATGGCTTAGCAGTGTTTTCTGCAGTGTCTCACTAGAACTAACAAATAGGAATTTCAACTGTACTGGAGCTAACTAGGAAAAGTTCAGTTTTGCAGTAGTGTGAGATACATTTTTGGCTTGGGGATAGCCAGCCTAGGCAGGTTTACCTGAGTATCTGTCGCTTGAAAACAATTTTGTTGTTGGTTTTTTTTTTTAATCCTTTTAAACAAGCTACATTTTTAGGACCATTGGGAAATAAAAACTATGAGATTGTTAACAAAAGCAAAAACCTCTTTCATTGCTCACTGGTTGCATTTTCTTGTCACGCATGGGTTTTTGTGCCCATACAAGATACCAGCTTTCTGAGGATGATGGTGTTAATGGTTGTTGGCAAATGTTGTTCTTATGATGACCATCAAAATAAAATCATGTACGAAAACAGGCATGGGGTGATGACACTGTTGGGTTTTTTTTGAGAAGTGGGCATTTGTCCATCAACAGAAGAACTGAGTTTCCAAACTACATGGCTGCCAAATGGCTGATATTTTTGTTACTGTTTATCATAACTTGGACATGAACTTTTGGCATAAAGATGGGTGCAATTAGTTCCCCCTCCTTTGATTGTTTTCTAAACCTATTAGGTTACTGTGTCCTGTATGTCCTGTGTATTTTTGTTAGGAAATTTTGTTAGGAACCTTTTTTTTGGAATGCTTTTACATTTTTATTAGATTTACACATCGCTCCACCCACCGTTTGGAAGTGACCAGAACTGTCCTTCATGAAAGACTAAACACGAGAGTTATTCACGATGCAGTTGGAAAAATTATAATGCAAACAGTGAACCAGATGGAGAATTTTACAAGCATCTTTTCATGTCATGAATGATGCTGTCTCTCTTGGTTATGGGCTCTCTGCTCTCTTGACTGCTGTTCCTTTCCCCCTGGCTCCCCTCCAGAGCTGTTAAGTTTCAGCCAGGGAAGAAAGGGAGATTTGGAGTCCTCTAAATTTCCATGTCCGTGTTTTTTTGCCTTGTGGCTGGTGACGGCGAGCTTTGTGTGTGAGAGCGTTGGCATGCAGAGGGCTGCAGCGATTAGCATGCCGATTGCCGCGTCCCGACAGAATAAACAGGGCTGCTCTTGCCGGGCTGTGGCTATGCCACCCAAACAAAGGCCTGAGAGCAGATGTGGGGAGAGCCCTGCTCATGAATCCTGCTGTCACACAGGGTGGGCAAGAGCTGAACACTGCCCAGGCTCCTCTGCTTCCCAGTTATTACAAGAATGGAGGTCTTTGCCACACACTGTGGCTTGCTTCACATGGCAACTTACCTCCACTTGGAGTTTTGAGAGACCCTGGAGGATATCAAACTGTATATTATATCTTTATTTGTCCACATATGTACCATTGCAGTTGCTGATCTAGCAACATACGTTTCTATAAACTTGTTGTCTGCTGGCCTTCAAGATTTAACTGCATAAGAGTCACTGGTTCTAAAAAAGGGGGGCAGTGCACATGCATATGTGTAAGCAGGTTTAAAACATATATTAAATGTATATGCCTACAAACAGATTTAATCCCTATGGTGCAAACCCATGTGTCGTTACTCGTATTTGGTTTGAAAGAGGCTTATATCAGTTTGTGCTTAATCTCTTAGTTACTGATTTTTATTTTCTGTACTCTGAAAAATGTAAATCCTCCATAAAAATTGTTACAGAATTAGTGTTGTTTCTTCTCATGGTGGTCATGTAAAGTGTAGCTTCAAGCATTTTATCTGGGGAGAAGGCACCTACTATCTCTTTTCCCAGTGGCTTTTGGCTGGATAAGGTTGGAGAGGCAAGAGACCAGTTGTGTTAATTAGGAATAACTGGCTTGTTTATGTCAAAATACAAAATATTTTCTGAACAAACTGCTTGCTTAAATGGTGGTGGTGTGGGCTGTTTCATATTTACCCTTCCAGCTCCCTTCAGAAATCCAGCCATTGCTTTTCTGCCCCGTAACACAGAAGTTGTGTTGGCAGGCTGCAGCAGTAGGTGGGGAAATTAGCAGGGCTTTTTCAGTTAAAGAAGTTGCCAACATCTGGGTTTGGAAAGAGAAAAGTCAACAAGCTTGTTGCAGTTACAGATCTTAAAAAAAAAAAAAAAAAAGTTTTATATTTATCTGGTTTTCAGACAAAACATATACTGACTTGTTCAATTATGTGATTGGAAATGCCTTTGGTTCTTCATGTAGCTAACGCTATGACTGTGAGCTGCTAGTGAGTCAGGGCAAGATTGGTTCGGTAGGGTTATTTTTTTCAATGAAGAAGAGTTAAAAGTTCTTTTGTTTTGGGTTTTTTTTTTTGATCTCTTTTCAGGATAATATCATCTTATTCTTAAGAGGCTGCAAAGAGCTGGGACTTAAAGAATCTCAGCTTTTTGATCCTGGTGATCTGCAGGACACATCAAACAGAGTAACCATCAAGTAAGTACAATAGCAGTTTGCGATTACAACCTCAGATGCATGTGATGCAATAGCAAAAATGTCATAGAACTGTCATTTGTATAAAACAAATAGGAAGCTGAGGTTTGGGAAACCTTCAGCACTGAGAAGAATACATTGTTCCCTTCAGCAGGCTTTGTCTAAGGGCTGTTACTTTTCCCAGAGAGATGAACCACAGCTCTTTTAAAATACTGTTTTAGTTAAGCAGTGAGATTCTGTGGGACTTAGGGTTTTCGTGAATCTAAATTGATGGCATTCTTTTTTTGTCTGTCCAACTAATGAACTATGTAGGCTGGGGAAAAAGGTCACAGCTCTGTTATTTCAGATTAAACTGTTTTGAAGGTGCATTATAGGACATTTATAGGCCTTTCAGACTTTACAAGGTGCAGACATGAGCACAGTCTGTTTATTTTCTAACAAGAGCTATAGCTTGGGACATGATATTTGGGCTGAGGGTGTCTGCCTTAACTGTGTGGACTGGAAATGCCCCAGTTTAGATACAAAGCCACACACCTACTACCATAGAGATTACCACATGCATATTGAGAGGGTTTCCTTCCTAATAACTAATTTGTGGGGTTTTTGGGGGTGAGGTGATTTTTTTAAAATCTCCTTTTAATCATCAGCTTTTTAGCCATGGCATGTGCACATCCCTCACTGCAGAGTACTAGGTGCTCAGATTCTAATGCTTGTATTTTCAGCATTTCAGCCACAAAGTGATTTAAAATACAGATGTGGAACTGGCATAGAAAGTATTACTGACTTGCCTAAGGTCACACAGAGCAGGCTTGAATCAAAGTCCATATAGTCATAGACCGAGGTCTTAAATAGGAACTGTTGTCCCTTTCAGGGAAGGCTTTGTCATCATGGACTAGAAGAACAGAAGCAGTCAAACTGTGTTTTTCTCTCATTTATATTAATGTCAATCAAGCTCACCACCCCCCAAAAGCCAGAGCACTCCACACTTTCACAAAATTAACAAAATTGGAATTGGTGTTGTTTAGAAGTTTTCCTGAAATTTTTGGGTCAGTTGTGTAATATTAAAAAAAACTGTTGCTCTCCAGACAAGCAAATACTGATGAGTTGATTGAATGGCCTTGTTTCATTTGGCCAAAAGGATGTGGCCAAAAAGATCTCTGATGAATTCCTGGTCAGACATACTCATTTTAGAAAAGTATGTGGAAACACTTTACTAAATTTCAGCAGCATTCTATTCTTTTTCCCTTCTGGCAGTGGGAGCTGGGCAAGTTTTCATGCTATTCAAGCACTGTCTGGGAAAATTCAAAGATTCTGAAAATCGAATTGGCCACTTTCCTTGTTTTAAGGAATGGCCTCCCACTTTTTGCTCTTTTACAAGTTTCTGGCTCTAATATGAGGTTCTTCTCACCTGTGAGAGGGGGCTATGTAAAGCCTTTTTTCTAAATCTGGTAATATTGCAACGAGAGAGGTTCTTCAAGACGTCCTGTAAAAATCATGACGAGTGGCTGGGGAGAGTCACAAAACAATCCCTAATCTCCATATGAAACAAGGAAGAAGGGGTCTTTCTGATAAGAAGCTTGATCTTTTGGGGTTGAGGATGATGGAGTACCTCAGAGGAGGCAGGCTGAGAGGCTGGGACTGGCATGGAGCTCCAGGAAGAGCTGTCCAGCACGTAAGCAAGTTAAACCAGGAGTAATAAACTCTGTGGATCTGGCTTGGCCCTCTGCTGAATATGATGCTAGATAGACGTGAAGTGTCTCACTGGCATGGATTATTTTTTTCCCCATCAACTCTTCAGAGAAAGCAGCTGTGGAGATGAGCCAAATGTTTTCCTAGCACTGTCCAAGTTCACGCTGAGTAACTGAGTTGAGGTGTACAAGCCAAGTCCATGACTGTTGTAGAGAAATATTTTCAAGACTGTCTTCTGCTAGCTAGTTCCCAAAGCATGAAGGTGATTTTTTTTTCCCTCTTTGAAGACTTTTGGGTTATTTTTTAAACTGGTAGAAATGGTATTTGTTCTGTGGTAAAGGATGAATATGACATTATTGCGCATGATTAAGATAATGACATTTTAAACAATTTTTTTTCATATAGATGTTGATTGAGGTATGCATTAGATCTATTTTTTTTGGATCATTCAGCTTATAAAAGTTATGAGCTAATGCTGTAAAGAATTTCTTCCTGACTTGTTAAACAAGATTCTTTTCCACTGCTATTTTATTAAGGAAAAAAATAGGACTTTTGTTTTTCTAAGTATGTGGTATTGGTGGATAAAATTGTGGCTTAAAAAAGATGTTATCAAAAATGCTTTGTTTTAGCATTGCCTATATTCAGGCTTTTGTTGTTCTCACAGATGTAAGTACATTTATTTTGAGTTTTGTTAGGTAAACTTTAATGCTGGAGTGAATTTACTGTTATAGTAGAAGGCAATTCCATTATAAATAATCAAGAGATGATCATTACTGAATCTGAAGTAGTCTTGATTATTTTTCAGCACCTAAATGTGATCTGCATTTCCTCCATTCTTCAATGATTTCTTTGCTGAATTTTGAAATGTTGTTTGCACAAACTTTGTGCTTTGTTGTTTGTAACATAAAATTTCCCCATTTTGATGAACGGTGAAAAAATAAATTGAGAAGGACACCAATGTGCAGTCTGAGTGCTTAAGTGTACATTAAAAAAAAAAAACCAAAACATTTTCCGCAGCAGGTTCTGTTGTAAGTGGCAGGATCTTTGTTGCTTCCCTCATCTACTTTCTTCTTTGTGATGCTTGTTTCCACAGAAGTGTCTGCTCTATTTCATTAATGTTTGGTGATGAGTCCCTCAGTCTCCTATGCATGTTCAGTTGCTTCCAGAATCTGTATGGCTTGCACAATTTATCACAGAGAAGAATCTGACTGTTGGATTACTGCAGAACACATTCTAGCAGTGGAGAATTTTGTCTTCTTTTTTGAAGAAATCAGCAACTGTTTAAAGGAAATATTTTTGGCGCTGTCCTACTTTACTGTGGGACCATTATAAACACATTTTCTTTTTGTACTTCCAGAATTCTAATTTAATGATTGAAGTAATGGTGACAAAATACTCCCATGTTATGAATAAATTAATGTGTGAACTACATCTTCTTAGCTTTCATGTGTTTCCAGCCAGCAGAAGCATTCTGCAGGCTTTTGTTAGGGAAAATGTGATCTGTTGCATACATGCTCTTGGAAAGTGTGTCTGATATCTGATTATTTTTTTTCTCTCTTTTTTTTTTTTTGTGTGTGTGTGTATGTGTGTGCAACCAGGAACACTGACTGTAGTAGGAAGCTGAAAAACGTAAGTACATCACTTGGAGTATTTTTTTCCCCTCTGGTTAATCCTATATTTAGCCTGAGCAAGAATTGTGTCAGTAAAAACAGCACAGATGTTTCTTCGCCCACGAAGCTATGCTTTTTAGCCTTTCATGAATATATAGGCATAAAATCTATTTGCACAGAGCATTTAAAATGAAGCAAAATGATCATTACATCTGGATGCAAGTCTTTACTTTTAGATTTGCTAGCTTTCTTGTTCTTCCAAATTGTGTTTCATCAGAAAGGCTAGTTCCATTTAACTTCAATTTATTGTTAATTTAAACTAATGGTAATGGATCCTATAATTGTTAAGCGGAAAAGAAAATCGCTAAACTTTGCTGGTCTCAGGGTTGGTTATTCTTCCAAAGCCTAGTAAGCTGTCTGTCCCTAGCTGAATGCTGCTGTAAATTCAATTTTGTACTTGGCTCACATCCCTATAAACTGCTAGGAAATGCCAAGACCTTCTCCTAATAACTTTGCAAGCCAGTACTCATGACTGCAGGTAAAAAATATTAAAAAAAAACCAAAACCACTGACACCCCCCCCCCCCAAAAAAAAAAAAAAAAATTACTTCATCCTATCTTTCCCCTCATCATTAGAGTAGTATCTTCTGTATCCAGCACAGAAAGTTGGAGGGGAGGAGTTCAGCTTTAGCATTTTAGGACTCTTGTGGGCACTAGCTAAATATGTTTGTACAGATTTATTGTTTTAAAGGTAAAGGTTCAAAAGTATCCTCCACAAAGTGCTTGTAGGCAATACATGCTTTCCAGGTGCATGATCCTGCAACCTCAGCTGGCAGCCAGTCCAAATTGCTTGCAAACGTAACATTATTTGGAAAAAAGTAAAAAAAAAAAAAAAGGGGATAAAGAAAGGAAGAAGAGAGAAAGTGGTCAAATGCTAGCAGAAATAAATAAAAATACCACAACCTTCATCAGAGCACTGAATGGCAAAATGAATTGGATAGTTTCCTGGTTGCTAGGAATACTATATTTGCAAGTGTTTTCACTTAACTTGAGAACATGTATTGTAAGAATTTTTTACATAAATTTGTTGAGTAGTGCTGGTTGAAGGAAAACAGCTCAGATAAAGGTTGTTTCAAGGCAAAAAAAAAAAAACCCCTATTGGCAAAATACCTCCTTTCCCTCAGCACAGTAGTATCAGTTTGGATGTAATTTTAAAAACAAGGGGGAAATTTCTGAACTTTATTAAAAATGCTATTCAGTTATTTCATGGCATGTATGTTATTTGTAAACTAAAGGGAAATATAAACTATTTATATATAAAATATATTTTACATGATGCACCACAGTTGTTTTTAAGCAGGGGATCTGTATGAGATGCTGTATCCTTTTCTGGCAGCTGGAGTGCTGTGTGTGGTTTTAGGCATCACACTTAAATGAAAAATGGGGATATTAGAGCAAGTTGATGAGAAAAGGCTAATCAAAAGTCTAGCCTATATGACTGAGAAGAAAGCACTGAAGGAATGTGGCTGCGTATTTCAGGGGACAAAAGTCTGACAGGTGTCTGTCCCCAGTGTCCTCTTGGGACTTCTCCTTGTCCTATTTCTTCAGTTCATTATAGGGTATGAATTATATGGCCCTGTCCCATCAAAACGTAAAATACTATATTTCAGTTTATTTAACTTTTTTTGAGACAGTTAATGGCAACTATTATTTATTATTGCTTGCACATCTTTCCCACATCAAAATATTCCCTGTTTGTTCTGCAATTAAATACTTCGCAATGTCATGGAATATGCCTAAATAATGAACGTTAAATGAGAAAAAGCTGTAATTTCTAGATGATGGTTTGGCATTTTCAAGCAGTTCAAAACAGTGAACTGAATTGCCTTTGATGATCAGTTTCCAGTCCAAATTGCTGCTGCACAGGTACCATTAAAGACGTTGCTTTAAGTGGAGACATATGTGGTGCAGAGAAGGACTGTTTGCTTCCATTGCATGTTATAAAGGTCAGCGGTTTTGGAGGTGTTGGATTTGACCATCCTGAGCATGTTAATTTCTCCTTTCCTAAAACAAGTGCAACGCCAGAAGTGTCAGATCAGATTTCTTTGCTAACTAAAGGAGTGAGAGGGTATGTAAACATTTGCAAGAGCAATTCTTGGCTCTTTTTCCACACTAGTTTTGAAGTGATTTATGAGTTATTGGAGAGACATCAAGTCAGAACTTGAATGAAACCACTAAGTCTTTCTTCTTTAGTCTGATAGAAACAACCAGATGCTCATGGCTTTTGATTAATCTTGAGCTAAGCATTTCTTAAGCTAGCAGAAGCCTTGGAAGTAGATGTTCCCGTGTCATCTGGTTAATTACATTAAGATGATTAAAAATGGTACTACCTTTTCTGTCCTTGAAATAGGCAGGCAGACGTTTGAGATGTTTTATTTATTCCATTAGTCTTAATGGTTTTAATTAATGACCACTAGTATTGGTACTCTTCAGGGACTTGTTTCCTCTTGGATTTACAAACATTTATTTATAAATAAGTGTGTCTTCTAGGCAGTTTCAAATATTTTGCGTAGAGTTTTTCTTCAGATTTATTTTTGCTGTTTATTTTCAAGACAGACGTGACAGTTTCATTTTTTCCTAAAACTATGAGGAAGATAATTTGTTAAGTTATATATTCTGTAGGACTGTTTAAATTTGCATAGTCACCTGATGTATTGGTATTTAACTACTGGCAGACACTTCTCTTTCAATTCTGATTTATAACGAAATCTTGTGCTGCTGTGCAGTTTTGAATAAATGAAAGAAGTTGAAGGGAAGTAAATTTAGCTAAGTGACTGTATAGATGGCTTCACTTAATTCTTATTAACTTCTGCAGGTATTAGTCACCATATATTGGCTAGGGAAAGCTGCAAACAGCTGCACGTCATATAGTGGATCAACCCTGAACCTGAAGGAGTTTGAAGGTTTGCTGGCCCAAATGAGAAAGGTATCTTTTTGTTATGTTTTGGGAATGGAAATTTAATTCTAATTATTACTCCCATAAATCACCTGTTTGTTGCTAAATATGAGAGAAGTGGCGGGCTAGAGTACAAATTACTTAGTAGACCCCTACCTCCTTCAAAAATGTTTCTGACTCTGCCAAACCATGAACACAGCTTTCTTTGGCAGCCAGCTTTGTGGTGGTATCAGTGATGCAGCATGTGATGTCAAATGGGGCTTTATAATTGTCATGTGGCTCTGTCATCTTCATTTCCATATGTTTTGGATTTAATTATTTTCATTTATGACACCTTACAAAAGTAAGGTGACAGGACTCTCAGGAGCAGAGATTTTTCTTCTTTAAAACATTCAGTCTCCCGGGCAGCCCTTTTTTTCTTTTTTTGAAGTTGCAACATAAGCCATCAAACCAAAGTATCTAAATGAAGCTGAAGGGTAGAAGGAAGTTATGTTTCACCAAGGGCACAGTTACCACGATTCTGTGTTTTGCCAAGCTCTGAATTCTGGCTGAAATCATATTTGGTGTTTTACAATGAGCTTTCTGTTGGAAAGGAGAAGTTGTGATTGCTGTAGAGTGCTTTGGGGACTCTTAGTTGAGCGCTCCAGTGCCCCAAACCTTGACATGAGACACTTCACCTCAGCAATGGTTGGTGTTTGTATCCAAGTATGCGTTTACTGAGGATGGAAGGGGCAAGGGACAGGCATGTCAGAAGATGGCAGCACCCAGTGCTAGCATTGCACATGTTGGGCATACTGCTCATGAAAGGCCATGCAGATATGTTCTCCAGCCTACAGAAAGCTTCATGCCTGCTGCTCCCTCCCCATCTCACGTAACAGCCAAGTCACCACAGGCAGTAGGGTTTGGGGACCATGGGAGACTCCTTGCTCATACTCTCCTTGAGCTCTGCTACTGCATGTGCACCAGCTGCAGCTCTTCATTGTGGGATCTCAGAAGGCCAGCACCAGATTGCCACTGGAGAGGAAGAAATACTTGGCTGTCTGACAGCAGTTCCTACACCCTAGTGTGACCAGTGTGCCTTAAACTAGGCAGGTAAGATCCCTGTTTGTGAGCCCAGATCCTGTGAACAAGCAGGTGGAAATGGAGAGGAGAAGAGAACACCCTGCTTCTCTGTAGAGCTTTATTTTGGTCTTCATTTGAAATGGTCTGCACTAATCACTTGGGACTTCATCACTCATGAGTGATAGGACTGAGCCTAGGCAATAAAGAAATGAAGTTAATACTTGAGTTGTTTCCAAATAGAAGATGTGGGGAAGGTCCCCCGCTCCAAAGAGTCTGTAAGGTGAAACAGAGATGGACAAGGGAGCTAGCTCAGAAAAATTGCCAAAGTGCAGGTTGTTCTGACATTTGTGCTGCATGGTATCATGGTTTGTTTTTTAATGTTTAATCTCACAGCATGAAGCTCCTCTTTTTCCAGGTGGTGCTTGCCCGCGAAACTAGTCATCAGAGCATTTTGGAGGTCCTATCTTGAGCGCTTTTGAGGGATGAAGTAGGCTGGGGCGGAAAGGCAGTGTTCTCCAGGAGCTGATGGTAGTGGAGCACCTGGCTGGGCGTTGCAGAGCGCTGCATGCAGGTCAAGGACAAAAGCAAGAGTCTGAGACTTGATTTGTTGCAGATGTTGGAGCTGGGAGCAGAGTAGAGATCTCATAAAAGCTGAACGCTATATATTCCTTTAATGTAAAAACAGAGCACTTTGCAGTCCTGAAAAGTCTTGTTTAGGTGGTGCTGTTACAAGGGACGTTGGTGACGTACTTTAAGATCATGTCCCTACTCCTGTACCCCTGCAGTATTTCCCACTGGCAATTGTGGGCTTGTCTGTTACTGCATTTGAAGAGGATTTGGTTGTAAAATAGAACATGTTAATCATGCTGTGCAATGCTCTGATGTTCTTTATAGCTGAGCTCGAGTGATGAAAAGGCACTTTATCATATTCTCTACTGGCAATTTTTCCACAGAATTTAATAATTAAATTGACAATAAATTCAGTCTGGTTTAGTTTTTCTGTTACAAATCCTCTCTGCCTTTTTTAATAAGCAAATCAAAAGGCACCTTGGATGTAACTTGTCTCGGACTCATCTTTTTATGCTTCTCATACTGAAAGGGATATAATTTCTAATTTTTCATAATTCATGCTACTCTGTTTTTAATTTCATTAATTATTTAGTTACGCATTCTTCTTTACTTTTAAACTGGAAATTCCCAATGACAAAACTTCCATGGCTTTTTGATTATATGCAGTGGGTGGAACTTCCTGGAGAAATACATCTTACATTTGGCAATCACACTTTTACTACACTCGGTGACATACTGTGTTTTTAATTAGATGATATGAAAGACTAATGCGCTATTGTCTGTCATGTTATGGTGTTATCAGTCTCACAGATAACCACTTTCCCATTGATAACATTTGGGAGATGACGTTTGTTGAAGGCAGGACAAGTACCCCTCTGTGAGACAGCGCAGGGCTGGGAGAGTAGCTTTGCCAAGGGGAACGCTGTAAAGAACTTGTTTACAGAGGTCTAGGATCCCATCCTGGTGCGTGCCTCCTAATTCCTGGTGAGCGGCATGCAAAATTAACATCAACAGGCCTCTGAAAGTAGGGTCTGCAGAACTCATTAGTTCACAATTGGACTGTTTTCAAACTCTGGGAGATAGTGAATGCGGGATGGGGCGCTTTGCCTGAGTTTAAGTCCCTGTAGTTGCTGAGCAGTTCAGCGTCATTCAAACACAGTAATTTAGGAAAATGGAAGTGTGCCTGAGGATTGAGAATAGCTGATTGGTATGAAGGGATGAGAGGATTAGGGAATTTGGATTTTTAAAAAGATTTTTGGATCATGTCACAAACGGGATTTTGATAGGATTTTTAGATTTGTTCTTGGATGTGTGTAACTCATGCGGTTTTCAGGGAGACAGATCTCTGTTGTCTAATGTTTCTATCAGTGTTTTAGTTCACTAAGCAGGATTGGGGAAGGAAATTACATAGGATTCACTTCCAACTTTGTTAGATGTGTTTTGTTTTTAGAAAATACTTCCACTTCAATTTGCAGTGAGGTTACTTAATGACATTACCACAGTTTAGCTTGGCCTTAGGCGACCTTTGCCGCTGCCCTTAATGTGGTATTTTGGCAGAGTAATAGTGAGTGGCACTAATTAAAACTTCTTCCTGAAAAGTCTACAGGACGATGGGTCTGATCTCTGTTGGCTTTGAGCCTCCCTCTTCTCCAGCACCGAGGCTTTGCTGCATTACTGCAGGGCTCTCCTCCCTCTACCACTTCTCTAGCGAACCCGCTTTCTTGTGCATACGGTGTTGTTCTTGATTGATCTTCTCATTGGCAGTATTAGTAACGGGTAAAACCTTAGCAGTCAGGGACAGTAGGAGCTGTGTTCAACACAGCCGTTGAGCTGTTGTGCTCCAGCTAGTGGTAAGCAGGGGGTGCTTCTTAATTAGAAATTAATATTCAAATGCTTCTGGGGAAAAAAAGAAAGGGAAAAAAAATCACATTCCAGCCTCTTGGGTCGCAAAATGTCAGTCTGATAATGGCACTCACATTTCTGACTTTACTTACTGTCGGTGGAGAAAAAAATAGATTTATCTTTAAATAAACGTAGTTATTTGTGTTTTTTCTCAGCCTGTACAATTGTAATTAATGTTAAGACACTCTCTAAAACAAGGGATTTATTATAATGCAAGGGTGAGGATGGCTTCTATTGACCTTTTCCTCTGCTGGAGTTTCAGTGTTTTAGTATGTGCTGCTTGCACTGGAAAGAATTTATAATCACAGGGCTGTCAAAGACAACCATTGTTCTCCCTGCTCTGAACATGTGGGTCAGCTACAAGTGCTTTCATATCCCCCAGAGCCAGGAGCTGGCAAAGAGTAAAGAGCACAACTGAATTCTTCTGAGGCATCAGGAAAAGCATTTTGCATATTTTTCATTGCTGATTGCTTCAGAAAGACATCCCTCTTTCATAACAGGAATTTCTCTTCAAGGTAGAGGGAGACTGGGGCACACTGCTTCATTATTTTGCCGAGCTGAAGCAGCAACAACAAATGCTGTCTGCTGGTATCCTGGCCAGATACAATAGATGGGCAAGAGGAGGGGGGGGGTGTCTTTTGGAAAGCAGCAGACTTAAACCTGATGCAGGCACAATGTTAAAATCCTAGTGCCTTTGCCTGTGCTATGGACTATGGACAGCAAGTCAAGTTTCAGGTTACTTTCAGTTTTGATCGGTTTATTGCTTGCCTGTTGCAACTTTTTCTGTTTATCGTAGTAATGGATTGAGCGGGGTTTCCTCTTAATCATTATAAAATTGGGGTTTATTGCAAGCTTGCACTTTTCTTTTGAAGGAGAGAAGCAAGGAAACCCTTTTTAGGGGAGGAGATTTTTAGCATTTGGGAAGACGTGTTGTTGTCTGATGTGTAGCGGATCTCACGGGTATGCCAGTGGCTTCTTTACGAAGAGGTACCTGCTGTACTTCTGTGTAGGAAACGGAGGATATTGAGAGCCCAAAGCGCAGCATTCGTGACAGCGGCTATATAGACTGCTGGGACTCTGAACGCAGCGATTCCCTCTCCCCACCTCGCCACGGCAGAGATGATTCTTTTGACAGTCTGGACTCCTTTGGCTCCCGCTCACAGCAGACACCATCTCCAGATGTAGTTCTCAGAGGGAGCAGTGATGGTAAGTACTGGTCACAGTGCAGCACATGTAGAATGTTGTGACGCATAAGTAACGTTGCTGGAGCAAATGTCCATTCGGAAACTGGACACAGCCTCTGAATCATGCTAATCCGGTGGGAGAACTTCTCTGTGAATGCTGATTTGTGCTCCCTGAGGTTTAGATGACTTTGCCAACAACTTACTTGAAGTCTGTTGCAGTTAGCTTAGCGCAGCATTGGAAAATGAGTTACATCATTGCCATGTAATTTTATGATGGGAAGGGTGCTTTTCTGGGTTCTAGTGTATGAGGATGTTATGCAGACTTGTTTTAACTTAGGAACTAGGCTGGAGCAAGAAATAAAAGTGCAGGAACAAGGGAAATACTGAAGTGAATAAAATGTTTGCCTAAGTAAACCTTGGGCAGATAAATCACAGAAATATCTTGGAAATGTCTGATACCTGACAGTGTTTGAAGTCTTACGTACAATATTTTGCCAAATGTCATATCTGTTTTCATGGTATTTAGAAAATGGGGTAAATTAATAGCTCCGGGCATCAAAGCTGTGCCCGTCTTTGTACAGCTTTATGTGAGGACATGCAGCGCTAGGTTTACAGAAGGGGTGCTGCTTCTCTGCCTTTCTTACCCGATTCCCAGAGGCTTCCAGGGGCTTGTAGGCACAGCATGCTGTCTGAGGAGCTAGATGTGGAGGGTGGAGGTGTGGAGCATGCAGTTAGGTTACCTGTTGTGAGCAGGATTCTGGTTCAGAACAAAGGGATGCTTGATTGAGGCTCCCACTGTGTGGTTACATTCCTGATGAATGGATGAATCAGTCAGACTTCATCATCAGATGAAGTTATGTTCCACACATGAATCAGTTCTCCTTAGTAATGTTACTTATTTAATAAAAAAAGGAAGGGCAGAAAGACTTCTTGGTAGGAACCAGATGTTCATACTGCTTTTGGCAGTGTGAAAGAAACTGGTGATAATCACAACCGGACACATGAGAGATTTCCTGAGGTGATGGGGAACTCCTTAAAACTGAAAAGCTGGCAGGGAGAGCTGGTATTACAGCTGAATTGTGAAAAAGCTGTGGGGAAAGCAGGGCTAAAATCTGCTCTGCTGTTTTGAGTGGCCTGTGGTACTGGGGCTGTTGCTCTTTGACCATCCAGAACCAGTTACTGGGACTGATTCCCTGAAACAGCCTCATATCCCCTCAGACACTGAACAGAGCACAGTCTCCACATTACAAAACATTTTTCTGCCTTCCCAAGTGAGACAAAAGTGTGGTGCTGGCAAATAGGAACACCTCACATGACTTAATCAAGCAGTATTGCTCCATCCTGAGTACTCAAGGAGAGTCCAAGTGTTCCTGCCTACTTGGAGCTGGTTACATATAACCTGTAGTGGCTTCCTATCAACTTCTGCTGTATCAGCAGGTTTTTGTAAGGTTTTGTGGTTCGTTGTTTGCCACAGCTAAGACATACTGTCGTGTCACATTGTCGAGTCCATAACAAACACAAAATAAGATGCAAAAATACAAAGCCTGTTCTTAAAAAATTAGTCTTAGCCATATATCCAGACTCGGGGTGCATGCAGATGCTGTGTGCACACATATGACTTGTCCAGCCAGCCCTGTCTAATACATCCCATTTTCCCTGTTTGCTGCTGCCATAATTTCACAGCTGCCTGCTCCAAGAGTTGCAGGTGAGGTGTAGCTTGGCTGACCTCTTTTCTGTCAAACCTATTCCTGTGGCCCCAGCAGTGTTTTCTCTCAGCTGTGTGTAGTTTTTGATAGAGATAATGTATATGCAAAGCTGGATGGAGGAAAAGGTTCTGCTTACATTCTCTCTCTCTCCATTCAGATAGGAGCTTTATAAACCAAATAATACAATACCGAAATAAAACTATGATTCCTTCCACACCTAGAAAAAGAAAAAAATGAGTAGACATGATTTAAGTGATCCCAAGGTGATGGTTAGTTTAGGGGGAAGCAGTAAGTAATACTATCTTCACAAATGCCATCTGTGATTAGCCCCACTGTTAGGAGCTGGTCTAGTGTCCAGTGAGGACCCTGTCCCTTGGCAAAAAAACAAACAGAACCAGTGGCAGAGCAGAACAGTTTGTTTAAAACACAGTAGAATTGCAGACTGACCTGCCTGTAGAGTTGCTAATGTGCTCAGGAATTAATAACATCCTCTGCTTGGCCAACAGTTGTGCATGTATCTTTGTTTGAAGGATCTGTGCATGTCTGTGGTGCATAACTGCTGTTACGGGTTGTGGAAACTAGCTGCTGCTTCTTCTACTTGGAAATGCAGAATAACTAAGTTAAACTTATAAATGTAGAGCACAGCTGCATCTTCCATTCAGTGCTTTGGCTTCAAGTGCTTTTTTTCACATATCTGAGCTGAAAATAATTTCACAAGCAAAATATGAATAATTAAAGAAGCTGTTTGTCTTTGAAGTACTCATCTTGGGGATGCTGGTAGGCACATCAGTAATGAGGGAGAGGAATCTGTCCTAATTCCTTTGCTACTGCAATTATCTATTCCACCATTTCTGTCTGCCAGTTCAAGACTGGTTTTCATGCAGTACAAAAATAAACACCAGAACAAAGTCAAGAGCAAACAGAATAGCAAATAACAGTAAGCGATCTTCTCATTTTCATTTAGCTACTCTGTGGCCCTGCCTAGTCTAACGATGCTACAGCTCTTCAAACCTCACCTATCCTCAGACACCTGTGATTCTGTGGTTGTGTCTCCACTTTTTGTGTAGACATAGACTCAGATTACCAATCATGGTGCCAGTTATCATATGCTCTTAACCAAAATTGTTCAAGCAAAAGATTACTGGCAAAAAGTGCTTTGTGCTAGCTCATTTCCATTATGTCTTGTCTTTTCTTACTGTTCCCTTTCACTCTTCTTTGTCTCTCTCCAAGCAAACATTGAATAGCTCAGTCTGCTGCAAAAGCTCTTTGCAAATAACATTCCTAGCATATTTAGACCTCTTTTCCTTCCCCCACTTTGAATTATACACAAGCTACTTGTGATTTTTATGACTTCATTGTTTTTAGTTGTTCATTAGGTAGCTCAGTGAATTAGCAAATAACTTACTAGTATGGTGAATTAGCAAGAGGACACAACCTGGGTGGCTTCCCCTCACCCCAAAAAGGGGAACAGCTATTGCATGTGCAAGTGTTGCAAAGGGGCTGAGGGCCAGAGACATCCAACGCTCCAAAGCTGGGAGAAGGTTTGAGTCCTGTAGGGAGAAATGGCTGAATATGCTCCATTTCAAACCAGGGCCTGTGGTAAAGTTGCACTGCTGGGAGAGAACTATTTACATAGCTTCAAAAGGCTCATGATGGTACAGGGAATCTAGTGAATGTCTGTGAAGTGGCTTCAAAAATGGCTATGAGGGCAGTTCCACTGCAAATGGTCTTTAAGGTATTTGTCCTACCACTTGGGAGTTTTGTTTTCAAGCTGGAAAGGTCTTGCCTAAATTTCTGTGTTTTAAATGAGTTGTAAATATCAGAAAGCTTAGTTCATTTGAACAAAATAGCCACTCAGCTCTTTGATCTCCTGGCTTATTCTGTGTGACTCTTGATTTTTCTCTCTCACCTTATTTATTACCTTTGCCAGACTATTCTTCAGTCTTTGCTGTAATGATCTAACCTCTAAATCCTGAGATCCCTTCCTTCCCTCCTTGCACCGTTCCATCTGAGGATCAAGTCTCTTGTCTGTTTTGCAGTGTGCTAGACTGATTGACCAGGCAGTGGGTGAGACTGGGGGGAGACCATCCAAGTCTTCTGGTTTATAGCAGCTAATGCTTATTCTCAGGTTTTGATCAAAGCTGATGCCGAGTGCATTAAAATTGCCATTAATATGTGTTTGTAGAAACATCTAGAGATTCCTGCCATTTTGTAAACATACAGCATGTAGCCCTTTTTGCTTGAGACTGCAATGCTTATGAAAGTCTATGTTGAGGAGTCTGAATCAGGTCAAACAAATCCATGTGTTAAACTAAGAGTCATTTGAGCTTTAGTCAGGTAAGCCTCTGTAGCTGCTCAGTGTGATTGACAAGTCTGGCTTAATCTGACACAAAGTTTTTTGATGTGACCTTGGACTGAAGATGTGTTTTTTAGGGGTAGAAAATAAGGCTTGATAGAAAAAAATGTTTACTGTCTGTGTAGATACTACGGCTACTACCTTCAGTGATTAATTTTAAAAACCAAACACAGGTAAAAGTGACTTCATTTTTTGGTGCATTAGATGGTACATGCTGTGTGACCTCATTTTTTGGTGCATTTTTGGTACCATTAGATGATACATGCTAAATGTAATCTTTGGTGGTGTTTTCTCTGATTTATAATTAAAAAAAAAAACAAACAAAGAAAAAAACAAACCAAAACCAGAACTGGATGAAAGTGAAAAGAAGAGGGATTTTTTTTCTTCTTCACTAGGGAGAGGAAGTGACTCAGAAACTGACCTGCCACACAGAAAGATGCCAGATGTGAAAAAAGATGATATGTTGGCAAGGCGGACCTCACACGGTGAACCTAAATCAGCTGTGCCTTTTAACCAGTACCTCCCGAACAAGAGTAATCAGACTTTCTATGTACCTGCTCCACTTCGGAAAAAGAAAGCTGAACAAGAAGAGTACCGAAAGAGCTGGAGCACGGCAACTTCACCATTGGGAGACAGACCTTTCAGGTAAGACTGGCACGTCCAACTTCTCCCTTCCTCAGTGGTGATGCTTTAACACTTGCCTAATTTTCATTCTTTACATAAGGCATATGAAGCTGTAATAAAACTCTTGCTGAGATGGTACTGATAAATTGTTTGTAGCAATTGGCAAAGGTGGTAGAAAAGCAATGGGTGGAAAGTCATTGTTTTGATGTCATTATTTACTGTATAATGGAATGTATAGCTTGTGTTTGGCAAAGTGTTGGTTAGTATTATTACCATGGATGTTGACTCGAATACAAGGCTGGACAAAAATGTTCTTGATGATCTGTCTCAGTTCTCAAGACAGTTACTCACTGAGAAATTATACTTACAAGGTACGTTTTATGTATTCAATAAATATAGGTAATATTTTTGCTGTGTTTTTTTCAAAATAAATTTATTTCTGTGTTGTATTCTATACACCAGTACAGTTTATATAGCTGTGACTATGTGTTTCTGCATGGGTTTGGCAACTGATATTTCGCTTTTGATTTGGCCTAAGCAGCACCTTCCATTAAAGAGCATAATTATCTTCCTGGATCATTCATCAGAATATAATTTGGCGTCTTATTATCGACAAAATGTGCTTATAATAAATAAGTGTATATGTTTCAGGCACAGCATACATTAAACTACCTTGTATAATTCAATAGCAAACCCCACCCTGAAACCATAGAAGAACAGAACGAAACATCAGAACTGTGTGAACAGGAGAAAGTGGGCTCCATGGCTCCTGAGGCAAGCTCCCTTAAAAATCCAGTATGTTTGAATCAAAATGAAGGAAGCTCCATAGAGCAGTCTCCTTCATGTAGTGCAAAAGAAACGTCGGCACCCAAGGGGAAGGATGCAGAAGAGATCAGAAAGTTAAGAAGACTCAAACAAGCTGGCATTAAGGTCATGTCAGCAGCCCAGCGCTATGGCAGGTTAGCCCAACGGTGTGGGAGATTGTGCACGCTTCACATTTTTAGGATTGGCTGAAGTGTGGGTTTCCTCAGTCCACTGTGATTTCACTTCTCCTAACAAAAATCCAGACTGCTAAGCACTCACAATTGCTAGTGAAGGTCTTGGTCTAAAAAGGCTTGTGAGGTGGCAGCTGTGGATTGCAGAATTGTGATGCTAACTGCATTTGTGTTGAGAAATTGTATCGCCTTACAGTGTGATGTAAACAGACTCCAAGAAAACTACTACACAGGCTACTTGTCACCTTCCACCTAATGCTATCTTGCAATTAATAAAAAATACATGTAAGTGCACACTAAAAATGCCTTGTTTAGGCAGAAGTTTTAGAAACTTACTTTCCTTGTTGCCAATGGGATGGTTTCATTTACTGAACCACACTTTTTAGTTGGCTAATATTTTTAGCTGTGTTAATACATGATGCATTTATTTTTAATGGCCGGAACTATAAAAGTACAGTGCTTGTTAACACATGTACCAGTTAAAGCGTGGAGGCATAGTTCAGCAATCATAATTTGACTGACTTTGGCATGGAGTATCAGTAGTTATTCACTAACTACTTGTGTTACTTGGTTTTGGATGTTGTTCAATTTGGTTATTTCCTGTTCTTTAACTCAAGAGCTGAATGATGGCTAGGCTCACTGCCCACACCTTTCTATCGTCTGATACCAGATCCTCATGAAAAATCTCTTTTTCTCATGGGGTTAGCCTGCAAAGTAGATTTTTAACCAACAATTCAGAAGACTAAACTCTCATAAATTATCAAAATGGTTTGGCTAAAGGGTAAACGTACAAATGTCCTTCTGCCCAAAACATTTTATTTAGGATTGTGGGGTGAAATCCTGACAGTGAGTAGTTTAGCAGATGCTGATCTACAGTCTGGGCTTTGAAATGTAGTAGTAAAAAGTACAGTTCTTACATGATGCAACTTGTTTATAGATACAGCAAAGCTTGTCTGTGGCCATAGAGAGATGTGCCGTATGCAGATAAAACAGTCACAGTACATATGCTGTCATATGTCCTCTTCTCAGGTTCACTTCAGTGTTGTCACACTGTAATGAACCAGTGTGTGAGTGTGATTGAGGAATACTACTTTAATAAAGCCAGATACTAATGAAGAGGAACTATCTGTCATAAATTAATCCTTCAGGCTCAGTTAGTGTGCTAGTCAATCTGGAATCCATAAACTGGTAGGACACTAGCGGAGTCCAGGGCTGTAGTATTAATGATGATGATGTAGTAATGTGTAGTAGCATCTAGTAATAGCTTGTGTTTATCAGTGCAGTGCAGCGCACAACGAATAGCACTGTTTGCATTTGGAGGATGCTCACCACACTGTGAGTCCCTTTTCCAACCCTGTGCTTGATCTACTGGCTTGGTGTCTGTGGAAGAAGCACATGTGACCAAATGTGTGGTTCTTCGGCAGGAAATTGGGTCTCCTCTTTCCTTGGACAATCTGTTGTCCTGACAGGGCTGAAAGAGAAGGGAGGAGAAATAAAAAGCCATTTTCCTTCCTTGCTCTCAGTGGAAGTGACTCGTGGAATTCGGCAGCTGGAGGAAGGAGGAGCTGCTGGTTTTCTGCCCCAGCTGAGGGTCAAAGAACAGAGCTTTGTGTAGCCCAAGCTTCACCATAGCAAAATGGGAGCCTGGACTCGAGGACTGTAGGAAGAGACAGCAGAAAAGGCATTGGGGTCAGAGGTCTGTAAGGAAAATTGTTTGTATGTGGAAGTGGAAGAATTTAGCAGTGACACTTTAGGATACAGGGCAGCTTTTAATCATCTTTCTTAATGTCTCATGATCGTTCCCTATTCTTTGAACCTCTGATTTTTCTCTCACTTCTTGGCATCAAATTCCAATTTACAATCACTAATGGCGCTCAACAATTCTCAGTCCCTCTTGTTTCTGTATTCTGATTTTTTTTCCTTCACCCCTCTTATTCCCTCATCTTTCTATAATGCCAGCCTCTTTTTTTTCACCTGGGGGTGTAGTTTTCTTCCAGTTCCTCTGAGTTGTTTACAGACTGTTTCCTCTCAACGTATTGACTCCTGGAGGACGCCCACTGTGACTTTGAGTTCTACAAGGCATCTAATTGTTCCTAAACCTGAAACTCAGTAGGGGACCTTTCTGGGTCCGGCACAGGAAGGATTTGAACTTGTATGCAAATATATTTTTTGCTTTGGATCCAAGTACTTATCTCCATTGCTGTAGCATGTTGTAGGAAAAGGCTCCATTGAACTAGATGGTATACAAATGCATGCCAAAAAGCATTCCCTCTTCCAGGAGTGTATTTATTGTCTCTTTATAGCATGTTGTTTTGTTGATGTGTGATCCTCTTTGCTTGTCTGCATCTGTTTCTTATTTACACTATTGTATCTGAAAGGTAAGGATCAGATGCATGGAGACTCCCTAAAAAGAGGAGAATGAAGTGTGGATGTAAGGGGGAATTTTGAGCAAACATTTTTGGCATGTTCATTGCAAAAGGGACACAGATTCTTGACAGTGCATAAGCATGCAAAACCCTTTTGTTGCGTGAAATGCAATATAAGGATCCACAAGCCTGTTTGAGACCCTGCTTCAGGGAGTGCAGAGGCCCACAGTCTGACACTTTGGAAGCACCTGCCATACCATCATAGACCCAGGTGGTGTTTCGCAAGGGCTGGGGCTGGGCACGCAAGAGTGATTTGCAGATCTGCTGGGAAATTGGTCCATTGCAAGTTTCAAATCTGTAGTCTTCATTCTCTCTATGGGTAAACTGTCCTTTAAAAGCACTTTTGAGGCCATCGCAAACTGATTCAGGAGACCCCAAAATGTCACAGCTGATCTCTGATTCCATTAAAAACAGAATGCAAATGAATGGAAAATATTCTTAACCTGTAAACTGGTTGCTGAAGTCTAGTTACATACTAAAAGCTGTAAGTTCTTCAGTAATTCATTACAGTGACTCATAGTTGCTCATAGTTGTTTGAAAATTATAACTCTATATTTCCAAAGTTGCCAAAATCACCCTTCTCAGAAATGCCATGTTTGATGCTCTCAAGCTTCAATAGCATTGGTGGACATTAGACTGAAAAATCCAGCAGTTTTTACTGAATAATCACTTGTTTATACATAGCTTTTAAAAACTAAAACCATAAACCAATGTGCCCAACCTAACCAGCTGAATAAATACTCATCTTATTGATTTTAATTTAAGAAGTAAATATAAACAAGATTTAATGGAGTATTATGTGATTTTATTCATGCTCTTTATGTCCAGTGTTCTGAAAATTGCTTCCAAATTAATTGATTTCAGAAAAGGATAATGGTACTGGTTAAAAAATCTGATTAAAAAATTTAATTTAATCATATGTACCCTGGCTTACTTGGGTGAACAAGTCCCAGCATATATGACTTCTAGATAACTATTTTCCTTTGTGCCTAAAGCATTAAGCATCTACGTTAGATCAATGTATTTTCTCTAAAGCTTTCATATTCTTCTGCTGGAGGAAAAAAAAAATGTCTTAAGTAACCATAAATGGAAAATGAGACTCTTTCCTTGGTAGTCATCTTGTACTTCCTGTATTACATATGTAAAAAGCAACTTTGATTCGGGCAAGTTATGCTTGTGCATTGACAGCCTGTGATGTAGAATTGAGCGTAGATGTAGAATGTACCTGTTCAGCAGTGAAATTTGAACCCAAAGGTGACCTTGTAAGGGTATACACAAGAGTCAACATATTTAATGTAACTAATTACTGTATTCTTTTATGGAAGAAAGAGTAGTTGAAGGCTCTTCTGGAGTATCATTCTAAGTGGAAGCTAAGGTATTGTACCACTCTTGGTGATGGAGGGGGTATGCAAAGCGTACAGCAGCTCGGAGCCATCTGTTCCAGCTGTTTCTGAAGCTGTTGTGAACAGAGATGCTCATGAGGGAGAGGGACAGCAGTTCACTTTGGAGCAAGCACAATTCCCCAGTGTTGTGTGCTGCCTTAAATGAAATCTTGATCCTTCAGAGAGATCTAAGAAAATTGTTGCCTTTGGCTAATTTGAGAGCATGCTCTCCACATCACTGATGGGAGGTCCTGTATGTTGCAGCATAACAAGACGAAGGCAGGCAGTTTTGTGTTGCTTCCCTGTGCTCCAAACCTGAGCCAGGCTGACCCATCAGGGATGGTTTATGGCTTCCTCATAACTTTCTCTGGCAACTTTGTTGAGCACTACTTTGAAAGGGCAGTTGGGGCTGTAAAATAAATGGCATATATATAGTGGGCTTGCAGGGCTTTCAATGTTTAAAAACCCAGCTAATTGTTACACTTTTTTTCAAAAAAATAGTAGAGAAACTTGAAGCAATGACTGAGCCATTCAGATTTGCTTTCTTAATTTCAGTCTGTTTAATCCTTTGTGATACCCTCTTTTGCCCTTTGTGTAGCAAGGTGTGCCGTATGAAAAGGAAATGCAAGACATTTGCAGCCTACAAAAGTACCTCACAGGACAGTCTTCTGCTTGCTACCCAGCTTCCTAAAATATCAATAAATACAATTTGATTTTTAAATGGGAGAGTCACCTAGCTCTTGCCATCTGTCTTTTCAGTTTGCTTAAGAGTATTGACTGTTTACAAGTTAAAATGAGCTTAATCTTTCTGAGCAGCAGCTGTCAAGGATCTTTATTGTTGTAATCTTCAGCAACAATAAGGCTGTGTTGGTATCGGTCGCGTTTCTGACCAAGGCAGATGGCAGTGTGTTCCAGCACGTCCATGTCATTGGCATACTGGTGCTATCATTGTAACTACTGTATGTCAGCACTGGCATGGAGGGCTTGTTCTGGGGGAAAGGAAGGTTAGTTAGGGAAAGAATCAAGTGTGGATGTGTGTGCGAAGAAAAGCAGTTAAGAATATTGGGACAGGCAGCCTCAGTGATTACTCGGGCCTTTTAAAAAAGTAGAGCCATTCAGAAGAGAAAGTGCCAAATATTTGATATTTCAGCGTTCAGCAATGTTGGCCAGGGATCATGTATTTGCCTCAAATCGCTTTCTTTGTATGAAGTGTTCGAGAAGTTTAATACTGCCATTTACAGTACTACATTCACTGCATCTTGTATGTTAAACTAGTTCTTACTGGTTCTTCTAGCTATAGCTAGAATAAATAAAGATCCAACATGCTGATTTTCTGTGTGAAGTCCTTGAGGATTTGTTACGTGTATGTGGTAAGTTTTACTTGTTGCAAGGCTTTGAAGAATCTAACAGCAGCCTGGAGCATATTTCATTAATTGTGCTTGTTTTGTAACCTGGAGATGAGTGCTGCCACTGCCCTCTCCTCCCCTGATGCCTCAAGAGCTTTACTTAATTTTGCTCTGTGTTAGTAAAAAGCCAACATGTGAAGACAACGGAAGCACCCCAGACATCATCCTTCGCAAGGACAACCCCTTCATGACATATTATCAAGGGAAGGATTCTGGTTCAGAAGATGAAGCAGCCAGCAGAGTTCCTGATTTAGAAAAGGATGACTTTGCCACCCGGAGAGCCAGAATGAATCAACCCAAACACACGGTTCCATTTAACTCCTTTTTAATTGGACCCTATACAAGTAAAGATAAAGGTAAACTGGAAGACGTTAAAAAGCCATTGCAGATGGAACAGCAGGAACATGCAAGGTGTGCATTCATGGTCTTTTTCTTTCTATGCTAATGCTTAATTTCACATGGCTTATTGCTCTGCAGGACTAAAGCTGTCTTGGCTACAAAAAAAATTTACAGGGTAAAGTAAATACAAATGCTTTATCATGAAATGAACAAAAAACAAAAACACCCCACCATAGATTACCAACTGTAATTTTTTGTTAGTGTATCAGGACCAGGAGCTTAATTCGGGTGAGTGTAAATAACATAAAGACTAGACACTTATGTTGTCGAAGCTCATGAGACAGTTCATGAATGTGAGTAGTGGAGAATAAACTTAGAAGGTATGTTTTGCATCTCAGCTCTTTTGTTGAGCATTTCCAATGCACATTTTGAATGCATTTGTTTCACCTAATGCCCTTTTAATACCCTGCATAAAACATTGGCTCAGATAACTCTTTAGTTAAGGCACTGAACACATATGCCTACTATAATGCACCAAATGGTGTTGCACATAGTCCTAGTGTTTCTTAATACAGCATTCGTTTTGGAAACTGAGTACAGATTACAAAGTTTCAGCCTAGAAAATCTCTTCTTTCTTCAATTCAGTGATGCAGACCTCTTAAGAAGTTGCTGAATACAAATATCTGGTAGGCACAGACCTTCTTCAGGAAACAAGTATTTTTTTTTATTTGTGCAAAGAGAAGTGATCCTAGATAAAACCACTATATACACATTACAATAGACCTTGACTGTAATAACTGATAGATTCAGAAAACTTCTCTTAATACTTAGTAGCTCTTTTCAGTAATGCAAAATGCCTTTCAGTTGCTGGTAATTTGATTATAGTAACATTTTATAATTACTAGTTTGGCAGGGCATCTGAAGAGCACATAACCAAATTTTAATATTCCAACGCTATTGACATGACTCTAAGATCAAAGAAATTCTGTAGTATGTTTGTGAGCAAAACCTGAGTTCGCTTTGCTAATAATATGAAAATGAGGTATTTGTAACTATTTAAGAGAAAGCTTATTGCAGAAATGCATAATACAGTAATAACTTAAAGATTTTTCTTGCTTGAGCTAGGAATAGAAGTCATGCAAAGAAGTAGTCTCAATAGTGCATGAGCAGGATAGCGTAGATGGAGAGATTTCAACTTCAAATGATTCGTTCCATGTTTACTTCCTAAAATTAATGTAAAACGGATCTTATAAATTCACTTTTATCTTCTTGTGCTCTGAACCTCTTCTGTTGACACTGATTTATCATTGCACCCTCAAAATATCTTTTCTTGCTGAACTGGAATGTGTGTTAAATTAGAAGAAGACAGGTGCACATGGCATCAGCAAAGCAAATAGTGACACGCAAAGAGAGCCCACTTCTGCAAACTGAGAAGACTGAGTCAGAGGAGGAACAGCAAGTGAAAGGGCCTGATACTGAGAGAGATGATTTAGCTAAACGGAAATCTCAAAGCACCCTTCCTCAGCTACGAGAAGATGTGATTTTTGTGAATGCCTCTATAACAAAAGCAGATCTGGAGACCTGGAAGAGATTGAAACTGTCAGGGGAGCCCAGGTATGGTTTCTGCCTGTGGACAGGATTGGCACCCTGGGAAGCATGTTTAGTTTGTCACAATCCGCTGTGTGTGCTTGTGGTTTTAAACTCGAAGAATGCCTTGATGACAACCAGTCCTTACCTCTTTCAGTTTTCAGGAGTCCAGAATCTGTAAAGGGATGCTATCTATCCTGAAATGACAATGGGTCCATCATTTAGAGCACTACAGTAGTTTCATGGTTGCTTCCCTGGTGGACACTCTTAATATCATATCAGAAAGGTCCCTCTTGTCTTGTGGCTCAGTCTGCTTTGAAGCTGCTCAAAGCTGAACAGCACAAAGGTCCAGGTGGCACCACTCACTCGGTAGCACTACGCTGCTGCTAACCAACTATCTTCAGGACTTGAGGCATTATACCTTGGAGGTATTACCTGAGGAACAGCATCTTTTTGCATCAATGTGGCTACACTGCTTTTGAGACCTGAGCTAATACATGTGTGTGGCTGTACTCCAGTGCTGAGTAAATACACCAGCACTGTTTGTTACTGCAGCAGGGGTTTCAGGAGCTTCATTGTATGGTGTAAATGTGCTCTTACTGTAAACTAAACCTCCACAAAGGGAGGTGGTATAAAGCAGTTATTCTAAGCTGTTTCCCTATGGAAATGGGCTATAATATGCGCAGGTGATTTGTGACTCCAGTAGGAAAGGCTAACAACTCCTAGCCTTCCTGTTTAGGCTCATGTCATTTTCCAATTAAAGGTTGCCATCTGTTCAGGCATTCTTCTAACAATGTGTTACTGTATGTAATTTTAGCTCTAATAGAAATCTTTTGAGGTGATTTCCTAAAATCAAAACGGTTCAGGATAAGCAAATTGCCCTTGCTAGTGCCATTGTGCCACTGGAACTCCCCCATGACAAGGCATGTGTACTGGTGCTGTGCAGTCCCACATAGCATGTGGCCCAGGTCTACATGAGCAGGTAAGGGAACTGTGGCTTTGTTAAGGTGAAGAACTGTGTCTGGAATGGGCCATATGCTGCATTCCTTCCCCTAAGGAAGAGCTTCCATGGATGTGCTCCCAGAGTTTCCCCAACAGGTCTGCAGTATCTTCAGATTTTATCTGTCATTTGGGCCTCAGTATGCCATAGCTTTTTGTACCCGTGTCTTCGAATTTTAAAATAAAAACCCTTCAAAAACCTTAGGAGCATTTAATCTGCTTTATTCTGGGGTCTCATGTTGGGGGGATTCTTTTATTCCTCATTCTGACTAGTGAAGAAGATCTCACATGTCGCAGTGACACTCTGCCACCAGCTGAAATCACAGTGAAAGCAGCATCCCATGATGATTTTGCTGTCCGCAAAGCCAGAGCAAACAGAAAAGCTGGTAGCCCCAAGCAGAAGTTTGTGCATTTTGGGCCAGTAACTGAGATTGATCAACAGAAATGGGACAAGCTTGTTATTGGCAGAGCTTCATCCAAGAGTGGAACAGAAGAGGAAAGCAAGAAAGATGGTGTGGAGAGTCACTCTGGTGTTGAAAGCTCTCCTTCAACCACTCTTGGCAGTCTTGGGTTTGCTGAACACAGTGATGAAGTACCTAAGCCACAGAACGACTCCAGGTATTTGGTGTGGCTTAGGAAGCGCTGCTGAGCTGGAAATGAGACCTGTTCTTGCCAGATGCTGATGTGCATGGGGGTGGACTGCAGCATAGACCAAAGAGCTGTTTATGCACATGGCCTTGTTCAGGCATGTGATGCCTTCACAGTATCTTAACATGTTTAGGGTTACACAAAACAGCGCTGTGTGAATGTCTTCTGAGAGCTTGCCTCGAATTTTCTAATGGGCACTGAAATCGCTGGTATCTCAGCCTAAGCTGTCGTTCAAGCTTTTTCTGCTTCTCAAATTCCAGTGGCTTTGCTCTGCCTGCTATCAGCACATTAGGAATTTGTCGTTCAGCTTGCTGGCCTCACTGATGTTCAAAAAATGCTTTCTTCAAACTTGATGGATTGACTTTCTTTTTGAAGATGTAATGCTGAACCAGGGTGTATTGGTGCTCTGTGTTTCTGGCATTTATCAGGAGGAGAATTACAGCTCTGGGAAGTTAACATATTAACAGAGCTTACATTTCTTCAGCTTTTCTTTTATTGCGTGGTCTGTGGCTGTAGCAAGAATTTTTAATGAATGCTTTTAGCAAGCAATTCATTCATTGAAGCCTGTGTGTTCATAAAAACATTTGAAAACTGAGTTGGAGGACTCTTCTTCATACCTTTCATTTGACCTGAGAACGTTTTGTCTATCTCACCCCTCCTCTCAGCCTCATTGATAGTGAGGTAGCCAAGTCAGGTACAGATGACTCTTGCAGCAGAATGCCAGCACCTGCCCCAGCTTTTGGCATCATCTCTGAGAAACAAACCCCATGCAGTTTGAACAAACATCAAGAAAGCACCAAGGAAGACTGTGATGGGCTTTTACCAGACATTGAGAGAGATGATATGTTGGTTAGAAGGATGGGAACTTTTCAGAGGCACACCACTAGCCCTGTTCCCAAACATGGTCCCCCCCTGTCAGTAGCTCCTCATCTGCTGCAGCAGCAGCAAGGGGAGGCAGCAGCTCGTGAGAAGGATTCGAAGGCTCCACAGGAAGCAGAAAGGTCAGAGAGCAGAAGCAGATCCCTCTGAGCTTCATGCCTGGGGTGTGTGTGATGTTAGCTTGGATCAGTCAGCAATGTTGTTCGCTCTTCACGTGGCTTTTAAAGATGTGTTTTACTCATTCGTCATGGCATGTGTTCTGTTTTATGAAATTACTTACAAGAATGTATCCTATGAACATAAAACAGTCTGTTTTCTTTCATAATATTTAAGTACTTCAGTTCTTAATTGCTGTTCAGCATGAAAACAGTCTTTCATCTTTTGGGGGGATTTCTTTTACAATCCATGGTGCTTTGTCCAGACTTTTCTGCCAGCTTCTAAGTGAATAATTCCTCACATACATTTTTATGCAATCCCCAACTTCTAACAAATCACCTACATAAGTGTGGCATTCAACATAGTTTCCTCATGCTCTCACTCCCCGTGCTGTAGCTAAAGTTGCCTACTTGTCCATTACTCTGCAACTGTGCTTTGAGTAACAGTGCCCCACATTGCCTGAGCAGCCAGCTGCCTTTGCACAACTGAGCATTATCACAGACCAGTGTCACTTGTCTCCCTGAGCAGTACTGTCACACGAGAAGAGAGCCAAGAACAGCTTGAAATCCCTCAGCTGCAGAGCGGTGGAACAGAAAACAAAGTGAAATTTCCAGACCCACTAAGAGATGACATGTTGGCCAGAAGAACTGGAGCTTTTCTAAAACAGCCTGTGCCCAGTGTTAAGCAGTTCCTTCCCATGCCATTTTCAAAGCAGCAGAGTAAGCAGGGCTCAGCTAGAGAACTTGAGAAGAAAAGTACGAGGTAAGAAAGTTGTGCTTCTCTCTTTCCCTTGTAGCTGGCCCTGTGGGCTGTTTGTAAAGACCTCTTAATCTGGAGGAGTTGCTTTTGGACCAGCAGCAGTTTCTTCCACGGTTGTCCTTGATTCTGTGCTGACTCTGCTCAGAAGGCAGCAGGGCCGGGTTTCTGGCCCTTTTGGTGGACCCTGTAAAGCAGAGCTCTACCAGATGCAAAATTCTCTTAATAGCACATGGAAATGGATATACATAGTAGATTGAGTTACATTTGCAGAGGTTTCTGGTTAAATATAAGCTAATAATTACAATCATTTCCAGCTAGAAACAGATCTGCTGGATGTAGATGTAGTAGGTTAAATGCTTGTCTATGACTTAGATGGTGCCAGTGACTTCCAAACGGGAAGTCTAGAGATCCCGAGATCCCTCCTGATACTGCTCAGTGTCTTTCTAAGCACCTTTGTTCAGATGTGTAAGGCTATGTGGGGTAGTTGGTGGTTTAAGCCTTTGAACAGAGTTATCGTTGGCTGGTTGAGCCACATGCAGGTGGTAGAGTGGAAAGGTTCTTATTCATCAGCCTCTTCAAAGTACATGAGGAGAAGGTTATGCACATGCCTGTGCATACACAGATGAAACACTAGCGTACGGTTCAGCCAGGAGAAGAAAAACTCATCTGCCACAGAACTGAACAGCGGTTTGATGTTGAGAAGACCTTAAGTTGAATACTTTAGTTAAAATATGTACTTAATACTTAACCTGTCCCGGACACTGCCAAAGATTAATGTTTCTGACATAGAGGAATGGAAGTACAAGCATTTGACTGTTAAAATTATTCTTTGTGTGCCTGCCTCACTTAGCTTGTCACCTATCACCTATGTGGGTTTGCGGGGGTTTTAATTGTTAACTTACAGCTATGCTTTTCATTATGTATATGTGATTTTTCAAATGTTGCTTAATACGTCTCTTTGCACTGCTGCCTTTGGCTCACTCAGGCCTGAAACATGTCCACAAGTCTGCATTAATAGCTCTGGAAAAGCTGTAACACAACCACCGCAAGAAGAGCAGCAAGGGCAGGAAAAATGCAATCTTCCTCCTGCAGGACAAGATGAGACTGTTTGTACTGCCCAAGTGGGTGAAGGCCTTAATGAAGTCCACCTTGGTCAAACATCTAAGCTTCAGGAGGTTCCTGAGGAAAACAAAACAGAAACATGGTCATCCAAGGATGAGCATCTGCAAACGTGAGCTCTCTATGGTGTGAATCACGCAGCTTGTACACCCCTGTGTGCACACTTCAGAATTCAGATTGTGCATTGCCTGATGTGTTTTCAGTCCAGACTAAAATACTGTATGTCAGTAATACACTTTTGGGAAATGAATGGAATAGTTTTGTCATGCATTTTCATTTGAAATATTGGTATCAAAGCTAATGGAAAGGAAATATTTGATTAGAGTATATATGTTGAATTGCAAAAAATGTTTAAGAATAGCAGAGGTTCAGCTGGCCTCTTCTCTTTTAGAGGTGTGTACCTTACTTCTCCATGATTAGAAAAAGTTGCAGTGTTGACTTTTGTACTTGTTCTATGATAAATCCCAGGTACAAATATGTGGTTTGCATGGCTCTGAACAAGACTGTCACTTTAGCGAATGACACTGACTTGTGTATTACCAGTACCTTTTCCCAGCTACCCACCCCCACCCCCCCACAAAAACCCCAACACAACAAAAAGGAAATCCTGTGGCTCACTTTGTGCCTATAATATTTGTCTCTTCCTTGCTTCAGTAATGGTGATTCTGAGCAGTCCTGTGGGATGTAACTTAAGTTTTGTCTCCATCGCATGTGTGGCACTAAATGTAAATGTTAATATATTGTCTGTTTTCAATAATTATTTTCTGCACCCATTTTAGGTATGCTTCAGCAGATTTTTATAATGGGGGCTTAGTATGGGGTCAGGGAGGGATGGGTGGTGTTCTTAAGTAGTTTGAGCTCCAGGTGATTTAGGTAAGTCTTTTTCGCTGAATACATAATCCTTGAATAGTATGAATCTTTTTCGGGTCAGCTTTACTAGTACAGGTTGGACGTTCAAGTGACAGTTACCCAAATTGTATGGGTCCAGTTGCAATTACTACTTAATGTATTTATCAACGCTCTAATTTTATATTTGGTCTTGTAGATTCGGCCCCAGAACTGCTGTGTCTGATGACGCAGAGTAAGTTGTCTTGTGTTCACAAGATTCTATTTTAAACAACTTACACTGCATGCTTTTCTGTCTTTCTACTAATTTAAAATGCAGTTGATGCCTCATTATTATTTTGCAGTGTTCCAGCAAATAAATTTTTCAGAAAAGCGCTGAAAAATGGAATGCAATATGGCTTACATTGCAGCTAAAAATAATTTTTATATAAAAACCCATAAAAACTGAGCATAACACTAATGCCCAGCTGTTGCTTAAAGTATTGTTTCCTCTTTTTTTTTCTTTTCTTTTGTTTTTCTTCTGAATTTCCATTGCCTCTAATCAGCTACAGGTAAAGAGAGTTGGGTTAAATCTGGGCTGGGTGTTGAGGAAAAAAATAAAGTATGACCTGTACAGGAAGAAATAAGAAATCCCAAAGTAAAGTCCATTGTGATCTTCAGAATAATCCAGGAAAATGCATCTTCAGCAGTTTTGTTGTTGTCTTTTAAAAACTTTCTCCTGAATCCCTTCTAGGTTGGGTTTAATTTAATAATGTACTAAACTTCATTTTTATAAGCTCTTCACCTCAATGCTTTACTTTTGACAGAAAGAGTAGGACTGTGATACTTACTTCACTCAAATGTTTTAATTGTGTGTATATGCATGTAAACTGTAGTTCAGAATCATATGCATTGGCATTTAGAAAGCTCTGTGAAAGTATTAGCTATTCATACAAAGTGCAGGCTTTTAGAAACAAAGTAGTTGGGAACTACCCGCATAATAATGTCCTTAATATCCTCCTTCTGTTCACAGAAATGCATAGTACCTCCTCTGTCTCCCAGATTAAATAGCAAAATACAAACAGCTGGAGGGGTTTTTTACAACAAGTATATACAGGGACTTATATGTCATTTTTTGCCCTTTCCTCTAACGGTAAAGGCTAGAATCATGAACTGAATATTCTTCACAAGATCTGTAATACCTTTATGCTGAGCAAAGCTTGTGTCCTCTGACCACAAAGTAAATGTGGCCATTTTCAAGCAGCAGAAATCTGTTCAATCAAATTAAGAAATGAGATAAAAAGAGCAGAACAACACAGACGTGTTGTACGTTACAATGGGGACGACTTTGCCATTTCAGCAAGCCTACCTATCTGATTGATTTGTTCATATTTTCCGCCACGTTTTTGCATGTCTGTATTAAATGCAAACATGAGAGAAGGTACGTGAAGATGCCTTTCAAAGAGGCATTGCAGTGGGTTCGTTGTATAATGTGAAGGTAGCAAAAATGAATATATCATATTCTTTATTCCACATTGATTCTGATTTTGTTTTAAAAGGCAAAACAATAATTGTTCAAGCCTCATTGTCATCCTTTCCAGATGTGCCACAGTTTACAGAGCACTATTATTCTAAACTGTCTTTTAAGTTCTTATAATCAAAATACTGTTTTTCATGCTGAAGACGAAGTACTTGTGAAGAATCTAATAAAATACGGCTTTCCAGTAGGAAAAATGAATTGACATTTAAAATGCTTCCAAACTGTTAGTCAAATCTCTTTTGAAAACTCTGTTACTCGAATTCAGTCTTAGACTAGGTGCTGCTAATTCCAGCAGCAAAAGTGGAAACTCCTTTATTAGACTGACAAAGTTCCCTTTGCTGGTTAGAGAACGCTGGATACTGTCACCAACCCCAGCCTGCCTCAGGGGCCTGAGGAGGCAATACTTTGCGTGCTGCTGCTGATCAGCCCCATTCCCATCTCCTGAAGAGATGGGGCTGCGTTCTGGTGATAGCCTGACAGTACCAGCGTGAGTTTAGACTTATACCTCATACTTTAAGCCTGACAAGCAAATAATAGTGAGTTGAGATTTTTGAGTATTTGTTCACTGAAGTCTGATTCCTTAGCCAGCCTGTTGCTTTTTATGTTTTATTGGGGTTTCTTAAATCTTAGTATGCCTGTAAAATGGTAATGCAGCCACATAATAAATGCCTTTCATGAGGATTTTTAACATATCCTCATAAAAAGAAGGTTTTTACCTTATTTCTCACTTTTAAATTAAAGTCTGAACACTCAGGTTCTTGCGGACTTTTTTTTTATCCATGACTTGTTCACATCTGTTTAAAAAAAAAAAAAATGCTGCATGATACCACTGACAAGAACAACTGTAATTTGCAAGAATAAAGTAGCGTAACTTAAAATTCACATCATCTCAAAGATCTAGCCCTCCAAAATACACTGCTGGTCTCCACAGTGCTTTTTACCAGATCTTTGTTAGAACGGCAGGTCTGGTACAGCAGAAAGGCTTCTTGCTTCCAGACAGGGTTTGGATACAGTCCGCAGGGCTTTGCTGATGGCAGAGGATTCACAAACATGAATCCGGTACAGCTACATCTTTTGCGTGCTGCGTGCCTGCTGGCCCAGTGCATGGCTGAAGGAAGGAGTATATCTAGTCTTGTTCATGCAGGTGGTCGTGATGGGCTTGGAGCCATTTGTAGCTTCTGTAAGAAAGAAACAGGACAAAATCATGCGGAACTCATAGTGAAAGTGTCCTTTGGCAGTAGCTCGGAGTTTTCGCCTCTTTGATTCTTTTCTAAGGATGAACTTGTCAGGTGGAGAAGTTGACGTAGGCATTTTAGTTGGCCGTGTCCATGTATTCAGGGAAGCAGGTGGTCCTCCTTCATAGTTACTGCATGTTGGTCAGAGAAGAGCACAGCACAGTGCTTTGAGATGTTTCCTTCAGGTTGCTTTCTTGGGAAGACCCGTTTGTTCAAGAACATACTGCTGCAGAGCTGATGTTCAAACCTACCTGGTTACTTATCCAAGGCAACGAAGGCCCAACAGCAGGAGGTGGCAACCAGAGCAGAAGGTGCATGTGGGGTTGTAGTGTACAGTTTGATTCCTGGCCTAGGCTGAAGCCTTTTCCAGAGTACCTTTTCTATTGCATTTTTAGTAGCCATAAAACCTTTGGTTTTGCTGTCTCCATGCACACTGAGAGCCCCGAGTGAATACAGGGAATAAATATTAGCCTTCCATTAGGACATTAGGGGACTCTGGTAGAAAGTACTTTTATTTTTCTATCCCAAATGGCAGAGGGTGATTACTTGTGTACTCTGCTAGAACCAGTTACCACCATTTCAGGTCTCCTGCTTGCTTCTACTGCATGTGAATGAAAAAATCTCTGACATGAGGGAGGGGAACAAGAAAGGAGCTACACAACCAATTTGACCTAATAGGCACAAGGTGGCAAATCTGTAGCACTAAAGGTTTTTCTTAGTGTGAGTTTCAAAAGCTCTTAAACTGGAACAAACCCTTTAAGGGTGACCATTCCAAGTTAGAAATCTTCCAAGCTGCCCGACCAGTCTGCAAAATATGACTAATATTTAAATGTTCCTTAGTGGGTGATATGTCTTTAGTTTTAAAAACAACAAAACTTGCCATCTCTTTAGGTTCTGTTATTTAGGAGTGCTCCAGTCCAATCCTGAGCAAGGCAACCTTTAAACTACCCACAGAGGAACCCAAACTTGTGTACCCTCAGCACTCGGTTTGAGGGGTGAAGCATGGTAATAAGCTAACCTTGCTGTTCATGCTTAAAGGCATAGGATGTGTATTCTGTCCTTTACTTTTGAGTAAATACAAACTAACAGGATGGGATCTGTGTATGTCCTTTGCCATCCACCTTCCAGACCGTTCAGGTTTCCCTTGAGAGTGGTTCATTCCCATCTTTGCTTGCCTGAGTACAAATGTTGGCTCAATGTATATATGCACAGCTTTCCGAGTCTATTCACTTTGATTACTGTGGACACAGTTCCCTACGATTTTATCTCCATTGGATGTTTTCTCCTGCTAGTTGGCCCACTGGCTCACTAAAGCTACAGATGATCATTTGAAGACTGCTGTGAAATCACTTCATGTGGAACTGCATGGCTTTCTCTTTTTTTTTTTTTTTTTCTTTTTCTTTTTGCTTTTAATGGCACAACTGAGGTCATGTTTTACTAATAATAGGTGGGGGGGTGTAGTCAGTACATTATCTTCGTGTGAAGATCTTTATGTATTGTGAATGGATATATAGTATCAAACCATGACCTTTTTATCCTTTAACTCTCCAAAGGTCAGGGACAGAAATAGAATGTGTAGAAAGAAACTGTTTGTTCTGAGCGTCAGCTTTTCCTTGTTAGGATAGCTGTGTTAATAAGTTGGTGCTGATAGCATTGAGTTTCTTCGAGGCAGGGAGGGGAGAGGAGGAAGTACCATGCTCTTGGCACTGCATGTACTTCTCCGTGCAGGCTCTCCTTGGTTGTGTAGCAGTAGCATTTAGTATATCGTGCTGCACCTGATATACTTCTCAAGCCTCTCTTGTTTTACATTGAAATGGAAGCTTCTGTCTGCGGTGTTAATTGGAGGGGTCTTGAAAACTCACTGGGAAACGGATCTTCAGAAGGTAAAATGTTCTGAACTCTGCTCAGAATAGAATGATTTTAATAGGAGCTATTGATGACGTAATGTTAGTAATGCTTCTTAGTGAGAGTCAAAGTTGCAGTCAACTAACAAAAACAAGAGAAAGTTGAGGAGTATAATGCCTGAAGTACTATGTGGGTGCCATAGGGATGCTAATTGGTCCTTCTAGGGGGGACTGCTGCTTTTGGGAGCTTCATAACGGTTCAGGTGTCTGATTCTTCTGTAGCACCCTCATGTGGCTTTAGCTCTAACATGCTGAAAGAGTATAAACCTCTAAATAACACTGCACTACTACTTATTTCCCCCTGTTTAGGAGTATGAGCATGTTTGACATGAGATGTGAAGAAGAAGCTGTGACTCAGCCTCATAGCAAAGCTCGCCATGAGAAACTGCAGAATATACACAACCAGCTGAAAGAGGATGAGACCAGATGGCAAGATGTGAGTGTGTAACATTGTCTGCAATGCTGACATTGAAGCCAGCTAGCTAGGCAGAAGAGTACAACCTGCTAAATCTACAGTTGCTCTCTAGCACTAAAATAATCAGGAGTGCTTCCTTCACTTCCCTTCCCCAACCCCAATGGATTGTTGCTAAAAGCATAGACATCCATAATTTGATGTAAATTAGAGCATACAAAGTCTTCTTGTGCCTCTGCCTGTGCACCAGGTGTTTTGCTTTTTTTAAAAAAAGCTAATTAAACTGGGATTAGGTAAAAATGAAAGCAGAACAGTTCTAACTGCTGATTTCTCTAACTTTTCTAATTAGTAAATGCCCAAAGTGACAAAACACAAGGCTAAGCAGGACAGTGAATAAATAGGTTGGACTTGGCTTTAATAATTTTGCATAGATACAGAAAGTTTTTGCAGAAGTCCAGAAACAGTGACAGAGTGACAGAACATATTTCATCTTGTCCAAGCAAATTACCCTTCAAGTTAGCTACACCCTGCTTGGGTTACAAGGCCTTTCCAAACCCACTTTCCTCTATGTGTTTTTTTAAGCTGTCCTGGCATTTGGCATTATCTTCAGCAAATTAGCAAGGACAGAAAAGCATGGTTTGCAGGTAAGTTAGTATCAGGGGTTTTAGTATCAATCCTGTTTATTCCGAAAGACTGATTTTAAATGAGGAATTTGGGACATATTTTTTTTTTATTAAAATACCCCAAACAAAACACATCTTTTCAAGAAGCTAGTACAGTAATTTCCCATTATAAGGACAGCTACTGTGAAACATCTCGGAGAGGTTTTTGGTAGAAAAGTCCAAAAAAGAACAGTATATACAACTAAGAAATAAGTTTTCATAGTAGAAAAACGAAGGACTTCAGCGGAGCGGTCTGTATGTGTGGGAAGCCATAATTTCCCAGCAGAGATAAGAATGAGTCCAAAGGCATTCAAGAGGTTTGAAAACTCTTTGCTGTTGAATGGAAAATCCTCTGAGCTAAAGTGCGTAAGTTTTCCAGGCCCTCAGCACCTTCTGCACTGAACTAAAAGTTCTGAAGAGGCACTAAAAATGCCCTTAACTGGAATGTCCTTGGCATTCAGAGGGCTTTGTGGAGACAACACCGCATTCATGGTCTGATATTTTTTATATGCCTGTGCTGTAAATTTGCCAACAATTAACAGTTTCATGGCGCTTTTTTTGTTATTGTTATTCTAAAGCATCAGAGCTGGAAAAGATAAACATGTCTGGTTTTTAATCACAAAAAGAGGAGGAGGGCTTATGTTACAAAATTTGCTAATGAAAAACTGATTTCCAAACAATAGGAAATAGTGCGAGTAGCTGAATAAAGAAATGCTTTGGTACTTCAGTGAGAATAATTAGTAACTGAGGAAAATGAAAGGCCTATGTTTCAAGAAGGGGATTATAGGCTGATATATGTAGGTCATGTGAAGAAATACTTCAATGAGCATTCCCTTGAGTGTAACGTCAATAATTTGTGGGTTTAAGCTAAATTAAAAGTGACAAGGTTTGTTCCTGGTTTTAATAAAATAAGTTATGCTTGCAGTACCTTCTGCTGTTTACCAATAAAAATGCAATTAAAATATTTGGAAAACCATGTAATTAATGAAAAAGCTTTTGACTTGAGTATGTGTACAGAATGTCTGGTTTTTATTAAAAAAAGAATTTGTTAGAGTGCATGAAAAATAATCTGTATACCAATCTCCTGATGTTGTAAAGTTAATGATAAGTGTGCACTTACAGTTTCCTGGGAAGTTATTTTTCTTTGCAGAAGTTCTGCAGAGGTTACTTTTTACATGTAAATTTTTTTTCCCATTACTAGTTAGCTGCAAAGAAATTTTACAGCTTAGGAAACTTACTTACTATAATACTTTTACTGTAAAAAAGATCTTGTCTCTGTACCCCCCAGGACTTGTGAATTCATAACCCAAGCAGGATACAAGACATAGGTGCCCATAACAGGCATCTCCTGTGACTCTCTGGTTTAGTGTCAGGCTGGTTTTGCAAGAAAAGTAAAGAACTGGAATCAGTCGATCTTCTGGACAATTTTAGGCAGGCAGATTCCAAAAACAGTAAGATTATTACTTCAACAAGGACATATCTATATAGCTGGATACAAACCACAGGCTTTTTGCTCTGTCACATCTCTTTACCAGCCAGGTGTGAGCCACTTTAGTCCCTAACCTATGTTGCTCAGATCTGGGTCCAAAATATTGGATGGTGCCCATGAGGAAGAATTTAAGTTTGGATGCTGCACTGGATTTTTCTGTGCATGGGTCAGCCATGCTTGCCTGCAGTTGACTGATAGCATGGACAAAGTATGGGACTATCAAGTCTCCAAGACATACTGTCAGTGCGGCTGTAGTTCATGGTGAAACAGCGTCCCTTACTCCAATGAACTCCTGCCTCCCATACATCTGATTATTGAAATTCTTCACCAAACATAATTTTGCTACTTCATCTTCCTGGGGAATCAGGTTTTGTCCCTAATGTTGGCACAAGTAAAAGTGAGTGCCCTGACTTGTCCTTTTAGACCAAATTTCCTGGTATTATTACCTAGCATGTTTCTACACTTAGCATGACAAAGCTAAAAAGACAATACACCAGCGGAGCTATGAAATCCTTACTGGGTCCTGCTGTTAGGAGAAAAATCAGTCTTCATTTTATGGTATAATCTTCTTTTCTCTTTAAAATAAACATTGCTGCCAGCAGGTGATGGGACCCCAGTCCACAGCCAGGAACAGGCTTTGCAAAGCGGCTGGCTGTGTTCATTGGTTTCTCTGGCCAGTTTTTAGCTATTTGCAGCTCTGCATTCAGGTGCCTTCCTTCTCTCACAGGACCTGGCTCGGTGGAAGAGTCGTCGAAGGAGCGCTTCACAGGATTTAATAAAAAAAGAAGCTGAGAGAAAGAAAATGGAAAGGTTATTGTCTGGAGACGGAACAAATGAGCGTAGAAAAAGCATCAAAACCTACCGAGAAATTGTGGAAGAGAAGTACGTTCTTTTACTGAAGTGCAGTGGCATGTCTGAAAATGCTGTGTGGTCCATAGGTGATAGGTAACTGTGGACAGCCATGCCTGCAGGCCTGGGGTGAGGGAGAGGGAAGGATATTGATGGAGCAGAGGAAATAGGAGTGATTTCTGGCATTAATTTTAATGCGATGGTCTCTCTTGTGTTGTCTCCTGTGCAGAGAGAGGAGAGAGCGGGAGCTTCATGAGGCATACAAGAATGCAAAGTCACAGGAGGAGGCTGAGAGCATCCTCCAGCAGTACATCGAAAGATTCACTATCAGTGAAGCTGTCCTTGAGCGTTTGCAGATGCCAAAAATTCTGGAAAGAAGCCATTCAGTGGAGCCAAATTCCCCACTGAAGGACCCAAATCCTCTGAGATATTTAAGGCAACAGTCACTGCCTGCTCCAAAATTCACTGCCACCATTGAAGCAACCATTGTTCCTACTGCTGAATTAGAGCCCAGTGGTTCAACAGGCCGCACATCTCCCAGCAAAAGTGTTGTCTCCAAGGCTGTGCCTATGCTGACACCCAAGCCTTACTCACAACCCAAAAATACACAGGAAGTTTTAAAGAACTTTAAGGTAGGATACGTTGCACTCCCCAAAGTCAAACAGGAGGCAAAGAGATCCTGACTAAATCATCTGAATGTAAATGTGTTTAATGCAATTAAGTAGAAAATGGTTGCTGCATTCTGATGTTATAAAACTCAGCTTCGTGCTCTGTGCTGCCCAGTCCAGTGGTCTCTTCTTGGTTACCAACCTTCTTAGAAACTTGACCTGTTTAGGATGGAATATTTTTGCTGGTCATTTTTTCTCAGGCTAAATTTGTTTGGGAAAAGACAGGGAAAGGGGGATCTCTAAGAAAGAAGCAAGGCTTTTTCTTGGAAGGAGGTTAGGAAAGAGCATGTTGTCATGGTTTTTTTGTTTTTAAACAAAAGGGAAGGGGCAGGGAGTGTGGAGGCCCTGACTTCCAGAGCAAGACCTGAACTGGCTTTTGTGTCAGGGATCTGATTTTCCCCATGCCCAGACAAGCATGTCCCCTTCAGCCAAGTCATAAGCCTTTGTGACACTGCAGCGTGCGTGTATTAGTGTGGAGAGCCCCTACTCCCTCAGAGTCAAGACCCAGCTTGCCCAATGATACTCTCTGTCCTAAACATGCTTCTCACCAGGGATGAATGTGGAAAGCTGCTTCACCGGCTTAAAGAGGGGATGCAGGCTGTCCATGCAGGTTTAAGGGAACCAGTTGGTACTGGGGCAGCCATGTAACTGGGGACTGTTGGTGAGAGAGGGCGAGTGACTGCATTGGATTGCAAAAACTGTGCAAAGATCATGGGAGTAAAAGAAGTAAGAGAGCTCTGACAAAAGCAGAGCTGCCTGGAATAGGGAGCCGGCTATGAGTTTTGTGGAGGAAGGGGATAGAAGAAGAGATAGAAGCTGGGATATGAAACCTGAGGAGTGTATCTTTGGCCTGGGTGGATGTGGGGAAGGGGAATAAGATACTGAACCAATGATGAAGGCAATGAAGTTGGGTGTGTTAGAGAGAACAGGCCAAATAAGTCAGGTTTGAAGAAATCTGCTTCTCACAGTGCCTGTAGTAAGACTGGAGCTTCCCCAAGTCTCATTGTAGCCTTCTAAGCAGTGCAAAGCCTACTGGCATGGGTGTCCCCAGCCTGTAGAGTTTTGAGTCCTCTTGTGTCTGCCATTGCTATCTGATACTTCGCTAGTGACATGCAGGGTCCCTGCAGCCTGCTGATGTCCCAGTAGCATTGCTACCATGTATATTCAGGTTGTTTACTTTTTTAAAAATAAGTCAGCTTTGTATAGATGGTGAAAAAGCTTGTTGTGATGTCTAGGTCCTTGAAGTCTGTCCCAGCTCCTGTGGACCCCCCCATGTTTCCTAGTTGAAATGTGAAACTGGTAATTTCTATTTCTCCTATACTTCAGCTGGTATTCACCTAGAGTTTACATTTTAGACATCAGTGAATCATCTTTTCTGATCCATGCCACTTTTTTCCTCAGAGAACCAAGATGTATGTGTGTATCACCCTCACGTTAATGCATATATAGTTCACATATGTGGGGAGAAACTAACCCACGGACACTTCTACCCTCCACCACCCACCACTAGAAGTCTGTCTAGATCTTGTTCACTTGATGTGGAAGAATGTGGTTTGTCTCAGTAGGAATCATTCCCTAGCACATGTAGCTGTAGCATTATTTTCCCTTGAAACACCAGTCTGTCAATGATTCTCAGCTCTGGTGACAATATGTTGACTTGCTCCAGATCAGGTGACAATATGTTGACTTGCTCCAGATCAGAAGGAAAGGAGTAGGTTTGTTTAACTCTACAGCCAGGACATCTATCCTGATCGTTCAAACATTTGGTTTTCCTCCTTTAAATATAAATAGAGAAATGTCTTAGTCTAAACAGAGACACTAAAATGGATGGTGCAGCCTGCAAATGTTTTCCTGACTCTTTTATTTCTGAAGTCTTTCAAGACCTGCCTCTCTAGTAGGTAATCCAGCACACAATCCCAGAAGACTTGGGGCTCGGTGTCTGCCCACACTTGCATTTGGAAATAAACCCTAGGAGTGCTACTGTGTTGAGTGGATAACATCAGTGAGGAAAGAGAAGGAACCTGTTGATCTGTAAGATCTGTAAGAAGGGGTGAAAACCCTTGCAGACCCAGGGAGCTGATTGCACGAGGTGCTAACTGCCTTCACCTCCCCGCACGCACGCACGTCTGTCAGAGCTGAGGATGCCCAGCAGCTTGGAGATGGCCCCTTAGTTAATCACCCTCAGATAGAGAACAGACCTCTGGATGCATGTATACAAGAAGTCAATGGGAGGAGTTTGCCTTCAGCTTAGCACTGGTGGCATATACTAAGCTGGAATGCCTCTCTTGAGGTACCCAAGCTGTTTACCTAAAAGTAAAGTACTGAAGATAATTAAATGATGAAATAAAGAGTGGGGCAAGGAGGATGAGGTGGGAAGAACTTCGTCGTCTTAAACTGTGTTTCAGTTTGATAGGGTAAACTTGCTGCATCAGTTTTCAATAACAGTAAAATAAGCGAGAAGGTCCCATGGTGTGTCTTACCTCTGCACTTGTTTTCACATGTGTTTTTTGAGTATCCCGTACCTGTGGAGAAACCTGAAATGACTACTCACAATATATATCCCGGATAGCTTCTCTAAGAAATCACTGACCTATGCCAATTATACCCCCAAAGTCCAATGATTAGCAGAGAAGACTGTCCATATTTACTCCCTCACCTTTGCGTTGTCTCCATGATGACCATTTTGCAAGTAAGGATCTCTGCACAGAGTAACAAAGCTCTCCTTCAAATCTATTTAAAACTCACCTCTGCTGACAAGCCTATAAATATCTGTGCTGTAGCTAGGCAGGAGCAATATGGTGTTACTGATACCTAGTCCTCTCTTGGTCTCTCTCCAGCTGGGCCCTCTTACGGTGAATGGCTTCTGAGTTCTTTGTAGCCAGACTTTTTTCATGTATACCATGGCTTCTACAAACAGCCCTCCAAACTGAAGTCTTTACATGCCACCTCCATTCAGAACATAATTACAAAGTATTAAAGTCCCAAGAGGAAGCTGTATCAGTGCAGAGGAAGAAGCTAGAGCTGATTTTGTGTTTTCATCCTTGCTTAAGGGTTTCTAAGTGGGAATATGTGCCCACCAAGGAGCTAGCTTGACCCTGAGAACAAAGTAGTTAAACTGTTTCTGCACTCTCCTTTTCGTGGAGACCGCATAAAATCATTTTCTGGGAAAGCAGCTATCTGTTTTATCGCCTCATCAAGAAGGAGGAATGCCCAGTTTTATTTGTTGGTTCCTTGCTTCCCTGTTAAAAACAGTAAAGAAACAAGTGAATGAACTCGGCTGCTCCTGACCCTTCAAAGTTCACATGACAGTGCTTCAGGAAGCATGGTCTACTAATACTGTGGTGCGTTAGTCAGGGTGCGTAGCAGTTCATCAGCATAATTAGTCCTGGGGAACCTGCTTGCCTCCTGCATGAAGCAATGCAAAACCCAACAGTTTTAATCTAAATTTGACATAAATCTTTTTTGTTCTTTTAAACTCCATTGATCTGTGATGCATGCAGAAGGTGCCTGTATGTTACTGGGAGAATGAAATCTGGGAACTCGGGGAATCCAGAAAAATTGCTATTACTGCCTGTCTGTATTTTGTTTATGACCCACCTGGAATAGGGTTTTCTTCTCTCTTGGCTTGTTGAATGAAATGTGTGCTTGGCTCTGACCTTCACTTACGGCACAGACTGTGTCAACAATTGTAGTATCATGTTGAAATCCTAATTTCCTAAATTCCTCTGAATGCTAATTGTCTCAGCATATTTATTTAACTGTATTCGCAGGTAGATGGAAAAGTCAGCATCAATGGAGAAAATTTCAACGGCGTGGAAGAGAAGGATAAAGAGTGTACAACAGTAATATTTACTCCTTCGCCAAGCAGATCTCTGAAATTTGATGAAGTAGCCAGAGGGGACAGGCCCCCGGTAGAGTTGAAGAAGGACCCCACAAGTGTTGAGCTCAGTTTACAGAGGCCTGCCACTCAGAGTGTGCACAAAGAGCCAACAGTAAGACCAACACGAACAAACCAGCCTTACTTTCTCTGCCAATTTTCTGTCTCATAACATATTTAATCACAAACTAATGAAATCCAAGTGCTTATGTTTGCTTTATTTCAAGAGGGTGTGCCCAGACCCGGAAAAAAAAAATCCTTTGTAAATTAAAGGCTTCTTTTTTGGGATGTGGGTAGAGAAATGGGAGGGAAAGATTCAAAAAACTTTTTGCAGTCGGTGCCTTTTTTTTTTTTTTTTTTTTTTTTTTTTCAGATGTCATGCAGCTGATAAGCATGCATTAAATGTGCTGGGCCAGGGAGAAAGGGAGAAATGGACTCTGTCCCCCAGCTATTGTGCAGATTTATTCAGTGCTTCTCCTGATGTTAGCTGATTAGATCACCAACATAATTGGACTCTGCGAGCCATTATAATTAGTCTCAGTTTTCAATTTTCAAAGAAGAGCATGTGGATGTGCTGGCAGTTTTGAGCATTCAGCTTTCATTCCTCTCTCAGAAGTATTAGAAAAGGGGATAAGCTATTGAAATGCTCAGAGGGACCAATGTGCTTCTTAACTGCCTTATCAAAGAAAAAAATTAATTTTACCTTTTCATCTTTCACTCCCCCTCTTACCCAGAGAAAAATGCAGGAATAAAACTAGAGCGTATCGCAGCAGGAATCTAGATGCTACAAAACTGTAATAAAAGTAGATAGTAAAAACAACACAAGAAACAAGGACCAGACTGCAAATAAAAGCATGTAAAAGGGTTGCAAACAAGTGGCAGGAGAGGGAATTCTTGCTGTTACTTTCTGTGTAACAACAAAGAGAATCGGAGATGTGGTGAGAGCTGGAGTATGATAATTTTTTGCTTTCTTCTCAGATTTCATCCAAGCATTGGCCAGATGGGTAACAGGGAGCAGGCAGGGATCTGCCCTGGGGAGTGGTGGTTCATTCATGCCAAAGGGCTTGCGACTTACCCCCCTGCTTCTGCCAGTCTCTGGCCATGGACAACCAAGCCTTGGAGCCTGCAGCAAGCATGGGAGCTGGGATGTGCTGTGAGCATGGACTTGATCGTGTCAGAGGGAGCTAGTACAGAGTCCAAAGTGAATGATTTGCAGGGAGGAAGGCAGGGATGGCAGAGCAGAGGCTGCTCTTGTCAGAATGAATTGGCTGTAGGGGAAAAGCTAGTTAAGCGTGTTGTCTGATATGGGAGAGCTAGTAATGGGAATGTTTGGAGGATAGAGAAAAGCCTCAGTTTGCTGTAAGATTAGGATTAGAAGCACAATGGCAATCAGAAAAGTAGCCAATTGAACATGTTACTGTCTCCTTTTTTACAATTTCCAGACCAGTATAGCTGTAGAAGAGTTGAGAGGAAATTCAGAAATAGAAGCCACTGTTAGGGGTTGGGGGTGTTTGTACCTGTTTGATGCCCTCTCATCCTTTCCTTTCTACAGCTCTGAGGATGATGTGGCCAGCTGAACACAGATTTTTCTGTGGCCGCTTTCTGCTTCCAGTGTCTTAGCCCTCATGGTGATATTGGCAAAGGAAGCAGAAGAGTTTGAATTCTCACGTTCCTGGTGACTGACATTTGCAGAATACCTCCTGGTTTGTAGGCTTGAGTGCGCTTAAGTGATGAAGCCATCTAGAGAGAATGCATGTGCACTCCAGTGGTGCTATTGACAGAGTTTCTTTGCTCTAACTAAGAGTTTTATATTGCTAGCTTCATGATTTCATCAATAATGTGACTGGGTAATGCAAATCATCATAATTACTCCCGGCGCTTCAGCTTCAAGCAAAGGTATGTGTCAAGCATGTCAAGGGCAGAGCAAGGAGAGCAGACTGCTTTGAGGGCGATCTTACATGGGGAAACAAGTAGAATGCACTGAGCGTGATGAAGGGGGGAAGAGAAGGAGAGCTGCCTGTGGCTAGAAGGGAATTTGCCAGCCTAAGATAAGATTACAGGGTCTGCTCCTCCTAGATGTTTGCTTCTCTTTACCCAGCTGCTTCGTTTTAATTTTCCACGTCCCCAGGCCTTAGTGTAAGGCATTGGCAGTAATTTAGCTATTGAGCATGCAGAAATGCCCTGGTGCATTGATGGGAAGGGCTTAGATGCCAGGTTACAGAGACGGGGCATGGTGCTGGTGCTTGGCTTCTTCACTGTGTGAGCTGGGGCACAGACCAGCACTGCTATAGGCAGTTCGGTATGGATGCGATCAGGGGGCCTGCAAGAACTGCACAGCTATGCTGGACTCGCTTCACTCAGGCTTCTCCCTGTACCTATTTTACTTCAGTTTCTGGACAGCTAACGCAAGCCTGCATCTGCAGAGTCTGAAATGCTAAACTCTTCTCTGAAGGCATAACCCCTCCTAGGAAGGCTGGAAATTCAAATTAGGAAGGAAGAGAGCCTCCTGGGCTTGTCCCGCTCGCCATAAAACATAGCCTCTTGCTGGGTAGGATGATGAATATCTTAGTTGTCACTGTGAGCCCTCCAGAGGAGAAGAAGGGGGTTGCTTTTTGCCCCAGCAGGGTGGGGCTTCCAAGCCACACGTTCTTGGAAGTAAGAAAACCTTCTGAAGCTGCCGCTGTAACACCTCCCACAAGGAGAAAACAGGGCTATAGTTTTTGTCTGATGCTTAACCCTACTGAATTTTTAGGAGAAGAGGAGAAGACAACAGAAACAGGCATAGCAAAGCAGCTGAGATGAAGAAGCAGAGCTGTCTGGAGTGGAAGAAACAACTACGTTTCTTTTGCCTTGAGAAAACTTACAAATGAGCATGTTTTCAAAGGCTTTTCTAAACTTGCTTTCACTGCCTTTATTTACTTTATTGATGCAGCTTTTGTTAGCTATGTCCTTCCCAGGCTCTGAGTAAGATTCACAGGCACTAGTTCCTCTGTCTGTTAGGAGATGCTGTTTCTAGGGTTTTTTCCCCTGGAGTTGCTGAGAGATTTGTTTCGTTTTTGTATTTTATTCGTTCATTTTCTGCCGAGTCTCGTTTGTGAAATATATATTCCTTTTCATATATACATTACCTTTGGCCCTCCTGTCCTCCCCTTCTGATTGTCCCCCTGTTCTTTGCATGCCCCTTGCTCCTCCTCCGTCCCTCTTAGGGCTGCTCCCCTGCTGTTTCAGTTCAGTTGTCAAATGAACTAGCCCTGTCTTCTCTCTGCCTGGCAGGCTTCCCTTTGAAGCTCTGTAGCTCTGCTCTAAATCTGTCCAGTTGGCCTCAGGCATTGTCTGTAATACGGGAAGAGTCTGTGCAACTGTACTTCAACGGCTCTTTTGGCCTGCAGTTTGGAAAACGGTTTAGTCAGGTTGCACCACTTAAAACGCTAATACGATTGAGGGTTTTGGGGAGCTAGAGGAGTGCAGGGATCATTTTGTATGGGTGAGACCTCAGTGTCAGTTGTCTTTTTAACAGAGAAGAACCTCATCTATATGTGAATCAAATAATGATTGGCAGTCAGAGACTGATTGGAAAACGTATGTAACTCCTGCCTAAATCTACTATGAAATGAGATGCAAAAAGCTGCAGCAGGTAGGGAGGCTGGTAAAGAAAAATATTATCAAGAAACTATACTTGTGTCTGTAGTGTATAGGTAAAGTACTTAGATTGGGGGGGGGGATTTTACAAGAGAGTTAACTTTATTCAAAATAGCATGATAGCATGTGAAATTTTGCCTATGATTTCAGGCTAGAAAGGATAAATTTAACCTATGAGCAAGACGAAAATATCCTACCCGGTGTTTGTGGAGCTATGTGCTGCTAAGAGAGGCAGTAGGTAAAGCACACCTCTCTTACTGCAGCTGGAAAAACTGGGACAAAGGTCCAAGGACTGACTGATCAGTCAGCGGCAATGCCAGCAATAATGTGAGAATCGTCTGCTCACCCTGGTTCTACCTGTCAGCCATTAGGTTGTGTTTTCTTTCCATTACACAGAACAGCAGTGCACATTGAAAATGCTGAGAAGTTGTATCCTCTAGCTCTTTGAATCAGAAGTTGGCAAAGTAAATGTTTTATTTTAAAAAAATATTTGTGCAGATTGTAGTGTAGGGGGATTAATTTGTCAGTGAGTGACATCACTGTATTTTAACCAATCTTTGTATGAGCATTTAAAAATTATTGGCTTGTTATAGCTCTAATTATAGCTTTGCTGTGATCAACCAAGAAAAAAATAAATATAGACAGCAACTTTAAAAAGATCAGGGCAAGGTGGTGATGGTGGAGAGAGATTTTGGCTTTCTTTTAATTTTTCACTAGCTAGCTTAAACTTGTCTATTTCTACTCACTGCATGCTTGGCACAAAATAAACTTGTTTTCTATATCCAAGTAACACTCTCCTTCATCTTCAAAAATCCACTGATTGAACTGAGATTAAAGTACAAGCTTTCTTGTGGTTGAGGATTGTTGGCCAAACTACAGGAGAGCAGGGCTGAAATCCTGATTTGTACATATCTGGTAGGACAAGTCTTTGTTCTTTGATTCATTACAAGAAACACTTGTAGAGTAAGTACGTCTGTTCCCGATTGACAGCTTTGCCTTGAACCACACATGGGAAGATGTGTGAAGGGCTGGACTACGTGAAGGGAAAATGCTCTAGGATGAGAAGTAAGAGCAGCAAAGGTTCAAAGCAGCTAGAAGGGAACTGTGCTCAGGATTTGGTTACGAACTTGGCGTCCATGTCTCCTGTCCTCCAGAAACCTTTTCAGTGTCTGTAAGAGGCAGGAGCTTATTTTACATCTGAGTTGAGCAGTAACTGCAGAAAAATAGCAAGCAGGAATACTTAACATTGTTTCTTGCAACACTTTCAAGGCTTCTTTGTCAATTACTGATCCACTCTGATCTTTGTTTCTAATAGCTGGCCTGAGCAGAGCATTATACACTGCCAGGTGAGGCAGATAATGTGTCAGAGCAGTGTTCTGGCTGTAGTACTATGCTGGCTTAGCATGCAAGGCACTTAGCTGTGGCAGCCCAAGGTCATGCCACTGTTACTGCTCACAGCAACAGAAAATGCTAGATTTGATGAGGAGATCATTGTATAAAATTTTTGAAGTCAATGATATGTATAGAACTTCAGTCACAGAAGTTTGAAAGATGTGTCAGGCAATTTCTACATGTGGCTGTTGATACTGCAACCAATTTCAGTCCTGAGTGATTTTACAGCATTTAAAACTGTAGTTCTAAATGATTCTTCCTGGTATCTCTGCATTCTTTCTGGTTCCAGAGAGCTTGTTTTGTCGTGTTTTCATAGAAAATAACAGTATTTCATGTGATTTTGTGTACAAGTAGTGTTAACTGACCTATGTTTTGATTTAATTTACAATAAGGGTTAATAAAGTTCTACTGTAACCTCCTTTGGAGTTTGAATTCTTGTAGTAGTTGTGATGTTCGGTGTTTTAGGGGTTCCTAGTTATGTATTTTTAGGGTTTTATAAGGGTGTAAAGTTCTGCCACAGCGATAGTGTGGCTGTTTCTGACTTGCATGGTCTTCATTAAAGAAATACTTGGACTGATACCCTAGTTCATGGGATAAAAATCCTGTCTGACACAAACTGAACTAATTTTCCTGCCTAATAGGTGTTTGATAACACTGTCTAGTCAGCTGTGCCTGTGTCTTTGTTAAATGGATACCTGGTTAGCAGAACTGAGGTGTTGCTTTGTCCTCTGTTACTGATGTGCTCGTAACTGCAACTGCAATCAATATTTAACTTTCCATCGTGGACTAAGGCTTCTAAATCCTAAATGGAGAAGCTGACTTTAACTCCTGAGTAGCTAGATGCATGGGGTAATAAAAACACCAGTCCAAGCAGAAGCATTCTTCGGTTTTCAGGATTTAATGGGACCAGCCTTGTTCTGGGGGCAGAGATAACCACAGCCCCTATGCAGCAAGGTGTTTCCTACTTTCCTCGCAGGCTTCATTGCCTGTGGTGGTGGACAAGCAGGTGTTGTGTGACCTTCCCTTGCAGGCACCTGCAGCAGAGCCAGCATATGGAGTGGCTCTGTGATCCTGCAGAATGATGCCTCGGCCCACACAAATGCGTGTGGCTGCAGTGGGGTGGTGTCGAGAGGCTGTGTGGGTTCTTCATCCCAAAGCATGAGAGCTCCTCTGAAATGCCTCAGAAACATCACTGGCCACGTTGTTTGTTTTTTCAGTGTCCATGTCAGAATACGATCCTCTTAGGCACAATGAAATGTTTGTATGCCTTTTTGCATGTTCAGTAATAACATCATCATTCGATTACAAAATATTTATGAAACGTGAATGATGGTAGTCTGTGGTAGAGAAGACATTTTATCAGCAGTATCAGTACAAGAATTTTCTTAAGTGTATATACCTGTGGATAAAATACCAGATAATATTACATTACTTGGTCTTATAAATAGAATTAGATATGGTGGGAATGACAGAGTTCCCTAGTGAAGCTGACTTAATTTTTTTATAAATTACTTACTAATCAGTTTTATATTTTTAGCTCTGTGTTGCTAGCATTTAATTGCTCAGCAGAGGGGGAAGAGTCAAGTCTTGTGAACAGGAACAGAATTTCTGCATGCCAATGCATGCCATTGCAAAATGCAATTTTCCTGCAGCAAGCAGTAGCTTTTTTTTTTTTTTTTTTTTTTTTTTTTACTCCTCTTTAAAAGAATTTCTATAAATAACATCTATGTCTATACCTGGTTCAACCTCCTGGATATAGGTTATAGGTAGATTGTGCAGGATAGCTACATGATGCAGCACTGTGTTTAGGTTCCTGAGGTAACTCTAGACCCAGAGGTGATACAAGTGCATCATGTCTGTGCATTCGCCAAGCTTTTAAAACCCTCTGAGAGGCCAGTAAGGCTGTGCTCTTTCCCCAACTCCAGCTGCCGTCAGCACTTGACTTCCCTGTGTGTACGTAATGCTGTTCAACACTTTTTATATCGGCCTCAGTTTATCACTGTTCATAGCTTTAAAGCCTCTGAGGTTGAAATTAAAGCTGATTTAAAAAAAAAAATAATTCAGTTTTGACAGTTGCTTTTTGAGAGTGGAGGGTGAATTCCATTGCTTTACCAAAAATAATAGCAATATAAACATTAATAATGGAAATTTGCAGCAATTTCTTTGGAAGGGCTTATGCTCTGGAGCAGTAGGTTGGGTTGTCGTGTAGGTGCCTCTTGCTTTTCCAGTTAAAATCTACCTTGTTTAGGGCAGACCCTGAGCTCTCCATAATAGCCATTTGTTCAGGGAGGTTTGTAGGTTGTAGAATGACTGAATAATTCAGGTTTCTAGCTGTCTTCTGCTCCAAACAGGATCAGGCATGAGGTCAGACTGGGTTGCTGAGGGCTTGATCAGTTGAGTCTTGGAAAAACTCTGAGGATGGAGATGGCACAACCTGTCTGGGCAGTCTGTTACACTATCCTGGCTGTCCTCATGGAGAAAAAAACACTTATTTCTGCATTGAGCAAGGCTGGAAAAGGTTTCCAGTAGCTTTTCCCCTGGCTGCTGTTGTGTCAGGAGCCAGAACTGAAGCTGAAGGAACATTTCCTTTAGTTGCAGTGTTCTTCTGCTGGGTCTTCCAGTCAGAACAGGCTGGTGTCGAGATGGGCTGAGGAAGGGAAAGGTGGGTTATACAGGAGCAAAGAACAACAGCATGGCAAGGGGCAAATCTCTGACACAGGACTTGCAGTCCTTGGAGCATTTCTCTGGGGCCTTTTTTCAGCCTGTGCCTCATCTCCAGTGACCGTTCCTGGGAGCACGTGACGCGTGGAGGGGGAGCTCTGTGCTTCGTCTTCTCTTGGTATAGGCCTGCTCACAGGTGGACCTGGGGGAGAGGAGGTCCTCAGACTATCCGTGCTGCCTTTTTGGAGCGCGTATTTCACCTTCTGCCTCGTCTAGTTTGAGAACCGCTTTCAGGCAGGTGGGGGACGTGTCCCCGTGCCTTGCCTGGGGCAGGGGGTGAGGGTGGGTGAAGGTGAGGGTGCAGCAGAAAGCGCCGGGCAGTGGGGAGGGTGGCAGGCAGCCAGCCCCAGCAGGCGCCGGAGGAGACATGCTGCCACTTCTAGAAACTCATGGCTGCGATCTGGCGCCTGCCCTGCTGTGAGGTGGCGGCACAGCTGTTGGCAGCCACGGGCTCCTTGTGTTGTTCCCAGCACTACTTGCTGCCCGCTGGGCTTGCCCAGGTCAGTGCCCCTGGCCACAGTCCCACGCTGGTCCACACCATTTCCTCACAGGGCATCTTCCCAGACACATTCCCTGCCCGTCTCCAGAGCATGCCTGCCCTCCAGAGAGGAGGAGAGGCAGGGATTCCCGAGCTCTGCCAAAAGCTCTCTGGAGCCAAAGGGTGTCCACAGGCGTTAGTAGGCTGTTAGCACTGCCAGCAGACGTGCCCAGTGACCGAGCTGTGAGAGCCCAGCCCCGCTCTTCACGGGGCACAGACAGATGACGGGCTGTAGGGGTGGGAAACAGAATCAGTTTAGAAAGTGGTGGTCTGAATCCTGCCCCCAAAAAGGGAAAATTTAATCAGATTTCCTCCCTTGCAGCTGTTGATGAGATGGAAGGGTGGGGGGAAGACAGGAAAGCAAGTCTGCAACAGACTATTTCTGAAATACATCACCTTTTATTTCTAAAAGTAGTCTGCTTTTTTTATTTTCCTCTGTCAGATTTGCCATTTTCTAGATCTTTCATGCATTAGAATCGTTGTGCAGTAGCTGATCAGTTTGCCGCGGGTTTTTTCTTGATTTGTCTACTAGGAAAGTGGATGTATGGTGGAAGCTGCTAAACAGATCAGCTGCGGTGCTACCCCTGTTTTGACAGCGTGGTTGTAGCTCAGCAGCAGCCCTGTCCCAGGCCAGAAAGATGGCCTTTCAAAGGCATGTGAATTACTGGCTCGATACAGTCTTGCCATATTTTTCCAGTCATCTCTTAATAGCGTTTCAAGTATTTCATTACTTTTAATACTGACTCTGGCTTTTCCCTTCAGATAACAGATTGTTTAGACAACCGTGAAATAAAGGAAGTATTTAATTACTTTGCCACTTTTCAAGCCCTAGTATGTGCTATGTATTCACTAATGCATACGTTTTTGTGTTATTCTGGAAAAGGAAACTAGGGGTGAAACATATGCTTATCTCCGGCTAACACACTCCAAGATATCCTACAGTTTTAAAAGCTTGTAGGAGCTATTCCAAACCAACCACATAAATGGCTGCTACTGAATGGGTTGAAAAGGAGATTAAAGCCCAGGGATGCAACACCCGAGCAGCACGTACTGCTCCGAAACGCGCTCCCTGCCGCGCTGTGGTTCAAACGCATTGCGAAGAAGCAGCGAGCGCTGCCTTGAGGAATTGCCCCACACTTGTATTTCCACTGTACTCACTGCGTTTCTACTGTTATTCCCCGCAGGCCCCCCCGGTGGACGCGGAGAGCGCCGCCCGCCAGCAGGCTGGAGCTGGCCCGGGAGGCGCGGGCGGGGCCGGCCCGGCGCGACCCCCCCCCAGGTGGGTTCCTGCCCCCGCCCCTGCCCCGGCCCGGGCCGGGCTTTACCCCGCCGCGGCAGGAGACCCTGAGTGCGCCTGCAGCGGCACCAAGAGGCCTCATTAGGAAACGCAGGTGTCAGAAATCCCGGCGGCGGAATGACGTTTCGTGCTAGGAGCGATCGTTCGCTGCAGCAGCCTCCGGAGGGATGTGGTAGGGTCCCCACGGCTGGAGGTTTTCAAGGCGTGACTGGACAGGGTGCTAGGCAGGCTCTGCTCGGCTCCCTTTCCCTTGGAAGGTGGGACCAGGTGATCTTCCCAGGTCCCTTCCAGCCCGGGCTGTTCTGTCCCGGCGTGGTTGAACTGACCCACCCGAGCGCCTGCGTGTGCGTGGGAGGCTGGTGCCGCGGGGCTGTAACCAGAAGGCAACCAGGGCAGGAGCTACCAGCAGTGAGAGCGCCTCCTCAATGCTTCCTCCTCCCCACCACCCCCACCCCACCCCAAGACATTTAAGAAGTGGGGAAGGAGAATGAGGAAGGGCACCTCAGTCCTCGTAGGGGCTTTAAATAGTATTGTGCACACTCCTGATGCTTTGCTTTAAAGCTTTCATGCATGATTCTCGATCTAGGGAAAGGAATTTTCTGGTAAAATATGAAGCTGTTTTCCTCAAAAGGATATTTTTGGAATGTTACCTTTGAGTACGTGTTTTATGTACTGCCCGCTATCATACTAAGCTCATGCTCTTTTTTGTTGTTCGTTTTTTAAAATGGGTCTGTCAAAGTTCAGCTTGGTATGGGTCAAGTAAAAAGTACTGTGTGAAGCAAGTATTTAAATGAGGTCTCTGACTGTAGCTGGTATGCAAACATAATGCCCCTATTTGTTGAAGATAATTGTGACAGACAATTGAGTTTTGGCCTCAAACATCAATGGAGTACCATTCCCCCAATATTAGAAGCATATCCAGCCTTTTCTGGATGTGCTACAAGATTCTGCAGCACATGGGCTGTTCGCAAAGGCTCATTAGCTGACTTAATTGCTTTGGCTGGTAGATGCCAAAGCACAGAGGTTAACAATCTTGAATTGCACCTGGCCGGTAATGTAGACGCTGCAATCTTGTGGTGAACCAAGCGAATTCTCCTCTCAAGAGTCAGCAGTGATGAGCTGGTGGTGTTTGCCTACAAATCACAAAGCCACCTTGTGTCAGGCTCCACACCTGTGGGAAATGCTAAACATTAACTATTGGTAGCAAAGTGTGATACTGGCTGGCAAGCAAAACTGAGATAGCGTTGTAAAACTTGAAATGATAAAGGAACGTGGGTTTTCATTATACCTGCTTTGGAGGGATAGATGTGGTCCAAACTTTGTGACCTTCTTGTAGAATGAGCAACCTCCTCTGCTGTTCAGTGCAAGCCAGATCCTTCCATGCTGTGACCCCTGCGCCACTAATGGCGTGAGAACTGCTACAAAGTGGTGTGCATCTGCCTGGCGGCAGCAGCATCTCCTGTCTCTGCATGTGTGCGTGTTCTTAGCGGAGCCTGGGGGTGCATCTCTTAGCTCACTCTCCTAGCCTGTCAAAGAGGTACTTTCAGAAGTTGCCACTGCTGACGTGGTTGGAGAGGGGACAGGGCTGAGATTCTGCTTTAAGAGGTTACAGAAATGTCTGGGTGCTTATGCACTACCTGGGATGCTGGCAACTGCTTTGCTTCCAATGGTGCTACGAGCTGACAGTAGTTTAGCTGTCACAGTCCTCAGCTGTAGGCCCGTGCACTCCTGGTCCCTTCTCCCATAAACCAGCATCAATTTGTTAGGGTTTTTTAAGAACTGAATGACAACTAGGTTATTCCAGTCCAAGGCTTCCTGTTAGCACAGTTTGTTGGCTGTCTGATGCTTGACTGACATGGTTTAGTGGAAACAGGCAAGTTGAAATATCCTCCAGCGCTGACGAGACCTTGTTAACTGTGGTATAGCTCCTTGTCTGGATAGCATCTTAGGACAGGATTCATCACGCAACTTCAGCGGAGATCTGTACCTCAGTAGGCACATCGAATGTGACAGCTCATCTCGGCCAAAGAGGAGCATCTGAAATAGTTTGGGTGACTCTTCCCCAAGAACTGCCTCTCTGGCTTTGTTGACTGCTAAGGGTGTCCTGTGATGCCCAAGTCAAGTGTAAGCACCTACATTTTGTCAGATGAATTTCACTCTTGAAGCCTTGTCTTCTCTGAGAGATTAATTTTTCCTGTAAGATTATTTTTTCAAAACATCCAGTAAATAGGCTCAAAGTGTATCCAGTAAGAAATTGGATTGTAAGAAATAGGTCAACAGTTAATTTGAAAAAAATACTTTAACCTTGCAATATTATCTCTTACATGTGTGGATTAGGTTCAGATCAAAAGCAATTCAAGGCAACTGCAGCTTGTGCCAGCCCTGTTGTGAAAAGATTAGAATTTTTTCCCAGTCCTGTCCCTTCAGATGAAGCTGCTTCAAGTGAAAAAGATGTGAAGAAACCTGAAATGGAGCAGCAGAAGGAAGCAGAGCTCCCTGTTGTGCCAGAGGTATGTACGGGCAAGAAAGAGAGGGAGTGGAAAACAAAACAAAAAAAAAAAATCTCACAGATAAATGTTTATTGTGCAAATTGGAGTTTTAGCTATATACTGTCACCTCAGGAGTTCATTCAAAACAATCTGCCAGGGAATGACCCTGGAGGATGGTTTCTGTGGCAAATCCTATGGTCACCAGAGGGTTCCCCCTCCAAAGGAGCTCCCCAGTGTCTGCTGGTAGCATTTGAACCTGTAAACTGGCTGGAGCAGAAACGAGAATTTAACCTGCAAACCCCAGTCCCACCGTGTGTTGGCAGGGCCGAGTACCCAGAAGGTGTAGGCAGTGGAGCTTACCCTCTAGTCCTGTTGAAGTGCTGAGCAAGTGCAGGTGGTGGCAGAGGTGACAAATGGTCGTGGCCATACTGCTCTGTCAGGTAAGTTAGATGTTGGTCCTGGGTTAGGATCGGCTTTGGTATACAGGATAGTGTGAATGTCAAAAAAAACCCAGCTACCAGTTATTTCCAGGATTTCAGTACTGCAACTCCATGTAATTCTGGAGATGGAGGCTTCATCTTTGAGTTGATTCAGAAAATAAGTAGAAAGAGTTTAAGCTAACCTTTGATTGAACCTGCTGATCTTTTAATTCTGTTTTCTGCTCCCAAATGAATGAACAGGTGATGAAACCCAAAGCCCTGGAACAAGAGGGGACTGTAGTATTGCCACTTTTAAAGAAACTACCCGAGACCAGCCAAGTTACTCTGCAGAATTCTGGTCTACAAGGTGAGCAAAAAGCATCTGGAGAACTCAGCCAGACAGTAACTGAATATGTGTGTGTGGTGCTTAGGGAGAAGTGCCTAATCAATGACCTGGAGGGTTTTGGAGCCAAAATGCACTTACCTGGCCTAGCAATAAAAGCTGTATCATGTCGATGAGTATTATATTTTATTAGTACTGCTGCTCACAGATGAAAAGGGTTTAGCAATTGGTTTTATTTTTTATCTCACAATAAAATTTTCTGGAGATAGATTCTGCACTCAGCTGCTCATGTGGAGCTTCTTTTCGTGGATGAACAATACGCAGACCTGGTCACATCCCTGAATTTGACCTGTGCCTATCACGAGTTCTTGCAAATCAGAACATTTTTTTCTTTGCCTTCATGACAAAGTTTTCCTTGAGATTGATAATGTTTGGTCGTTCAGTTTTAGAGATGCATATATGTAGGTATCATGAAAGAAAGAGAGAAAGATCATCTGAAGTTTTCTTCCCGCTAAGAACTTACTGGGTTGATAGTTTAGGTATAGGTAGTATACCGATTATCCTAGTGTTTTCAAGATTGAAATTACTGAAGGTGATCTGCTGTGGAAAACAGGCTTGTCAGGAAAGGAATAGAAGTCTCGCTTGCTTTAAGTGGAGAGTCGCATTCCAAACAGGCTTTGAGAGCAGTATGGTTTTGTGTTAGGCATGAATGAATCCAAACATCAAGTAACAGACTGTAGGTCTGTCGCCCGTTTTCTGAGTGATGCTGAAACACTTGGGTGCTCCCTGGTGTTCACAGCACGTACAGCGCCGAAAGGATCACAAAATCCTTTAAAACCTCTGTCTGCAATAGGAATGAATGTGAGCACCATGCAGACTTGAAGGGGTGGCTGCCCTGGACTGACATTAGTGTGCTAGAGCTCCCGTGTAAGGCCAGGTGCCATGTCACAAAAATAGCATTTAAATACAGGCAGGCTGTGTCATCTGAAGGTGCGTTGTAGACTAGCTGCCGTGGGCCGAAGTGACTCTAGTCAAAACCCCTCTCGTGGCTGAGGTGGCTCGGGTCTGAGAGTCCGTCATCACCTTTTGACCACACTGTTTCTTGTTTTGTCTCCGTGCCGTCGCCTGCAGAGCCGCCCCGCGGGGCCGCGGTTCCGCTTAGGGTTCGCAACAACTGGCGGCGCTCACAGTTTTTCTCGCAGTCAGGTAAATGCGGCGCTAAGACCAGCTTCAGCCCTTCTGCTGCCTCCAGTCGTAGGTGTCTCCAGACATGGGGCTGGGGTGAAAGCTGATGATTACGGGGACTTGTTCTACCTCTCGCTTTTGTAGAAAGTGTCTATTCCTGCTGCACAGTTGACAAAGAGCTGTTGGGTGGCACATTGTTGTGATGCTCTGGTTTCAGGCACCCAAATGAAATCACTTGCCTATAAATACTTTTTCATTAATTTCTTTAAATCAGCCTAATTTCCAAAGAAGTTTGGATGGAAAATGGCAAATGTTCTCTTCGTAACTGTGGCTCTTGAATAGTGTAGTCCCATCCTTTTAGCTTTGCTGTGCTTTTTCCTTCCTTGCACTGAATCACAAAGGGAAAAGTAGATCAAGGTAGGTAACACTCGGTGTCCAAAAACTGCTAAAGTCTGTGGCCAGAAGTAGATGGCATTAGCTAGCGGTAGAGTAGTTAATACTGGTAGAGTTAGTTAATACTGTGCTCCTCTATACCCAAATAAAAAGTAGTTTTGTTGGTGATGGGTGTAATCGGTTTTTCTGGTATATTTGCTTGCGATTCATCCTTGCATTTGGTTGTGGGAGCAAATAGGAAACTAACATGAAGCTTTTTTATACCGATACAATGTAGCTTTAATTGCAGGTTAAGCACATTTTGCTATGCTAAATTTAATCTTCACTTTTTCTGTTTTTTTAATAGCTGATTCTGATAGTGGTGACAAATCAAATGTGAGTACCTTTTTTGCATCATTGTTTGGTTTAGAGATATGTGTTTAGCAAAAGTGAATTTTTTATGCAAAATGTCTTATAACATCCCCAAATCAGAATGAGATTATTTTTTTTCTCATGGAAATGAGAGAGGAAAAATACAAGACATGGTCTGAATCTGGGATTTATGCATTCTCTTCCTATCCAGAGGAAGTGGTACTTGGTTGCTGGAGCCACTAAAGCTTCGCAGTCTCAAAACAATATGTAATTCTAAATTATCCATTCTATTTTAAATGCATAAAAATTAGAGGAGACCACAATTCTACTATGTCCTCAACGGAAAAAAGAAACCCAAAACCAACACCACAAATGCTACTCTGAAGTACACAGTATTTCATATTCTATTTGTTTCATAAAAAACAGACATCATCTCTCTATTGGATTCATATAAAACTTTTAGTGGAAAGGGATATGACATCAAGTGTCTAAAATTGCTCTCATTGTAAGGATTTTAAACATTTATCATGTAATGGGATCCGTAGTGAAGTCTGAGTTTTTATTTCATTGTAGACAACAATTTTAAAAACTGCTATAGGCTGTTGTGCTGGCAGCCATAGGAAATGAGAGAATATTTTCTACAATCACAAATTGCTTTGCATGTTGCACAGAAGATTATAAAGAAGCAAAATAGATATTTTCTTTAAATTTGAGTACCTGCAGGTATCTCTGTTCTTCCTTTTTTCCCCTCCAGTTGAAGTTTCCCAGGCCTTTCTTTGCAAACCAAATTATTATTTTATCATTTGGATACCTGTGGGCAATCCCAAGTGTCAATGAAGCTAAGAATATTGTCTGCTCACTGAAAGAACTATTATCTAGTTCTCAATTTCCCATTTTAACATCATCACCAGGAACAGGCCAGCTGAAGTACAGCTTTCTCTGGTAGCCTTGCGAAGTGTAGTGTCAAAGTCTAATAGCTTGGTTTTCCTCCATGCAAGCGTTTCAATTTTTGGTCCTGGGATCCAGAAGAAGAGCGAAAGCGACAAGAAAGGTGGCAGCACGAGCAAGAACGCTTGCTACAGGTAGGGAAGAAACGACATGTCTTCCACCATGTGGTTCAGCTGTTGAATTGTCCCTTTGGACAAAAGTTGGGCATTTTGTGTCTTGTTTTCCACATCCTCTGTGGATGCTTGAGTGAATTCTGTGGCAGATGAGCAATAAAATGAGCATATACGCACTTTCCCTGTGGTTTGAGCACTCTTACATCTCCCTTCCCCCCTCCATGGAAAGACCAAAAGGACTTGGTTCTGCATTCCAGTGCAGAGTTAAACCAAATGTTGATCCTCAACTATATTTAAAGTATGTTGAGCATAGACTGTGAGACTCTCAATTACTTGGAGCCACTTTCTCAAGACTGATGATTTGCCGACCCTGGCACCTATGCAACTCTTTTTTAAAATGATGGTTTTAATAGATTTTCATAGACTTCTGCTGTGCTCACAGTTTTTTCTTGGAAAACTTCAAGCTAAATTTGGACAGGAAGAGTTTGGGGTTTTTTTTATGAGATGGGGAAACCCCTTCAAAACAATCACTGCTTGCAAGCACTAGTGCTTACAACCACTAGTAGTACAGTAAGCTGTAAAAGGTCTGGGTTTGTGTCCTAGTTGGAAAAAGTGCAGTGGCCCTGGGAACTTGAATTTCCCAGTCAGTCAGTAGTGTCTTTTGAAGCTGATTAGGTTTAGTCCCAAAGAAATCAGATCTTTCCTCCATGTAACAGAAGAGCAAACAACTGTCAAACGATGGAGAATAATAAAACAGAGTCTTTTCATCTTTTAAGAATGGCTTGTGTGTGTCTCTGCTGCTTTCTTGAGATTATTTCTTTTTAGCCAATATGTTTTTTTCCTCTTAAAATGGTGTAAAAATCTCATCATAATTTTTCTAGCATATGTGAGTGTTCTATCAATAGTAAATGCATCTTTTCTGTATTAGGCAGATGTGGTTTCTAATTCAAAAAGAAGCTGGAACTGATGTAAAAGGGATATGGAAGTCACTGTTCTTCCCCATGTTCAAACCAGTTCTGTCAAACAGTTTTAAAGATCTCTTTAAGATAATTTTTCATGCAAAACCGTGTGAAAACAATTCTCAAGAAATAATTCCATCAACAAGGAAAATAAGCGACCTAGCTAATTATAAGCCATCCTTTTTCAAACCTGTACACACTATTCATTTATCTTTTAAACTTGCGCAGGCATTCATCAGTCATGATTCATACAATCGTACATTAAATTGTACTGGCATCTGTCTTAGTTTAGTACCAGTATCTGCAAAACCTGCTTGTTTATATGCTACTTTGCAGAATTTTTTTAATGTAAAATCCATGCATAAGTGTTTCGGGGTGTGTGATAGTTTTTTGAAACTCTTAACACTATAATAAACAAGGAATTACTGAAAATTTTGAGCATAAATTTCATTTCTGTCCAAAATTTTAAAAACTTCCAACAAATTAAACTTCTTCTAGCATGTTAAAAGTTCTTTGTGGTTTGAAGGTGTTAAATGTAAGTGCTAGAAACAACTGGGGAGAGGAGGAAAGGAAGCACTTGTTTGACACCTATGGATGTTTCAAGTTTCATTTTCACTGTGGAAATACTACAGAATTTACTCCTAATACAGAATGCTCTGAATTTACCTGTGTCTGTGTCCTCTTACAGGAGAAGTATCAGAAGGAGCAGGACAAGCTGAAAGAGGAGTGGGAAAAGGCCCAGAGAGAAGTTGAAGAGGAGGAGCGCAGATACTACGAGGAGGTATAAGGCTCAAAGGAGGAGGTTGTTTATTGACATTTTTGCATTTAAATGCACCCACAACATAACTAAGAAATCCCATACCTAGATGAATTAATGAAAAGCCTTCTCAGGGCTGAATTTTCAGGATTGTTTCTCTTAAACATTACCATAAGTGCTGAGGAAAAATACTTAAATATTTAGACAGGTTATCCTCACAACCTCCGCATAGGTGGAGGTGTCTAATTACTGTGCAAGTCTGGATGAGTCAGTGTGGTTGTGTGTGGGCACACTCAGACTTCCCTCTGGAGGCAGAGCCTTTTGCATTTTGGCATATACTTTGGTGCCTGGACTTGGTGGAACTCCAGATGATATTGTTGTCTGCCCTGGGCTTGATCATGTAGATATTTTGTAAACTGGCCTTGTTTTTAAAAAAAAAAATAGACAGGAAACATTCAAAGCTTGCAGTTGTAGAATATTAATATAGAAGATAGTGATTTTCTTCTGTCATATGTGGGTCATTATTGCAGGAAATTGGAAAATATTAATATTTCCAGTTTAACTAATTGTGCATTATGCAAACTGATGTCACCTGTGCTTGAGGGCCATACTTGTGATCTGAACAAGAAATGTATTTTCAACTTTCAAAATAAATTTCTTGTGTACCAAGTGTAATTTCATGGTTTTATATGAAATTTAACGGACTGATGTGAGAAACAGTGGTGCCATCCCAAGTGGAATATTCTTCCCAGTTTTGGACATCCCATCCCAAAGATGGTAATGGTGAAAGGAAAGGTAGTGCAAAACATTGAAGCAAATTAAAATTTGAGGTGTTACCATTATTCTTAATACAACAGGTCCTTACCTAGCCATCTAAATATGACACTTAGCCAAACTTTATGCTTCTGCTTCTTAAGCTCGTTGTTGACATTCTGTATTTTTAACCTCCACCCTCTCCCAATCCTTTTTTAGGAACGTAAGATAATTGAGGATACTGTAGTTCCATTCATTGTTTCTTCAAATTCTGCTGAACTCCTCTCATCTTCTTCCTCAGCAACTGAAGGAAACAAAACAGTGGTGAGTTTCTCGTGGACTAGTAAGGCATAAAAACTAAGCCATCTTCAGTGCAAAGTTTCATTCTTCACTAAAGGCTAACAAAGTCTGGGAACAGTAAGAGTATTCCCTGGATCCTTCCATAACTAGTGATACCTCAGTGTGCTGTAGCTTGTACACTTCTACAACTGAAGAGCCATACTCCCAACCAAACCACTACCATCCCATTTTTAACTAGGGCAGAAGGTGCAGCTGCTTCTCTTCTTTAACTGGTGCTGTGAAAAAAGTCACCTGTTTCTGTTTAACTACCTTCTCAAAACCAACAAAATCTGAAGTGATTTCCCTGCATGGAAAATCTTGGGTGTAAGACATGCTTTAAGCATGTCCGAGATGAGACTGAATCCTGCCCCCCACTTTTCCTCCTTTTCTCTCCCACTATTCCTCCCAGAAAGCAGCAAAACAAAGAGAGGAACGTTTATTCTCTGATTTTATTTTTTTTTACTTATGCAGGACAAAATGTTTTACTCAATGCATCTAGCATCTAATTAAATAAGGATTCATCAGAGATCAGAGAATGATAGCCCAGGTGAGATCAGTAGAGTAAATGTGGGATTCCCAAACATAATTTTCTCCTGCCTAAGCCACCCACACCCAAGAAGTCATCTGCCTTTTTCCATTAAACTCCGGGATTAGGAGTACTGTATCATCTGGTTCTCCTCTTACCCTTCCTTGTCTCTGTTATCACTCATCCCTGTGCAGGGGCATCAGCCATGGCCCATTTTCCACATGGCTGTGTAGCAGTAACTTCCTGGTGGAGTTGCTTATGCCACGTTCAGGGCACTGCCTGCACCCAGAAGTTAAAAGATCTCATGCTCTGGCTTACTCAAGTTCCAGTAGTCATGCATGATCCACTCCAGTACCATTTTGGAAGTAGTACTGGTGTTGCCATTTGAGAATGCCCAATGTGTCTGAGTAACACATTGCCCAGGAGAGACAGCAAGCCGAGGTCCCTCACAAAGTCCTCCCAAGTCCAATGGGAGACTGTCTAGACTCTCAATGTCATTCAAGGATTTCTGCCAAAAATATGTAGCGGGAAGTTTTATTTTGTCATCCTGAACACTATCTCATAATTGGTCAGTCCCTAACTTTTTTTTTTCCAGTCAATTTTGTCCAATTAGTTGATTGTTTCATCTGAAGCCTTCGTTAAATCCAAAGTTAGCCTTACCAAGGTCAAATGATTCCACTGTATAATGTGAGATGTTCTTTATGATAATAAGGTGTGTCAACACAGTGTATCTGGGGAGAGCTGGTACTTTTCCTATGCATTTGCTGATGCCAAATTCAAGGGAAGTTCCTTGTTCCTTCCATACTGTCTTCTAGAACTCAACTGATTCAAACAGCTCTCCAGAGGAAGGCAAACAAAAAGAAGTTACAAGGCAGAAAAAGCTGCTCTGGGAGCAGGACAGTATGCCATCTCTGAAAAGCAAGGAACATGAACTCTGGCAAGAAAAGAGAAGGTATGGATCAAACCTAAGCATTTCTTAGCCCTGTGGAGGTTTGCATTCTGTAGACTTCTGGGATGTCACATCTGCCCATGACTGATGCTGGACCATCAGCATCTGGTGGTCTGGTGAGAGGTGTAATATATCCTGATCAATAATCACTTGCCACAAGCTTATGCATATATGGTGATGTGCACTGCTAGTTTTGTGTATCAGGTGGCTTGCCTTCTCAGGATGTGCCTCTGCCAAGAGGCTGTCACATCAGCCAGGTCGGAGCTTAGATAGCTCAGACATCTCTGTGTGTCACTGCACTGTGTCTTGTGTACAAGTTTCACAAGCCATTTAGAGGAATAAAGGAGAGGTAGCTGTTTTCATTCAGGATCTGCGTGAGATTGCCTGGATATCTCAGAAGTGCCATACCCAAACTTTCTAGATGGTGTTCAAAGTTCCGGTCTTTGCCCAACTGTTAATAACAGCTTTCACAAAGTTGAGAAGCATCTAATGATGCTGACTGCATAGAGAACACTGTGAAAAGCTGTTTCTCTGGCAAAGAAGCCATTTTCCACAAATCCAGAATGATCTTCAGCGTGTCTCAGTGGCAGTGCATGAAGTAAGCAGAAAGACTTGGCTTATTTGGAGACAAACTTGTTAACTCATGACAGTTATCCTCATTGCTTTGTCATTGCTGACACAAAACCAAAAATCTTTTTGCAAAAAAATCAAACCTCTGATTTTGCCATTATATTCTAGGGGGGATTTTTCCCGGCTTTATTTATACAATGTGACTTATTTTTATTGGCAGTGGAAATAAAGTGCTCTCAGGACATCCAGAGACAGGTATCTTGAAAGGAGGTGAACAGGAGCACCAGGTGCCAGCGATGGAGCGCAGCTCGCCTGCCAGGCTGAACCTGCCATTAACTCAGGGTGAGCGTTGAGACTCTTCATATGCATGTATGCTTTTCCAGATAGAAATCTTGCAGAAATCTAACTCACAGAATTCTGGAAATTGAAAATACACATATGCCTTCAAAATGTGAAAGTGTCAGACTCAAAAGTTATTTTCTGTTAGCAAAGATAAATATGTTAAGGTGAATTTTAAAATCATCTTGTTTCCATCAGAGGTGAGCATTTCAGCAGCAGAGAGGAATCTCTTTTATAGGCCTGCATGTTTACAGTAGTAGTGAACACAGTTATCTTCCATCTTTTACATAATCTTACATACATATAGGATTTATCTTGATACAGAGAACGTATTTCCAACACTTATTTTGTGTTTTGATAGCTAATTAGATTCTTCATGTCCATTTCAGTCAAGTAAAAATCGCTACCTATGGTGTATAACGTATTCAAGCCAAGCCTAAAGTGACACCTGTCTCAATTGTGTCATTAGAAATGTCTGATGACATTTAAAATTAATAGATTTCTTAACCTCCCGTAAGTATTGGTGTTTTTTGAATCAAGGAATTTCCCCAAAGCATTGCTGTCAACAGGGTCACCCTAAAAAAAGGCAAATTCATTAATTTAGCGTCATTATCTAATGCAAGTGAACAGTGGAAAGTAAATAAGTAGGACTAAAGACAGAAGGCAAATGTAGATTTTGAAATAGAGTTTTAGATTTTTGTTTTCAGTCTAGCATAAACATTGATGATTCTAAAAAATGAAACATCCATGGATAGACATTTCAGTGTTATTTTTCTAAATGCAAATTCAGTTTGTAAAACTCAGCAGGTTTGCTTTCCCCGTCTTGATTTTATTGTATTTTTAGTGCTTTAATAAAGGTTGCTCAAATAAAGCAAGCAGAAGATATTGCCCAGCAATCTGTCCTGGTGGATTTGTAGTAGTGAATAAGCAAACTTCAAAGGCTTGGCAGTTTTTAACTACTTCTGCTAGTCAGGGTTTTTCTAGGTTCTCTTTAACAACTTGGTCCCCTACAAGTATTCTGACAGCTCCTTTCTTGCCCCTTAAAACATCACATCCTTGCTCTGTCCTTAAGTCCTTAAATAGTCTGGACTACGGTTTTATTGCCTTGATATCAAAAATAGGTAACAAGCCTTTCACAGGCCCCAGGGAAGTTTCTCTTCTCTAAATCAGCTGTTTGGTGCATGGCAGGGTGAGGCTGTGCGCCACAAAATTCATCTGGAAGGATCCAGGTAGTGCGGTCTGTCTCAAAGATGGGACGGTTGGCTGCCTGGGCATCAGGCAGATCATTGCATATTGCTGGGAGGTTGTTACTGTCACTGAGCCTTGTGCAACCATCTGAAACGCAGACGGAAATTACAAGGGAATTACTGTTTATCAGTAGTCTCATGGAGAGCAGTGACTGCACCACCTTCCTCTTAACTCTTGCTTGCTGTTGAGGAGTTCGGATCCCCAGGCACCACAGAAGTTTCAGTCTCTCTGGTGCTTCCTTCCTTGTGACAGCAATATTTTATTTTCCCAAGTGCTGTTTGTGGATGACTGGCTTGACCTCTCCCTTTCCCCCTTCAGAAACTGAGAGGCAGCATCAGGGTGGGTCATGTGTATATGAAAGTAATACACGGAGACATTATTCCATAGAGTAGCAGGGTGGTGTAGCAGAGCCTGTCTCTGACTTTGTGTGGGGTTTCTGAGAACTTAACTTTAAGTAACAGTACATCTCATCTCCTTTACGGTATGCCCACAAGCTATGCTGGTCTGTAAGCATTGACAGAAGTGTTTTGTCTCAAGTACTGAGACTTCCCCACCTTCTGTTGTAGACGCCTCCTGGAATCAGCAGCTGCTGACAAAGCAGTCCCCGCATCGCGCAGAGGACATTCGGCAGAGACCATTCCTGGGCCAGAATGCGGGACAACAGCCAAACTCTGCAGGGGAAACAAGGAGGTGAGAGCGTAAAATAAAGGTTATTGCAGAGATTGGGAAGTCCTACTCACTCTGTTCTCCCCTATATTCCTACTCAGCGTTCTTTATTGGTTAAGTTTCATGGGTATTCCTGCAGTGTGAAGGCACCTTTGATGCCTGGCTTTCCCACCAAGGCTGCTAACATTTATCCGCTTCGTTTCTCATTATGGGTACCCTAGGAACTGGTTCCATGAGGGAGCATACCCCCTGCTTGCCACTCTCTGTCTTCTTTCTCCTTAGCTCTTTAAACGCTCATCTGCATAACTGTTTGTGTGCTTCATTTGTTTTAAGTGCCTGAGACAAACACTGATAGCTAGTAAGTGGCTAAATACCGTGGTGGGAATGTCATGTGAAGTCTGCCTCTTTGAAGTTGGAATCATTCCCCAGCTTCCAAGCACACATCAATTGCTACTTGCTAGTTCTTTAAGGACTATAGCTTTTAAAAGAAGATACACAGACATGAGTATTTTCTTTCTGCTGTAAATTTTGGTGAGGTTTTTTCTTCTCTGATGCTTTGCCGTGTGTTTTTGAGTAAGCATTACTAAAAGGTAACACCAGTTCTTTCAGTAAACAAAATAACTGCTTGCCTAATATTTGCAAAAAGTGTATCTGTGTAATGAGAAAGGAACATCTGTTTTGATTAGCATATATATGAACACAGTCTCCTGCAAAACATGTTACCTCTATGAAGCTTGTACCCAGTCAAAACTAATGTAGATTGAGGTTTGATTACCTGTTCCTCATAACAAACTGCTTGTGTGTGTGTTTGAGAAAATTGTTATTTAATCTGTAAACAGCTTTAAGCAGTGAGAGGTTGAATCAATCCTATGATTTCTGATAACAAAAAACATGCATGTTTTTTTCTCACCAAATTCTTGCAGGGCAGAATGAATACAAATAGTAAGAAGTCACTTTTCAGTGTAGGTTTCTTTTTACTCAGTAAAGGGCACAGACCCTCCATCAACAACCGTACCTCTGCTCTACCAGTGTGCTTCTGAGCACATCTCCTGGCCAACAGCGAGTACAAGATGGTGTGCCTTGGCTTAACCGTCCTTCATCATGGTGGGAGCTATATTGGGTTGATAGGTGGGTAGGAGTCTGCACATAGCTGGTGACCTGACTAAGCAATAGCCAGCAAACCAAGACTCAGAACCAAAAAAAAGTGTGCTATTTTTCATTGTATCAAAACAGCAATGGACAGCAAGTTTATACCTTTTTACCTTAGATAAAATCTTTACACTGGGAATCCTGAAATTCACCAGCTGGAATTTCTCTGTACAAAACCTGTTTTTAATTGTTCTTCAGCTGTAGTAATGCATTTTCTTTCCTGTATTTTAGGGCAGGCTATCATGAGAACTTCCGATCTGGTCCATCGTCTCCCTGCTCTCCTGGTGGTCTGAGTCAGTCACCCAACAGGTACAAAAGGCCAATAAGGAATTTTGCAGACCAAATACATCTTGTACTCACTGGTGAACTGCCGCAGTGTAAATCACATTAGTATTAGGAGGATGCACCATTAATTCTTCGAAATGTTGCAATTCATAACTGTCCATGGAATAAATAAACATGGAGCTCCCTTCCTGTATCTCTTGCCTGCTTCAGCAGTATTGCTGTTTTCAAATAACACAGTTCAGAAAGCAGCTGTAGGACTCTGCTTGATCATTGAAATTTCAATGAAATTGGAATAGGATAATGTAAGCTTCAGTCAAAGTAAGCAGTTAAGCATGAGTTCAGGGCACTTAAGCCAAAGGATCTTGTCTTCATTGTGAGGAGTCACATGCTCAGAAGTAAGGCATGTTCTAGACATTGTCACATTTCAGTACTTGCTGATTTAAAAGGAAATCCTTACCTTAATTTCCAAACTTGAAATGCATTTTGCTTTTTTTGTTGTTTGTTGTTTTTTTTAAAAAAATGCCTACGTTCATGCTAATCTCCTAGAGATTTGATTCTGTCAAACAACGAGCTGTGCAGCTTTCAGTGGCATATGCGTAACAACTCTAAATAAATGTTAATTATAGCCTGATTGAATCACTGATAAATTAGGGTGTATTAAAATGAGTTGGCTTATTAAACAGGGTAAAGTAATACAACACAGAAAAGATAGCAAGTTTTTGTTCTATTTAGTAACATTTTTCTTCATCTTTCATAGCAAAGCTCTCCTGATACCACTTGCATTGACATGCAACTATTGGGAATTTTTTTTATGCGAACACTTTCTTCTGTTTTTTTCTAGTTGAGGCTGCAGTTTTGGTGGGATTGCAGATAGTATCTTGCTACATGTAGCTAGTTGTGATAGCTACTTCATATTATTTAGCAGCTATATTCTGATCTGAGACTCTTTTCCAAGATCTTTTCCTGAAATAAATCTTAGCTTTGGAAACAATGGATGGGATGTAATTCATTGTTCCAATAAAACATTAGAAAACTTCTCTTTAAAAAATTCCCCAAACACTTTATTCTTTGATCCAACTTTAAGTTGTTCTTATAATAACTCTTGACAGTGGAGAAGTGAAAACAGCAGTGGACTTAAGAATAACACAGAGGGATGTGAGCAAGAAGGCTTAAGGTTGCAGGAGAGGAGAAACAACCAGAAAAGTTATTTTAAAAGGAATAATGAGAATGAAGCAACAGGACAGTGTTGTGCTTGTGCTGTCAGTGTACATGGTACGATAAAGAGTGATGGGCTCAGGAGTGACAGAGATTAGATGGAACCAAAGACAGTTTTCTGGTTGTGATGAGTCTTTCTGCTGCTTCTGTCTGTCCCTCTTTTCCGTCCCCCAAAATGGCTTTTTTGTCATGATGCAGTCCAGATCTCTCTCTGGCTTATTATGTTCTTGCACCAAAACCATAAAGCAAGATACCGTAAACTTGCCTGTCTGTGTATAATTTCATCAAATAATCTTTTCAAAACTCACTAAGTATCCCAAAGTTTCTTTCCTGGTTTCATTCCTGGCTAAAAAAACCATGGATGACACATCATGACAAGGGGTCCGTTTTGGTCTCAGGTTCATCTCACTAGAAGTGTGTACCTGCAGTGCTATTTAAAACCATTATGGAAAAGGGTATCAGTTATTCCTGGGGCCCTGATCTCTCACCCAGCTGTCATCAAACAACTAATTTACTGGAAAGGTCTGGACAGGATTGAAGCTTAAGGAGAGAGTTGAAGTATTGCAGTGTTGCAGTGGGAGATCTGATTGCAGTTTTGCTCCAGCTAGTCGTAATAGTAGCAGGCATGTAACTGCAGCAGCACAGCTCAAAATTAGTTAGGAAGCACCTGGTGCCTGGTCTGTGCTACTGCGCTTAGGCTGCCACTGTTGACTTCACCAGCTTGTCTGGACAGAGGAGCAGCACCCCTGCCTTCTGACTTGCAGTAAGCAAAACCATTTGCAAACAAATTGAAAATTTTCCAGGCTGAGGAGTCTGACTCGGGTGATTTGTGTGAGTATCTGCTTTGATTGCTGTGGCATTGACTAGGTCTAGGTAACCCACAGGCGTGGTTCTCTCCTCCATTAAGAAGTTTGCATCTCCCTTGATGTAGCACAGCAGACTGGCAGGGAAATGGGTCTGAGCTGCTGTGCATTCAAACATTTTAAGTCCTCTGCTTGTCTGTGAGGCAAATGTGCAGGCTGATTCAGCGTCATGGCTTGAAGGGTCAATGTGTTTATGTGAAACCCATCCTGTCCCTCTCTGTAAACCGGTGTAAACATCTGGCTATGTTTTAGCATCGGTTGCGGCTCTGTTTTCTTAAAATAATGTTTGCCTCCTAGGTCTGTCAGTGGAAAGAAGCTTTGTTCTACCTGTGGGCTTCCTCTTGGAAAAGGAGCTGCCATGATTATTGAAACGCTCGGTCTTTATTTCCATATTCAGTGCTTCAGGGTATGTCTCTTGCTTTATTAAGAAAAATCTGAAGTCATGCAAAGTGCAAGGAGAGAGTATGTTGAGAGCTGTAGATGTGAAACTGAAAATGAGAGGACCAAGGGATTTGGATATTTCTTATGTATGTGTGACTGTTTGTAGAGCAGTGGAAGTAATGCAGCTAATGTGTTGTTTTGCTGTCAGATGTTAATTGGACTAAAAGCTGTGATTTAGGAAGCAAACTTAGCTTCCTCAGTTACAGAGGGAATCATATAATTTCCCTGTTGCACTCATTGCTTTTTAAATACAACATTAGTTACCTTGTGATTTGGTTGGTTGGTTGGTTTGGTTTGGGGGGGGGGGAGTGTTGGGTTGGAGTGGTTTGGGGTGGGGAGGGTTTGCGAGGCTCTTTCTGGTTTATATGTATATTTTATTTTATTTTATTTTTTTAATCCTGGTCAGTCCTGAAGCCATCATTGATCTGGCCTGAAAGCTTTGACTATGGAATGAATGATGTATTCTGGCTTTCACCAGAGCTCTCAACAGCAATACTTCTTGGCTGTTCTTGAGTATTTCAGTCTGGAAATGGCTTAAGATAGTGTTTTCTAGAGAACTTAGGAAATGCCCGTTTCCATTGTCTCTGGCCCAATAGGTATTAAGACATTTGTGAAGCCTTTTTTGCTTTTAGACCTTTACCCAAACTAAACCTGTGGCCTATCTAAGCTTTGTCCATCACAAGTGGTCTGGCTCCAGAATGTAACGTTAACACCAGATGTCCCTTCAGATCACTAGGCTTCAGTTCTGTGTAAGTGGAGACTGCTGAAATCCAGTCCTAAACACTGTTAGCTCCAAAAAACCACTTCACTGATGTGCAGTGCTTTGTGGTGCTGTCCACAGGAGTACAGGCTGAGTTCTGCAGTGGGGGTGGGTATTTTTTCTCACTGTTCCAAGAACTATTGAAACAAAAGCCAAAATTTGGGAAGAGTTGTGCCAGATTGTAGGGCATGATCTCTTACTTTCTCTGTTCTTCAATTGGCAGTGTGGCATTTGCAAGGGACAGCTGGGAGATGCAGCAAGTGGGACAGATGTCAGGATTAGAAACGGTCTCCTGAACTGCAACGATTGTTATATCCGATCCAGAAGTAAGTACCAAATCCTGTCCAAAGGACAATGAACTCTTAACGATACTGATGCCATGATTTTAACTGATGGGTTTGTCTCCTGGCTTTGCCACTCACAAATAACTTTGTCACGTGAAGGCAAACCTTCATATGTACGCTCTTGTATCAAAAAAGATTTCCAAGCCCATTAAATCTCGTCCAGAGGATCTCTGCTCGGCAGTATTAGACTGAAAGGCTGTTTCTGTGCATAAAGGTGAACTCCTACACTGTGCATACATATTGCATGTCCTGAAAGTTTGAATCTGTCACACCATCTGAAACAATGTAGATACTTCTAGGTCTAGGACCCTGGGCCTTATTTCCCATATTTTACATCTCCAGGCCTCCCTTTGTGGACAAAATGGTCATGTAAAATATTAGGACCATTCTGTAACTCGTAATGAATCCCTGTGGTGGTACCCCCAGACATGCTAAAGTGTTACTTGCTGGAAGTTTTGAAGAAGGAGCCAGACAATTGCATGTCAGGAAAAAAAAACACCTTGATACATTTTTTTGCCTTGGAGCAGGTCACCTCAATGTCCTTCTGAGTCCTGGATTTCTGTGACTGATACCAAATTTCTAGAGCATTTCAGCTTCACCCCAGTGTCACCAGTGGTATGAAATGGGCAGTGCTCATGCTGGCTTCTACTTTATGGGAAAGAGTAAGATGCAGGAAAGAACCACGGGAGTAATCGTTGCCTTCCCGTTACATGTTACTGTTGAGCACCTTCACTGCCTACAGTCCTAACTGATCAGTAGAGACACAGAGCTCTTTTCACTTACTGTTTCCCTTCTTCTCTCGCAAAAGCAGTGCCTGTAGAAATGCAGGAGTAGGAAAGGTACCTACCTACCTTTGCAAGCAGACCAATTTTCTCTGGTGTTTCAGGAGAGGTATTTCCCCATCAGCAGGGCTAGAGGGTGCTATTGTATAACCGTTTGCTTGGTGATTTTTTAAAAAAAAATTCTGCCAAGAAATGTTAGCAACTTTTTATTATTATTTATTTAACCTGCCATATTTAGAAATAGCTTTTCCCCCTCAGGCTTGATACTATAAACCTTCCTCATGTGGATAAGGTCCTGACCCTTAACATGCACATTTGCACATCCATCTTCACACAAAAAAAGAGAGGAAGGTGATAAAAGTCATATTTTCCTTTTCTTCTTAATACTTTTTGCTTAAATAAAAACTGAGGTCCCTTAAGGATAGGTGAAGGCTCAAATAAATTATTTATCAGCTTATTTGCTATAGAAATCAGCCCCTCCATGATCATTTCTACAGAAGTGGTGCTAGAAAATGCGGTACAGAGCTGTGTACAGTGTTTTGTGCAGTAAGGTTTTGCATTTGTACATACCTAGCACAACGGTAACCAGGACCATGACGGAGAGAATAGGTTTTGAGGAAGCATATGGTTCCTGAAGAATAATAATGGCAAAGGTTTGCCTTTTTTCCTACGAATTGCCTCTTCCTGCTGTGTTCAGTCCTCATGCAAAACCTCAAAAGACGAATTAGTTGAATTGAGGTTACACTGACTCTTACTGACAGTTTCAAAGGGACTGATTTTGGTAGAACTGCAAATACAGTTAGTTGCTCATTTTAAACTAGAATTTGATGGAATCCACATCTGAAATGAAGAACAAACTGGTGCAATGTTAGTGATTTGCCTTTCAGTTCTGGGATGTCTGATGCTAAATATAAAATCGGTTGCCTGACTGCACAAGCCTGTGCCTTCATGCCCCCACGGCTACATCCGAACACCTGTGCAGCTACGCGCACAACTGACGGTCTCTGACCAACCCAGAATTAATTACTAAATATTAATAATAAGTAATTCGCTAATAAGAATTGTTTTGAGATGCTTATGGACATCTCAATGAAGTATTTGGCTGCCAGAAGCTTATTTGAAACTGTGAATGATTCTGTTTCAAAATAAATTATCAAAAACCTTAAGAGAGAAAAGCATTAAATATTATGTAGTGGTCCAAGTTCCAAAATATTTGTGTTTTTCAAATAAAAGTGGATGGGCTTTTATTGGTAGGTTATTTCTCTACAACAAACATCACAAGGAAGGGAACTTGGTATTCAGTGTCAAACACGGGGAATAGTTACAGGTTTGTGAGTGTTGAAGTCAAAGTCAAGATGTAAATTCGTAAGATTTCCTGTATGACCAAGTAACAGAAGGGCTCTGTGTTACCACATAACGCAAACCAGACACAGCTAAAGATGACTCATCAGTCTTTTGCTTTACTGTTTTGCCACTGCAGAGCTTGCAAGTAAATATACCCACAAATATTTCAGGAGTAAAATGAAATAAAAGCTCATGCAGAATGCATTCGTCCATGTGGCATGGAAAATGTATTTCCACTGGATTTAAGCTGAATCCTTCTTTGCAGTTAGTGCCCCAGCTTTGCAGGAAGAAGACGAAGCAGGGCACAAATTATATATATATTTCCAGATGTGTTTTTCTGAACTGTAGAGATCATCTGAGGAAAAGCCTACCTATGCTTGTTAAAATTTGTCAACTAATGATTTCTTTTGGTTTTGTTTAACCCAGCTGCTGGACAGCCAACTACATTGTGACGTGACTTTCAGTGCTAATAATTTTCAAGAAGGAGCTCTCTTCTCATATGTATCGGCTGCCTCCAGACAATCACTTGTAAGAGCTTGAATCCATGGACATCATGGCTCTCATCTCATTTTGAAAAACTCGTAAAAACACTGCGCCTGCTCCTTTAAAATGCAACATGTTATTTTTTTTTCCTTTGTTAAGAAATTTGCAGGATATATATGACTATGTTTGGGAAGGCAGAGCCTAAGTACTATTAAAGAAAATCCCACCTTTCAGGTATGCTTCTGATTTCCAGTCTGTTACCTTGTTCTTTTGAAAGTAATAAGAAAATAAACATGCAATAAATCTGTTTTGTTTTAATATTTCTAGGAATTAAAAAGTTTAAGTTTACAGAACCTTTATAGAATATGCCAAGTTGAGCTGAGAAGTAATTTTAAGGTAGTATCTAATCAGTGCATTTGAAAAACTAAACATCACAGCACGACTTCTCTGTTATAACTGAAGCTATAACGTTTTTATACAGAGACTAGTTTGATAATACATCCTGTAATTCTGAAGCATTTTGTGTTTATATTACCTTCAGTGGAGGGTAGGAGTTATACAAATAAATTATTGCACCTTTAGTGATAGGATTTTTTTGTTTGTGTACCTCAAGTAATGTTCATGACTATAGCTTAATATTCTCTCAAATAAAGATTTCTTCATTAAACCTAAAGACTGTATACCCTTAACGATGGCAAGATTCCCTTTAGGAGCAGTCCTTCTTACTAAGTTCAGCAGCCTGTGTTCTTCTTAAATTCAATGAAAGGTGGTGTGGGGGAGGGGCAGCCAAGTGGGCACGCACAGCTGAATTTCGAGTGTCCGAGCTGCAGTTTGATGCTATGTTGAAGCTTTTATTTTTGGCGTGTAACCTGCCCATTGATGGTCTGAGTTGGTTTGAGATCTGCTCGTTCACTTGCAAACATTGCCGTTGGTTGAAATCTCATGTGGAAAAACACATGTGGTTTGGGTGCCCTCCAGAGCAGGGAACTGAACAGCCTTGAGCCTGTGTTCCCCCGATAAAGCCAGCAAAACCCAGGAGTGTGGAAAGCAGGCAAGGAAGAGGCCGGCAGCAGTAGGCAAAAAAACGTTGACTTGCCTGGGTTTGGGTCAGTTTTCCTTTGTGCTTTTTGATTAAGCGTGTGCTCCTTACTAAAGTGATCTAGCAGCTCATTGAAACAGCGGCGAGAGCTGTGTCACTTTACCCACAATAACACAGACAAGGTTAGGGGATGTGTTGCAATTGCATAATACCCTAGCACTTTTTGGTAAACAGCGGAAGTATCCCATTTTAGCAGTTCAGGATGCAACTTCAAATGGAGGAAGAACCCCCTTCATATTCTGCCTTAAAACGGTGATAAAAATTAATTTATAGAGATTTATTTTATCTATGTGCGCATCTGTTGTCTTTTGATGTGTTGGTAAATGGAAATGAAGTGGTTATTAGGGAAGCAATAATTTTGAGTTGTTCTCTAGCTAGCAACTATTTATTTAAACACTAGATGCTTGCATGTGAGTTGCATACCCATGCAAAACTGCGTGTCATTGAGAACCCATGTAGGATGTTATCACTGGAGGACATTGTGACTATCTGCGGGAAAGTTACATGTCACTTCCTTAATACTGTGCCTTAGAAAATGCAAAGCTGTTGCACACAGTCAGTGATGACTTATGGATGCAATAAATCCAAAAAGCTGAAGTCCTTTGTGAACTTCACCTGGGGAATATTTTTAAAAGAAAAAATTAAAAAATCAGACAAATGTTTTGGAAATAAAAGTGATGTCCAATATTTTGGTCAGCCATCTGCATGGTTTACTGTTAAAGGGTTTTGATAACCAGGATGCTTACTCTTTGCATGTGGTCATCGTAACATTTTCCCACAAATAATGCGGTAACATGGAAATTCAAGAAACAGATTTTATAACCGACTTTGTACATCTGTACAATTCCATGCACTGCATTAAGAATATGTGAATGTATGATGTCTGGGCTTAATTTTTAAACGAGACCATGCATGCTTGTGCGTCTCTTTGCTATGAGTCTCTACCACTGCTTCACCTGTGTGATAGAGTTCAGATGTGCAATTCAGTCCCCAAGTGTATAAAAGGATTGGTTGTCACAGAGGGTAGATCCGCTTCTCATTCACGTAGGGGTAAGTGCCCAAAGGGCTTAGGAGCATGGGTGGGACTAAAATGCATGGGCGAGGGGTGGGTGGGGGTATGCATCGCACCGCAGACACACCACTGGGGCTCTGAAGCTGCTTAGAAATTGAGCCCAGTGTCTGTTGATTAGTTTAAGATATGCATGTTTTAGCAAAGTTGTTTGTTTGTATGTAAAGCAAAATGAAGCAACATTCTCTGACGATGACTTTTCCCCCTAATGAACATCTATTCACCAGCACAGAATAATTTTAAACAGTTTTCTAAATTTTACTTGCCAACTGCTTATGTTTGATTTTCTATTTCCTTTGGGGTCTTACACGGCAAATTCATTCAGACTAAGATCTCCACACACACACACACACCTTTTTTTTTTTTCAGTGTAAACACATAAATATGATACATTTCTTACCAGGAACTTTGAGCACAGAAAAAATTTATGCTTTACTACATTTGAACTACAATGTAAATGTATTTGTTGCAAAAAAATACTATTGCTAAGCAAATACAATGTATGTAACGGGTTTTAGATGTTTCAGAATTTATTTAGCCTCTTCCTACTTCAGAGAACCTGAGCAGGTGTGGTAACCCATCTGTATTTCACAAACCCATTTTCTGTGATGTATTTTTTCCCTACTCTTGCTATGTAGTGTTATTGATGCAGTACATCTGTAATTCTCAGTGAATGTCCTAAAGGTTGGTGAACCAGAAGGGGACCATCCTTATCTGCATGTCCATTCAAGGACAAGGATTGCTGTCCTAGCTGGGGCTAATGTTGAATACCGATTACGCTAATCTTTCCTTTAGTTTATTTATTCTAAAACGCCTCTGGAAATTAGGAAAACTTGTCTAAAATGCAACAGCTTTTATAGTAAATGTATGTTTATAAATAAAATGTTGATTACCTTCGGTGGTGTTGATTTTACTTATTATAACTAACTTCTATTGCATGCGATGAGTCTATGAAACTGGATTGCCGAGTGTGTACATCCCACTGGTAAAAGCTTCTGCTTGACAGGGGTAGGCTGAACCAAGCTATATTCCACAAAACTTAGTATATGAGATGAGACAATAAAAGAAGAGATACCTTCTGGTTTGCTACTGTATGCTGTAGCTGAATATTTATGAAAAGATGTGTGCCTGTTGTGGTAAAAGATGAGCAGAGATGACTTTCTGTGAGTCGAACCCAAAGTCCTCAGAAGATCTTTCACTGGTGTTGGTGGACTGTGGTTCAGCCTTTGACTCAATAAAACACTTTATGTATTGCAAAGCTAAATATGTGCTTGGTTAATTCCATTTCTACGTAGCAAAGATCCTTGAGTTTGTGCTTAGTTATACATGCGATGAGGTATCTCACTAATTCTTGAATCTCAACAAGTGTGTGGCTTCATCAGTAACCAGCAGAAAGTTCACACAAAATTTTAAACTAATAACTTCCCCTTGTTCTTCCTTTTAATTGGGCCTTCAATGAATGACGGGTTTGATCCTCTGCCAGAAGTGCATCTTGGCTGTTAAATGAGTCATAGGGAAGTACTGACAATTTAATTTTTTGAAAGCAGATTTTTATCCTGGTGCCTAAATGGAAATGGTAGTGGTCTTACGTTATTCCTGCATGTCCATCTCTGGACAGAGGGCCAGTGTTGCTCTGCGGCCAAAGAGGCTGTCTGGGGTTCCCAGCAGCATGTGTTAGGGCTGCGTTGTGGGACCAGCTCACTGCCATGGGAGGCAAGCACGGATTTGGTGTTTGTGACCCTTAGGAGCCAAGTAAAATGGTGGAAATCCTGATACAACTTTTTTAGTAGTATTATTTTCTGGTGAAAGTGATCTGGGAGCTCTGACCTGCCCAGAGTCATTTATGATGCTAAAAGGGCACCAATGGGATGGACTGCACATGCACCAAAATAATTCCACCAATCTTATCAAAGGGGAGTTGCATCACCTGCTCACCTCACCAGCACCTTCATCTGCAGGTCGAAGAGGCTGCCAGGAGGGCCTCAAGGGATACCACCCTGCTAACAGGGCCTCAGCGTGCCCCGGGAGAGGACGATGGCTTGCCAAGCAGCAGGATGGAGCTGGGGACATACGGAAGGAATAGGAGGTGGGTCTGGGAGAGGAGTGGACTGCTACAGCTGAGGCTCAGACGTCGAGACAGAGGACACCCCATGCAAAAGGGGATGTATGCCAAGTCGGCCAGGAAAGCTTTGTGCCTCCTCTGCACCCCGTCACGGTGCGATGCCTCCATCCCTCCCCTTGCCCCCATCACAGCCAGGCAGGATGAGGGCTCTGCTTCCTCCTCTGCACCCTTGCTCCAGGGTCCAAGCAGTCGCCTTTGGTTTGCTCTCTGTTTTCTCTCTTTAGCGAGTGTTTCGGTGCAGAGATCATCAGCAAGCACAGCCAGGCGCTGGTCGCTGCCGAAGGCTCTAGGCACAGGTAATAAACAGCAGTAGCTTGCTCATCTCATGAGTATTGATCCTGATCCAGACAACTCTTCTGGGGGATAGTTAAAAGCAGGCAGCTACCACTTTGTTTAGAAAATTAGCTTTAGGTACAGTTCTTGCTGCCCAATTTAGCAAAGATTTGGTCTCAGATGGATCCCCTTCCTGATAATGGGAAGCTGGTTAAGTACTTAATAAACTTTGCGGAAAGGGGGCCTGCCCTGCTTTGCTTCCCCCTTGTCTCTGCTTTCCTGAGAAAAGGTTGGGCAGCTGGGCAACAAGACGACAAACTGCTCATTTTCAGAGACACATCTGCAGTGTCAAATCAGAAGGGCTTGTGGGCACTGGAAGTGAGCAGACGACCACCGCCTGGCTGGAAAAAAAAAAGGTGCCAGAGAATACATCTCCTGTAAAGGCAAACAGGACTCCTGTATACCTCTAAAAGCCTCCGGTAGGAATGTAATTTTATCTGAATTTCCTGATAAGGGGAAATGGCTAAACTGGAAGCCACTCAAGTTTTGCAAGACTTAAGAGCCCAAAACAGGGATAGAAAGTACAGGGTGAGCTGTGACTCTTTTCATGGTAGGGTGTGGGGTTGGTATTTTGGGGGGAGCATCTGTTTTCTTATTCATCTTTGTTACAAAATGTAGCATGAGTTCAACATGCAAGAGGGATGCTTACCCCTCTGCCAGGCTGTAGCTGCTGCTCTGTAGACCTTACTGAATGCTCCATGCTCTGCAAGAGTAGCTGTTGGAGCTCTCCTCCCCAAAGCGTGCAGGGTTTTAAGACATTTAGGAAAAAGAAAATTATCTATTATTTAAGGCACTCTCACAAGTCACTGTTAACTCATCTGTAGAGTCCATCAGCTTCGCTGCACATGGTGCACTGCAAATTCTGTTTGCTAATGCCACATCTACAGTTCACAGATGCATTTTTTCTAAGCAGGTAACCTGCTGCTTAAAACATGCTGAAGCCAGTCACATGGGTCTAGAAACTAAACCAAAATTAATAGAAATACAAATATTTCCTTGTAATAACAACATTTATCAAACCACGAAGAAAACAAGAATTTCAAATTTCCTTTTATCTGTTACCTCTGATTATAGACAAGAAACTACTCCAATGACAAGCACAGGAACAGAGACATGCCATCCACATCTCTGGAAACTACCTGGTGGCTTCCCATGTTGAGTGTCAGAGCAGAGCATTAGGACCTGTGGAACAGAAAGTGTTTCAGATGGCTAGGTCAAACCTTGTTTTCCAAAAAGGTAGGCACAAATATCAGATAGCAAATGATGCTTATTCTGTAGCTCTTCAAAGTAATCTTTTGCCAAGCTCTGGTTTGCAGGAGCTCACTAAAACATACTCTCCATACAATACACTTGATATCTGACACATTTCTTGTGGAAAGGTGAAGCGGATCTCTGGCAATATCGCACCTCAAGCGTGTGATGTCCTGTAGGAAACCCTGTTCCTTGCCACGGTATACTCAGACTCTGAGACTCTCCTAGAGATTTTTGCATCACCCTAACTATTGTTACCTGCTTCTCATGTTTGTATACCACCTGCAAGGTCTGGTTGCATTAGTCTTTCAGCAGTTTAAAGAGCTTGCAAAAATATCATAAAACCAACCAAACTATGTTTTCAGGTCATTCACAAACACACATTACTGGATAACAGGATGATGATTAAGTCTGTGTTCTCAGAAACCAAATTACCAGTGCAAGAGATATTAGCCAGTCATGCTGATCTTTTATAGGCTCAACAGCATAAACTATGAAGACCAACATTCTCACAAATGAGAAAATTTCCTGTAGTTGGTTCTAGCTGAGAGGGTACTAAAGTATGTCTTGGCACAAGACTTTCACAACAGAATAAAAACAGGGCACCGGAGGATGGGATGTCACCCTGCAGCACGGCATGACACTTAAAATTGCTGTGTCTTGCAGCATCCTCAATCACTTAAAAGACCTATATTGATAGGAATATGAACCTTCATTTAACCTTCATTTAAGGACCCCTCTCAGGTACTAATGGAGGTTAAAAGGTTATAAACGTATCAGGAAGGTCTTGGAGACAGAATCATCAAATCTTTTCCAGCTCAGAAAATGAACAGGATGTACTAGACAAACGATCAGCTTGTAAAACAACTTCTGTGCCGACGGTAGTGCCGGAACTGCTGTTCCAGGGGCCTGGACTTGAGTGCTGGCGATGGCTATCCCCTCTTCTCTGTGGCCAAGTGCTCTTGGGTTGCCCTTGGGGTGGTTCATAAAACACTGTGCAAGTGCATGAGTCCAAGGGAGAGGCATTGCACTAATCCTCCTGTGCCTCTGTACATCCCTGTCACTCAGATTGGAGGTGTCACCTCCAGCTGCACTTCCCTGGGACCACGTCTAAACATTTGCCATGTGAGAACGAAGTGGTCCTTTTTCCAAAGGATATTAAATGTGAGGGGGTGGGAGGTACCGCTTAGTGAGTCTGGCTGGGGGAAGAGCCTTGCGCTGAAGTCACACATGACTCCTGCAAACCCTCCTTGCCCAGCCATGTCCCAGTTAGGCTTTAGGTAAGTGTGAAGAGAGCAGTGTTAGAGCTATGAAATGCATTCTGCCTTCTTGTTCTAAGTATTCACAGGTCTTTGGCTGAGTTTAAAAACGTAAGAATAAAAGGACAATGCTCTATATAAAGAAGCCAGTTAACACATATCTTACCAGTAGTCCTAAATGTATTTTGCATCTTATTATTAGTTTAGAAAACTTAGGACGACACTGAAAAGGGAACCATGACAAACTGTGCTGCTAGCTGATGTAATTACAAGTCTGTTCCAATGGACTGAAGCTGAATTTCAAAATTAATTCACAGCCTCACAAAACCACTTTCACACACTTACCTTGTGATGCAACCTATGTGTATAGCATGCATATGCATGCTGACAGCAAAGCTGGGCAGTAATGGCAGAGGCCAATCGGCTGGTCCCAACTCTCGTTCTGTCTTGCCTCTGCCAAAGTTGTTAACACACAGAGCATTTGTTACAGGTACACACGGGCATGCAACAGTTGAAAAGCCATTATCTCCTTCAAACATAGTGACTAATGTGCTTTTGCCCACAGCGATGTGAAAGGATATGGGAAGGTTTTGCTGCAGAATCGGCTCTGTTCACCTTGCAGAAGAACACCTGCATTTTCCAAGTCTTCCTAGAGGAACAGAAATGTTTATTTCTTTCAAACCTTTGCTGGTAACTTTCTTCTGATATTTCTGCTGGAACTGTTGATTAGTATTTTTATATCCTTCTGCACTTAGAAAACAGGCAATTTTAAGGTTTTTTTCTCTGAGTAGCGTAAAAGAATATTTCACTTGACTGTATGATACAGTCTAGCGTAAGCACATGTGGTTTGATAGTAAAAACTAGAAGTAGCTTCCTGTCACAGCATTCTCCAAACTATCAAGCTGCTACAGGGTCTTTTACCATCTCATACCAACATACTCTTCATACAGTCCCTCTGCTGCCTTCTCCTCATCTCTCCTCACACAGGACCTGTGTTCTCTCTCCTCTTGCTTCTTCCTCAGCTGCTCTCTCTTCATCAGCTCTCAACCACTTAACAGAACCAGCCACAGCTGCACCTTATCTACATCGGCCAACCCGCTGCCCCTGAAGCCAGCCCACAGCTGTATATTATCAATGCTAGTTAACCCAGCTTCATTCCTCTACAACTTCCAACAAAAATCGTGACAGGTGACTTTTTTGTCCACAGTGGCAAAGCCCATCTGCCACAATGTTCTGCAATATTGGGGCCAGGCATGTCCTGCACTAGTAACAACACACAGAGGCTTTCCCTAAGTCAGTCAAAGTTGTCACAGCTAACTGATGCCCTTGCTGCACTGTGTTTTGTGTGGAAGAGGACAGTAGCTGTAGTTTCATTTGCAAGGCTTGCCTCATTGAATCACCTTTGCAGGTGATAGATTTCTAGGAAACCTTTGGATAAACTGAAGACTGAGGAGCTCAGGCAGCTGCACTGCCTTGGCAGTAATTCAGTGTGGGGGGTAAAGGGGAAAGAGAAACCTTTTCACTTGCACAAGCTGCAAGTTGGGTTTACATCTGGAAAAAGGCCTGGTGCTGGGTGCTCATGTGATTATGTACAGTGACGTTTACAGCTATTTGCATTTCTTTCTATAATGTTCAAATTTGTGTATGTGGTACCTTAACTTCAAAGCTGTATTTTTTCACAGGGGGCTGTGTGTTAAGTAGACAAAATAATTGAGCAAGGTATAGATGCAGATAAACAGTTTGTGATGGAATATTATCACTCAGTACTTGGCTTTCTCAGTATCTCTTTTCATCTTGCATGCTTCAAATCTGCTTACAGCATGAATACAATTAAACACGTGAATACACTTCTCTTTGCTGCATCAAGGCTTTTCAAGCACCCTCTATACCTGAAGCTGCATGTGGCTGTTTTCACACACTTCCAGTTGACGATAATAACCCTCATGTGCTGTTAACCCAGGAGCTGCGGGTTTACACTGTACTCAGTAAGCTTTGACACAAAAAGTAACCAACTCCTACCAGCTCTAGGCAAGGTAAGTTGAAGGAGACAATTAAATTATCAGATGTAAAAGTTGTGAAAACTGACTGCCAGGAACGGTGTGCCTGTGATGGAAAAATTGCTTCAGCATGGAGCAAGCTCTCAAAGGGTAAATGGTGGAGCTGCAGGGCTTCTCCCCTCTTGTTCTCAATGTAGGATGTAGTCAGTGTCTCAGCCTTGTCCGGCACAATCCAGCTGTGCTCCCACGGCACATGCCAGCCCTCCAGGAGCCGCCTTTGGCCAGAGCACACAGCCCAGCCCAGGGCCCCCTGCTCCTCTCCCTGCTGTGGTCTGCTGTCACCGTCCATCGCAGGCAGTTTCATTTTTTCCCTCAGATGCCAGGGATTCTGCTTTTTAGCCAGAAATTCTTCTCAATTGATCAATATAGCATTTCTCAGCTGCTTGCTGTCCATTTGTGGTCAGAAAGAAGGTCTGTAAATAAACATCATCGCTGCTCAGTAGGTTTTGGAAAGGTGCATGCTAACAGGACACACACTGCCTGCCGTGGGGATTCTTGCAGAAATAGGTAAATAATAAGATGGTTGAAGCAGCGCAGGCATGGCAAAGCTGTGTGCATGCTGCACTGAGAATTTTTATTAAATCCTCGTGGCTAGTGAGGCAAATGCAAGAAGACACAGTTCTCCACAGGCTGCCATAGGACTTTTCATCATGGAAAGGAAATAAATTCTACGATATTGTTTTATTTGTTTACAGTTTTCAGGCAAGATATGCGTCTTTTGACAGTACTGAGCTGCAGCTTAATACAAATATCAATTACTTCCTGTGTATTGAGGTAATAGAAAAAAATTTGCACAAGATTTGAATCATTTTGAATACCACAAAACCTGAGCACCCAGCACCAGGGAACTGGAAACAGATGGATTTTTCAAGGATACCTGATTGCACATCCCCAGATAATCAGACATCTTTAGCAGGCCTCAACTCATATCCAGAGCCACTGGCCTTGTGTGAAAGCAACAGTACCTAGACTTGGTTTTTCAGGTTTTTGACTATTTTCAGGTTTTCAATGATATTTCAGGTACCCAAAAAAGAAAAAAGGGACTGGAGTCAGTGGGGTGCTTCCTGACCCACACACTGAATGACTGGTGCTCACAGAGCCCCTCGTCACCAGAAAACAACAAAGCCCTTTGCCACCGTTCGTTGAATAAGATTTAAAAACACCCCTGTGAGGCAGAAAAATATTATTATATCTGTATTTCCAAATGGATAAATGAGTTGCATAAATTAATTTGTCCAGAGAAAGAATTTCTTCACTAGTGAATTTAATTTAGGCTACAACCTGGCAATAAAGATGCTAGAAAATCAGAATAAATAAATAAATAACCGCAAAAAACAAACAAACAAACATGCATTTAACAGTTACTGTGACTATCACATGGTGACTGGGGAGTTCAGAAGGGCCGGGCTATCCGGGCACTGCAGTAAGAGCTACCAGAGCAAGCAGCCCATCAGCACGGAGCCAGCCTGTCTAGAAGCACAGCCCATGAAGGACACACGCCTTGCACTGCCCCAGCCAGGCTACCGAAGGGCTGGCTGGGCTGAAGCCAGCTCCAGCGTCGCTGTGCAGACCGCGGTTATTTAGCGTACAGACCTATTGCCTTAGCAGATCATTTCCTATGCTTGGAGCTGAGCCAGCCAAGCTCAATCGTTCTGGTTAAACTTGTCCTTTTTGAGAGGAAGACATGGCAAAAGGTGTTCCCTTTCCGGAAAAAAGGAGATTTCAAACGTGTAAACAGAATATTTTCAAGAGTGATGCCTGCCACAGTGAGACAGGCACATGATTTATTTCTCTGGTCTTCTCCATGGGCTGGGCTTCTTAGCTAGGTGATGTTAGCTTGGCTTCCCATGTCTCACCTATGGAGAAGGAGAGCTGGAAGCATCCACACTGCTGTTCCTACAGCAGCAGTCATCTCTTCTGCCTGGAGGATAACAGACATTTTACCTTAGTAAAATAAATGTAAAAAATCTGAAAATCTATTTACTGGAGGGAGAGGTGAGGAGAAGATTTTTCACTAAGTTTTGGTGCCGGATCATCTTCCCCAGTTAATTATACTATTACTCAAATGAATGGTCTGCATGGTGCTTAGCCTTTGGAGGTCGGTATGCAAGGTAACATGCCTGTCAGGATGCTGGGACATGCCACGATATGCTCATTCAGGAGAAGCCACGTGCATGTACACAAAGACGACACCTACCCCTGCCAAGAGCAGGCAGCATCCTAAAAGGTTACCTCTGAGAGCAGAGTGGTCATCCATTATTTTTCATGCCCATTCTGCAGGACTTCATGATATGAAATGCCACCTCATGTACTCCTCACATGACAAAAACCTGATTTCCCAGGAAAATGACAGCCCACACAAGTCTGGGGCTGGCCTATAGCTAAACAAATGGTTCTGCTGGCTCAGCAGTGACCTGCAGCTGTGTGTAGGGTGAGCACTCAGGAGGAGCCTGACCTTACTGCAGGGGAGGAGAAGCCCAAAGCTAGGCTGGGCTGGAAGGAAAGCATGGAGTCCAAAAGGTTTCTACATTAACTGTTAGACCAACTAACCCAAAACAAATTGTGAAAATAAACTGCATAGATGCTGCAAGCATTCTGCACCTAGAGTTTAACGTATGCTGCAAAACAAAAAATGCACTGTTTCCTTTGGAGTGTGGCAGACATTGCATGACAGTATTTTCTGGACTGAGCTTATTGACAGGTGAGGACATTAAATGGTTAAAAGGATTCTTTCATCTTAGTGGATCCTCCACTAGAAGAAAATAAACAAACAAGGAAAAACTGCCCAGATTGTGCTCCTACTTCAGTAATGACAAGTGTTGTGACGGTGACTGCTGCCACCCAGCTAAAGGACTGAGGCCCTTTGTAAATCAAATTTCAAGTAAAGAGATTGGTTTGTGAAACCTCCTCGGCATGGAGTCACAAGCTGTCAGAGTGTATTAGCATTATGTTACTGGAGTAAAAAGCAAAACAAATTAAGATGTTTAACAGCTGAAATCTGAAACAAAATTGTGTTTAATGCTGAAAATCTTGTTAACATATTTTCAGGCTTCCCTTTCCCCAGATATTAAATCTCTGGGTGTGTTTGCAAGCATCTTTTTGTCACACATAGAAACCTGCTGCGGGAGAATAAGAACTATACACGGCATACGGTGAGGAAGGGTATTTCACCCTGTGTGCAAAGCCTGCTCAGCGTTGCCACAGCGTATAGTGGCACACAGGAAGATTTTAAGGACGAGAGAGAAACACAGCTGGAATTCCCCGTGTGTCCGTGGTGACAGAAAGCATTGCATCAACAGCAGCGGGCCCAAACTGAAGATTACACGTTGTAGCATTAAATGGGAGGGGTAATTTGAACTCCCAAACTGGTTTTCCTTTCGTATTGGCTCCCACAATGAAAGAACCATTAAGGGTTTTAGCGATCTTCCAAGACTCTGCTTCTAGCAGAAAATTGGCTCCTTCTCCTTGGACACAAGACCAATTTTTAATTGAATTTCAGGAGATGATGGATGTTGTACTTTATTCCAAGTCTATATGCTAAATTAACAAGGCTGTCTGCTTAGTTTCCTCTTTTGAAACCACATTGAGATGAGTTTCTGCTAATTCTCTTACACAGGGCATTAGACATGTGAACCAAGTCCTTATTCAAGAGTTGAAATAATTGACTTTTTTGCCAAGGTTATTGCTTTGGATAATAAATTGGAGCTGTGAGACAGCAACAATAATTTGCTTTCTGAAAAAACCTTGCCAGCTAAATTAGTTCAAATGGTATAGAACTAAAAGTATGTATTTTCACCAAAGTATTTAAAAATTATTAGTTAACACTTAAAGTCTCTCTTACAGCAGGGATCATTCTATTAATTCTGTATATTTAGCATTTGCTTTTTCTGTGTGCTCCCCCTGGTCACTTCAAAGATAACAGAAGTCCCCTGGGAGTACACTGCACTACAGAATATGTTTAGCCTGAGTTAGGTTTGTTCATCCAGCTTTTTACATATTGACAGATGCCATTGATAACTTAAATATTTGGTTTTGTGAAACACAGAAAAAATGGCATAGAAGTCAATATTTCTCTTCACTCTGGCTGCCACAGTAATATTTACATAGTACTGTATGGGAAGAAGATACCTCACAGAGGTAAGTCAATGGGAAGGAAACTTAGAGTGAAATTTGGGGCTGAACGCAGGAAATCTGAAAGCAAAATTCTGACCAACTTGGGCAGAACCAGCTCTATTAAGTGTCTGTATAGTTGTCTGCCAGCAGAAGCTGGGTTGTTTCTTGAAAATATTGGGCTAGGCAAAAAGGAGGCCACCTTTTTCCAGACGATGGATGGTACTACTTGAAGAGCAATGACCCTGCAGCCAGAAATGCCTCCGCATGTACACTTATTCTTTCCAAACGGGAACATTTTAAAGCAATTGTGTGTTTAATTTTAAAGTGGCCCAGGATAGTAATAAACCGTCTTAATGGTTTCCTTTTGGCAGCACAGGCGTAGCTGACTTTCTTACCTCGCAAGGAGCTTTTCAGATGGATTGAACAAACTGGCCATGTGGATTGGGGTTTGTACTTAATTTATCACAAAATTGTGGGTTTCCACTGGAAAGCAAAAACCGATGTGAAAACATGTCTGTCTTCTCTCAAGAGGTGAAAAACAGAGATGGTGTTTATCAACTAGTAAAAGCAACAGGCTGAAAGAGTGTGGTTTAAATAGCTGAGTAATTTAAACATGGGATTAATAGAATAGTATAACACATTCAGCACAATGGAATAATGTCCTTCCCACAGGTCACACAGTGTGGAAAAGCATGTTCAAGTCTTTATCTAGATGCGATTATGCTTCCAAACGGTAGCCTATTAGATAAAACAGTAATAAAACGCCAAATCTTTCTCATAGCCCTATATTTCAAATATATTTCAGTCCTAACCTGTGTCAGACACCAGTCTCATCCTAGTCCTCCCTTGGCCAGAGGCTGCCAAAGATTTCCTTTTGCTAATGTTTTGTGCTACAGCAGAATGACTCAGGACCAGCTTTAACTATGACTGCAGCCCGAATGATCCTGCAGAGCATATCATTAGATCTAAGGAGAAGCTAATGGCTTATCTGTTTTGTATAATTGTTCAAATCTTCTTTTCCATCAGTTTTCCATCAGTGATATCTCGTTTGAGTTGTATGCTGGTGAGAGAACTATCCGGGCCAGGACTCCTATTAGCAAAAAAATAATTTAAAATTATGCTTTGGCAGCCAAATAAGGAATCTTTTGAAGCTATTTCTTTAGAACATGAAATTGATGTGGGTTTTGAAATACGTTATCCCCATGGAGCTGCACTGATTAGCAGTATCTGATATGTTTTTATAGCTATTGTTTGTCTCGCTCAGTGACACAAGCGACTAAGCGATTTGTGCCTCCTGATGTAGTAACATAGAAAACTTATTTCTCAACTCTCTTGCAGGCAACCACTGAAAGTAAGCAATAATTTTAGCATCTTTGTTCAACAGTCAGCAGCATGGTGAATACCAGGTTTGTTAACACTCAGAAATCCCAGTTGAATGATGCTAAACAGACAAATAGAACCCCCTCCACTAAAAGTAAATTTTTCTCTCACAGTTCCTTAAGGCACAGGGTTCTGGCTCTGTCAGCAGCGCAGGCCTCTCAGCATTGATGGGGACACCTGGGCATTTTGAGACGTATCATTGCAACTCTTTAAACTGTGTGGTGGTTTGGTGCCAGGGTGGAAAGGGAGGGTCCAGGTGCTCACAGCAAAGAGAACTGAATGGCTTTTGGAAGGAAAAATTGTTTGGGGACAATTCAGAGCCTCAGCAAGCAAACAAGTGGCATATAAAAGCAGGTTCAGTGCACTGTGTGGCACTGGGGTAGGCATCCCCTGGAGCCTCCTGACCATTTCTGGGTGGATGGAAACTGTGGTTGCTGTGAGAGAAGTAGTAGTTATTATGGAGAAGAACAAATTGCACTTCTAGTGCACCCGTTCCAGAGAAAGATTCAATACAGCTCAAAGGACACATGTCTGAGCTTCTACCTCTGCACAGAAAAATCTGGGAGGCATGACTCCCCCTTGGGTAACGGGCTACTCCCAGCTGAAATCCATGCTCTTTTCTGCCTGAAACCGCCATGCTGAGGGAGCCTAAGGTCTACGTGACCCTCTGATATCCTCTTCAGAAAACACATCCCTTGTGGTTGATTTGTCATTGAGAGGAAAAGGAGACCACAGAATCTGAAGTGCTCCAGCAAACGCAGAAGAAATACATGGATGAGGTTTTTAAGCCCATACTCACAGGCTATGGAGAGGTTTCAGCACACCCCAGTTTCAGTGGGATGACAGCCTCCTGGACACACATGGCAGCGTGTCCCCCCCCTTCCCTTCTCCCCTACCTAAGGACTGAAAAAGGGGATTCTTTAAGGGTCTGTTACCTGTTCTGCCCACAACAGGTGTAATTTTGCTGGGGACTTTTGGAGAATTAATCTATCTGACCCGTCTCTCTTCCCTCCTACCCCAGCTAGACACCTTCACCCTCCCACTGCATTTCAGCTTCAATACAAAACCAAGCGTCTCTCAGTCTATGGTTTTATTCTTAACACCAGTATGCTGAATACATCCCATTGAAACCAGTATTGGCTGAAACTTCTCAGTAGCTGTCGGGTCCAGAAAAGCCTCATGTGTTTGTGTATGTCACAAGGCTTTTCATGCTGTGCTAAGACCAATTTAATTTCAGAGCACTGTTGTGGCTTTGGTTCAGTTGGTCCTTCATCCTCATATACTGGCAATAGCAGGGTGCATTGCCATTTTAGGGTATTTACCCCCAGACCTTAGTAGATTTGTATTCTTCTTTAAAACTATATATTCAGGTGATTTACCCACTGCAGCTATTTTCATTCCTTTACGGGAGTGGCAAGGTCAGCACAGAGCTTCTCTTATCTTGTAGCTCTGTCTGCTCAAAGAGGCTCTTCCACTGTACCCACAGTTTTCATGTAGACAAGCCTGAGAGTGAAAGAGTAGTGACCTCAGCACAGGCAGGGAATTAACTCTATAATCTAATAGGGTTTCTTTTTCCATTTCTAAATAATGGGATTCTATTAGACCAAACTGTAGTCTCGTCTAAATGATAATTTATTGTATAGCATATCTGAATTTTGCCTTTTATAAATCATTGAGAATTACAATACACAGTTACATAATTGAATCTTCCCTTGTGTCATCAATATTTTTCATTGGTTAGAGAAACCCCCTTTATTTTCAGAACTCACATGTGACTGGGTTCAGAAAATACAGGGGGGTTAATATGCCCATTTTTTAAGTGATTAAATATTTTCATTTTTATTACTTCTATTTTTTTTTAATTCTTCAAAAGTATAATACTTTAAAAGTATTTTAATTTTGTGAGGTTTTGTACAACAGATTCTGAACAATTTTAAAGACAAATCTGGCCATAAATTTATGCATATATCCTAAAAGCTCAACAACAACAACAAAAATTTGAAAGGAAATAATTAAAGTTAATCAATTCCCACATTGACATTTCAATGTATTAGTGGTATGCACCAATGAAAGTATTGATCAGTGAAAGTAATCAGTAATAATAGGAAAAATTAATCACTTTTGAAGATGTATTTTACTTCAGCTGTGGAATGTGCTTTGGCCAGGATTGAAGCTGACCCTATGCGTATAACAGGGACTATTACCCACCAAAAAAGACAAGGAAGAAATGTAAATGACGGAAATCCGGGAGGCCATGCTTTCATTTGCTATTAGAACATAGAAATAGACAGTGATGTACAGCCTAGAACTTGTGATCTACAGTTTGTAAATTCATTTCTGGAACTGATCAGCAGCAGGCGATTTAGAAGAGCAGAGAAGAAATCTTTCAGGAGGGAAATATTTGTTAAAGATCTCATCTTCAATAAATAGATATTGGCTTACAACCTTAAATGGATGGGTTTGTATATAAGTGTCTCAGAATCTTTTATTAACCCTGACTTTACTGGCTGGATATTCTTAAATTCTTTTTTTTTTTTTCAGAATTTATTTGAAATCTTGACCTAAACAAAATCTTGTGGCAATGAGTCTCAGTTTGACTGCGTAGTGATTGGAAGTATCTCCCTCTACCAGTTCTAAACTTGCTGAGGCAGGAATCAAATGATCACACTGTTATGTTATCACACTTTTTTTTTTCCTCCTTACCATCAGGAGAGAGCTTGAGTGATGCGGTGACCAAAAGGTGAGATTAAATGGATAAAACCCAAAAGTGCCTAATTTAACTATATATACATAATATTATAGAGTACACCACATCCTCTTGTTTATACGAATATACAAATATCTTTTCCACCTCTCTTGAATGATATGTCTCCTTGATCATTCTTGCCATCTTTCTGAAAATACCACCAGATTTGATAGTCCATGAATCAGCCCAGAAATATTTTAAGAGTGTTACGTTCCCAGTGGGAATTGAATATGATGGGAATGAAGGGCTTAGATGTCCATCTAGCACATCCTCTTTTTCTGCAGCAGGACAAAACCACCCACACCACGCGTATGCAACTTTTGTCTCCATAGAGATATTTCTAGTGATGATTAGATCTGTGTTTAAAGCATCACTGTTCTAAAATAGGCTGTCACATAATGCATTACAAGTGCATGCAGCAGCATTAGGCACTGTTTTAACCATCACTCTTTCCTGCAGATATAAGACTTTCTTATTAAAAATGAAGAGACATTCAGTTTGTAAAGAAAGCACAAAACTTTGGAACGAAAGTGAGAGGGGGTTCCCTCAGATGTTTGAATCCTAGATGCGATGGCATTTTGTTTGGCATTATTACCTACGGAGATTTCAGAACTGCTTATTTTCAGAACCCATCCCTTCTTGTGATCTTTTTAAAGATAATATAGTGAGAGTATATGGGTAGCTGTTTCTAGAAACACTTTGATATTGTGAAATCAGAACAGGGCCAGGAGCTTTTGAGTTCCTGTTACAGTACTGCTTTGAGATTATTTTGAACTACCACATCAGACTCTTCAGGTTAAAAAAAAATATTAAAATGGGAATAACCTGCAGCTTGTGACAGCCTATGGAATGTATCTGTGTAACTGTACACTGTGCTGAACTCCACTAACAGCACAGTGAAAAACCTCAATAACAAAGCTTCCACTTCGCAGCAACTCTGCTGTCTCTGCCCCTGCTCCCCCATACTGTCTGCAAAGCAATCAAGGACACATTGAAGCTGAATTGCCTTCTACTTGGTTCTCTGGAAGAGTCCTACTGTTGCAGCACTAGCTAAACTAGCCGGCTGCAACAAGGCTTTTACTATCACATACAAGGTTAACTTCAATAAGTAGCTCCTGCACCTTGCCCCAGCACCCAATCCCCCACAAGGTTTCAACAGTTCATCTACTGCCCATGCTGCCAGTCCACCCTGCTTCTTGCCTCTGCTACATCCCTTCTCCAGGCTCCTCTCCCAGCCAGCCTCTCCTCATCCAGGCCCCCTTCTTCTCCCAGGGCCTCTCCTGCATCCAGGGCACACTCTCTGCTTCTTCCAAGCCTCTCTTCATGGGCCCCTCTTCCATCCCCCTTAGAGCCATTTAACTACTTAACAGAACCAGCCACAGCTGCACCTTACCCACGTCAGCCAACCCACCGCCCCTGAAGCCAGCCCACAGCTGTATACTATCGATGTTAATTAACCTGCCTTCATTCCTCTACATCCTGCAAGCCCCAGGGAGGCCACAGCAGTAGAGAGGGGCACTGAGCATCACAGAAGGAAGACAGGGCAGTGCTGAGCACAATCCAGCATGTCCGTGGTTACCCACAGAGAGACAAGTGGAGGGAAGAGGTCATTTCTGGCTCTGCTTGGAAACGAGCACCAGGAGGTACCTGTTAGGTGCTGCCAGCAGCTCTCTGTGGCTTGGCTCCCTTGTCACCAGGGGCAGGGAGCCGGCTGGGAAAGCACTGGCAGCTGCTACCAGCTGCATGGACCCCCTGGTTCCTGATATGGCTTAGGATGAGTGAGCTGCCTCCCTTTGCTCCTCAAAGCACAGTGGGGTTTTAACAGCCCTGAAAGCACAGGGGTTTGTGGCTGTATCGTTGGGCAGGGACTGCTGCAGGCACTCTCTTAGGAGAAGGTTTCAAGAAGTGGATTGACTTTTCAAGGTGATGAGTACCCACAGCTCCTGCTGGGAGCCCTGGGTGAGCCATGCCTCTGAACAGAGCAGCCCAGGCTTTCCCAAATACCATGTCCACACCAGACAACCAGTTCTCTTAGCCACTGGTTTCACAGTCTCCAGCCATCTCTTTTCCTTAACCGGCCAACCATAGCAACTCACAAAATCTGTGCTTTGTTCCCTGCATGGATTTTTCTCCTTAGGGGAAATTAATATATTGATACTTTTTTATGAACACCTCTGTGAAATGATACTGAAGTTGATGCTCCTGAAGATCCCACCTGTACTTTAAGCCTGTTGGTAGGGGCCTTAATGCTGCCATTAGATTTCAGACTGCCGGAAAGCCATAGTTTCTCCCGCTTACACTTCTCAAGACCGCTTTGAACTTTTACTTAATACTGTTGATAGACTTTATACATTATTTGAACTCCCTTTAAAGCAGCAAGAGTTGTTATTGGCATTCCCTTACTACCTCTCTTTCAGAAGGAAACAGGAAGAAGTATGGCCTCAGCCTGCAGTAACAGTATGAAATAACATTCCTTTTCAAGTGCAAACATTTTAATATCTTGTTGATGTGATAGTCCTAACAAGGATCAGCCCAAAATGTGATTTCCTCTCCCCAAAAGAAATTTCCAACCTAGAATATGGCAGCATGAGCTTCATTTTCACAGCTGAAGTTTCTTGATTCTGTTTCTGGATAAACTCCCCACAAATCGAGATGATGGGGTACCTCTCAAATCATTCCTTGGCCTTCCTGATGACCTCCTGAGAAAAGTACAAGGCACAAAGTTGTTTTTCTAAGATGGTGCCATATTTTAGTAGCGCCCTGGATGAAGCCACCAATTTTTTCATAACAGTTGTCAGATGACAGCTTGTAAAGGACAGCAGCAGCAGAAAGCTTCATCTCCCATTGTAATACGGCCTTCATAGCACTGTTCTGCTTTATGGATGATGAAGATAGTCTATAGATTAATGTTTGGCTCTTAATGATTCACACTAAACGTGCAGCAAGAGTTACAGACAGGTACCAGTTTAGTAGGTGTCTAAGAATCACCAGTAAGCTTCGCGTCCCATTCCTCCTCTGTTCAGTAGGGATCCTTTCTGTGTGAAGAGACCCCAGATTTTGCCTTCAGAAAGAGCTCATGCTTCAGAGTACAGCAGTAATCTGCTGGCCTCAACTGGAGTCAGGCTAGCTCAGGTGACTCTGGCTAGGTACATCTATCAGCATTGTCAACAGTGTCAAAAACAAGTGGGAGAAATAGAGGGTTTAAAAAAATATTCTAATGGACCACAGGCACTTTTCATGACACCTCCTTGTCCCACTGGTTGGTTAAATAATTATATTTAACCAATATAAATGGTTAAATATTTTTTTATAACTTTATTAAGTGCATATATGTAAAGATTGAACTATTTAGACACACTTGCTTCTCAATGAACAGGACTGTTTTTATTAATTGTAGTTTTCCTGTATGCTGGCTACATACTCTTTAGTAGCAAAATTAATGTTTGCATTGTCATGCATCCGAGAGATTCATACTGCAATCAGGAATTACTTTTTCTGTTCATGTGCTGGAGAGAAGAAAGTGGGTGGGTGTGCAAAAGCCAAATTCCACATTAGACCTGAATTCGAAGTCTTGGTTAGAAGAGCAGACAATGAAACACACAAGGTGCTTCAAACACACAACGTGAATATACCTCTGAACTCTTTAAGATACAACATGTGTTCATATTGAGTTTAAGTTGATAATAAAATAAATTATTTTTTATTTGAAAGACATGAGGGGATAAACCCAACAAAAATAACAAACCTTACCCTCATTTCTTTACTGGAGAGTCTTTTGACCTGTTAGGCCCTTCTACACAGATCTTCTTGCCTTGTGAACCCCAGAGCATCTCCCTGTGTTACAGATCAGCTTGCCCATTCAGCTTTCACTGGTACCATTGGTAAGCAGCCTTCTGGCATCCTCTTCCTGCCTGGGCTCCTGCTGGGTACCCCATGGCCCTCCTCTAGCTTCTGCACTTCTAAAGGTCAGTAGCAACCCTGTAGATTACTTATTTAATTAATACTCTTTTTCAAACTCCTGCCTTAGCAGAGGGGTGGGAGAAATAAACTTTACATATTTTCAAACCACCTGTTTCTACCTGGCTGAGCAATCACGAAGGGTGATGAAATAACCGCCCCGACTGGTCTGCCACAGGCACTCTGGTCCTTACAAACCGTGGGTGCCATGTGCCTCAGGCCTCCCACAGCTTCACGTGCTGTGTGGGTGAGCAGAACATGGAAAGCAGTGGCTTGGGGAAGGATTTATAGGTCACAGGGAATAAGCAATGGAACAGAAGTTTCCCAAAAGGACTAATGAGAAGCTTAGATACCTAAGTGGAAAACTATGATCAGAAACCGAAAGGTGATCTTAGCTCTGTATAAACCATTAGTGAGAGAGACACCAAAGTGTTTGGTACTGTCCTGGTATCCCTTTTACAAGGCAGGAGAGAATGGTTCCAGCTCTGCAAAACATTTTAAAATTTTGAGCCTTGGGAAGTATGGGAGATGGAAAGGACACAGCCTATTTAGTTTATCATGAAGAAGATAGATCAAGATGTATATCAGTTTATGGTGTAGTGAAATTGAAGATAGAAAAGGTCTAGCAGACATGCAACTAGGTCCACTGTTGGAAGCTGAAGCCTTCTTATTAGAAATAAACCACAAGTTTTAGCAAAGTAGTGAACTTGGGGGGGGGGGCGGGGAGGAACCTACAAAAAAATCCAAACAACAAAGAAGTAGCATGTTGTCATCTCCTGTTTTCAAATTGTCACTGCATGCCATAAAATGGAAGCTGATCACCTTCCCACAGCAAGGCCTGACCAGGAGAGTCTTTAAATCACCCTTAGCTGGTTGGTTTGCTGGTAACACAGGTCTCACCTTCTCTAAGAGCTCAGGGGCCAGTTCCGCCGTGGTAAAGCAGGTGGACTGAGCACTGCAGCTTCTCCAGCAGGAAACTTTCCATGTAGATCACTATTAGCAGAACTGCACTGCAGTCCACAGCCGGGTAATTCCTAAGGCCAGTCCATTTGCCTTTAACAAAGATAATCTTAGATCATTAAACTACTGTTGGAAGAAAAAGTAAAATGCTTGAAAAAGTAAAAGCTGCCCACATTACCACAAAATGTATATTCAAGAAATGCATACAGTTTTTTTCCTCCAGAAAACAAACTGCATATTTTATTGCAGCATTTTAAAACTGATTATCAAAGTATTCTTATTAGTGAAACAGCACTTGTCGCGCTTTTCCACATTTTTAATTGTGCTTGCGAGGGTGGCACCCTCTCCCCAACACCCCAGCCATGCAGAGGAATGCTCTTGCCACATTTGCTTCTTGCCCAAATCCCCAAATAGCTTCTTTTTTGTTCCTCCACTGAGCCTGCCAGAGTCAGGGAGAGTTCACCACCCCGGCGTCCCCGCAGCTAACCCGCAAGTGCCCTGGCTGCGGGGGCACCCACGGAGGCGGCACCGGGGTGCGCTGCAGTCCACGCGCGCCCTGGCTCTTCTGGGGGGCGGTGAGGGGGGCGGTGCGCCCCTGCCCGAGGGGCTTCGGTGGAACTGGATGCCGGCTTGTCTTGGCAAGGGCAGGTATCTGCTGTACCCGTGCCCTGCGGGGGGCTGGCACGCCGGCCCCACTGCCCGCGCCCCCCGGGGCAGGCTGGGGGAGCCGTCGGGGCCGCTCCGCCGGGCTCGGGCTGCGGCTGGGCCGGGCTCTACCTCGGCCCCCCGCTGCCGGGCGGCAAGAGCAAAGCGGGTCCCCAGGTGTGAGGCCGCTGCACGGCCCCCGGCCCGGTGGGAGCCGAGCCCCTGGCCGCGTTAGTCCCCGCGGAAGGACCCTCGCCCGGCACCCGGCGCCCCCGCGGGCGGGAGCGTAGGGACCCTTTGCGAGAGGCTGCGGGGCCGTACGGCCGGTTTTACCTTCCCCGTGTCGGTCTAACGGGTGGCGAAGGCTGTGAGCTGGCCTGCGGGGTGCCTCAGCGCCGGCAAACCAGACCGATGGGTTATGCTTCCCCCACCCCCCTTTTTTTTTTTCTTTTAACGGGTATCGCTTAATATTGGCCAACTCCAATTTTCGAGGGAGCGACAAAAGGTCATATCTGACGCATCTGCCGCCCCCCCCCCCCCCCCAACAGCCAGTTTACAAATAATTAATAACGGCACAATTAGGCGGTAACGATGGGAGCCGCAGTTAATGGTCTTCCTGATGGTAACGGAGATTAAAAATAATGGTGCTGAGGCCATCTCCTTTGGATGACTCAGTGCAGATCCTGCGGCGTCCGCCTTCGATCTTTGTCAGAAACCCCCTGAGCCCTCCCCTCAAGTACAGCCCTAACAAGAAGCCAGAAGAGCTGCGGTGCTATATTTGCTTTTGGGTTTTATTATCAACAATCAATTAATGGTACACTCTTGGAAAACTATATGCACATGTAGAAATATTTCCCCTTTTAAATAGAAGCATTCATTTTAACCACATATAAATAAATCTGAAAACCCTGAACATAATTTATGACGATTATGCTCACAAACATATTCCAACAGGTAGGGAAAAGAAAAAATAATAATGAGACAACATGCAACCGATAAAAAAAAAAAAAAAAATAGATACCATTGCCTGAACCTGGTTTCTCTAAACGCAAAGGGAACCGACCCCGTGAGAACCTTATTTCTCCATAAAGACACGCCATAGAGACTACGAGAAGGGAAAACATTATTTATACGGTCAACTAGACAAGTCTGTACTGATATTAACACTATACAGTTGAGTCACAGAACACAGTTGTAGAAAGACACGGAAAAAGAGAAAGCATACCTGCCAACATTCAACTAAGAGCTAGAGTCTGTGCCTTTTAAAATAAAATTAGAAAACCCTAACGGAGATGCCTAAAACCTGCGTGAACCGTGTAATAATAATTAATAATAATTAATAATTAATAATAAATACAAGCCGTCCGCCGTGAGGGGCGCGGGCTTTACAGGGGCCGGACCCGCGGTGCGGAGGCGGCGGCCGCCGGGCCAGAGGCGAGCCCCGGGGGGGCGCCGAGAGCCGGGACCCGACCGGGGAACCGCGACACCAGACGGCGGGGTAAGAAACGCGCCCGGGCGCGGGCCGGGGGGCGGCGGGGGGCTGGCGGAGGGGGGTGGAGAAGACATTCTGTCGCTCAGGCTGACGGTGAAAAGGAGCCTAAAAAAAGCCCCACGGGCGGGCGGGGTGCCCTCCCCCGCCGCCGGGCCGCCCGCGGGCGCAGTCTCCGCGCCCCGCCGCCGCCTCCGCGCCCGCGCAGCGCCCCCTGCGCGGCCGCCCGCCCCCCCCTCCCCCCCCGCCCCGGCGGAGGCGCTGCGGGGCCGGCCCCGCCGCCGGGCCGGGGGCGAGGGAAGCCGGGCGCGGCCCCCCGTGGGGGCGCGGGGTCCCTGCCCCGCGGAGCCCGGCGCAGCCCGGGCCCCTGGTCGTTACGATGGGCGGGCG